>NC_057795.1:121437659-121791390 GCF_018294505.1 Triticum aestivum | reverse complement strand
GGTTGAAGCAGCGGAATTGGAAGTGACCAGGTTGGTGGCAAGCAAAACAGGTGAGCGTTGAGTTTGAGATTTGGTTGGATGGAGGGGGAGGAGACGGAGGAGGAGGAGGTGGAAGAATGCCATCTCCGAGGCCAGCAGAAGATCCGCCCGGGCCACCGCAGGGGGAGCGATGGCCCTTGGACCCCATAGGAGGAGGGTCAGACCCGCCGCAAGGAACCTGTCGACCACTAAAGCCCGCGCCTGCCACTGATGCATGAGCCATTGCCCGTGACGGAGCCGCCGACTCGCGAGGAGGAGGAGGACAAGAAATAGAGGCAGAAGCACCCACCGTGCCAGCCGCTGCCGCAACCTCCCAAGGGTCCGAAGATCGCCGCGACGATCCACTTCCACGGCACCACCACCACTAGAGCAACAAAACACGGAGCCAGCACCCTCCACCATGGCCGCCTCCAAGCGGGCCCGCTTGTCACGCTACAGCCACTCCGGCCCAGCCGTCCAGGCTCACGCTCGTGATCCACCTGCTCGCGCGCCTTCCCGCTCTGCCTCGAGATTGGACAGGAGTGTCGCCTCATAGTCCAGATCCGCGCACGCCTCCGCCAAACCCTTGTGCTGGCGCTTTTGGCCAGAGACGGCCACACTGGAGCAGCCCCGTGACCGATCATGGAGAGCACCATCGTGAATGAGAGGGAGAGAGGAGGAGGAGGACTAGATCTGAGAAAGTTGCGAATGGGGAAGCGTCGCCGACGCACGTCGGATTTGGAAGCAGGGAACTCTAGAAACGGGGGCGGCATCCTTGCGGACCCATAAGTACCAGACCTAGCCAGGTTGAGGCCGCTAGAGCAGGCCTAGGCATTCAAGACAGGCTAGGGATGGGCCACCCATGGCCCAAGGTTCAAGCCAGGGAGGAGAGGGAATAGGACGAGGGACGAGAGAGGGGGAGGCCCATCTGGCCCGATGGGGACCAGTCCGGCCCGCACCATGGCCGGCTAGCCCCCTGGCCGGCCGGCAGATCTAGGGTTAGCGCCAGCCCCAAAGTCACCGGCGCCGGCGAGCACGGCCCCGTCGGTGATTCCACCACCGGAGTCAGAGAAGGGGAGGAAGAACATATACCCACCTCCAGGGAAGCGTAGGGCCTAGCCCCGACCCCAGGACACCATGATCCGGTGAGATAATGGGCACCTTACCAAAAACCCGATGCCCATGAGATACGTGGACCCAGCCAGGATCTGTCGATGTGGAGAAGGCAGGCCAGCCGTGACCCCCGGGCGTAAAATTCCGCACGCGCGTCGGTGCCACCCCAGCGGCTACCGGAGTCGCAATCCGGAGAGGAGCCGGGGACGGGGGGGTCCGAGTTGGAGGCAGAATTGTCATCGTTAGTGCCAAGCGCCCAAAACCTTTTGAACAACTGCGGCGCGTTGGGAGTAGACCGAGAGGGGGAGGAAGAAGGGACCTTCGAGGAGTTGGCACCCGCATGGGCCAGAAGCAGGGGGCGCCAACCGAAGGGGGACCAGCGACGAGGCTAGGAAGGAGGGGCACGCCACCGTAGGGGATGAGGACGGGGAAGGAGGGAGGGGGGAAGGGGGGAGAGAGCCATCATTCGAATCATTCGGGCCTTTGCGTCTCTATAAATAACCAAATATATATTCGATATCTACATCAAGTGATCGATTTATCGTTGGTTTTCATGCTTAGATTATTTGTTCTGAAGAGAACTACCTTTTGACCAAGTTGTTCAAGTAATTGTGATGAATGGGAGGATGATTCCATCTATTTGTATTCTTTGTTTTGCAGGTCAATAGTTATTTCAATTATGAATAATTGATAATATATGGTTATCTACATCAATCAATGCAGAGGCTAGAGGTTTATCATTCTTTTCGAGAAAATATATATCTCTATCCATCGTCTTGTAGGTAAGAAGTTTGTTATTCTCGAGTAATAAAGTGTAACAGGAAGTTATATAATCCTGTGTATTGGTGGGGTCTTATGTTGTAAATCATTACAAAAAGTGATTACGAGAATAATGGCGTAGATCCCTATTGACGCTCAAAAGTGGCACAGACATAAAATTAGCTTAGGTTATATCAAGACTAATTCTAACTTATGATTGGAAGTCACCATGGAATGGCTCTCTTTGAGAAGATCAAGATGGCTATGAAGGTTGTCTAAAATGGAGCTTAGCCGCAAAAGTTATGACAATTTCAGAGATGCTCATGTTGACACCAGAGTAAAGAATGGCATGAAACTCAGTCAACATGGCCTCTGATGTAGAAAGTTTCAACATGAAAGTTGTGCGTCTCGTTGAAACGGTTGATTTGAATATAAAAATCATCTTAACCCGAGGTCGTATGCAATCCATGGAGGCAAAATAAGGTCAGAAATAGAAGGTGCAGAGTCATTTCGGACCGACCGAGTTGATTTGACTCGGTGACACCGAGTTGATCCGGAAGGATACAGAGAGTTGGCAACGTTCACTCGGTGGGACCGAAGCAAACCAATCGGTGAGACCGAGTTATCCGGGAACTAACAGAAGGATACAGAAAGTTGGCAATGTTCACTCCACGGGACCAAACCAAACCACTTGGTGGCTCCGAGTTGATCCGGAAAATTGCCAAAGATTCCTGTCCGAGTTAGGTTAGGGTTTTTGATGTTTTGGATGGGATTTTTAGTCATTTTCTTGTACGGGAAGTCCAGCCTCCTTATAAATAGATGAGAGGTGACGGCCGATTGAACAACACACAATCAATCAATCCATCTACCACTTTTTACCTTTACATTTATCTCTCTCCCTTGTTCTTCTTCTTCCTCGTTCTTTGTTTGTTCTTCTTGTTGCAGGGCGGCGAACCTCGAGGCCTCAGGGGCAATCAGGTCGACCTAGGGTAGCCCATAGCCGCCACGCGCCCTGACAGGGTCCCTCCCGGGCGTGTGGGGTTTCGGGTCTACAAAAGCGCCTGCCGGATTGCTTGCGTACCGCGCTCCCGGAGGGTCTCCTTCAACGTGAGATGTAGTGCATCATCCTCAGCGTTGGAGGTACACGGTGACGTGTTCGTGTGCGAACAATCCCCAAATTAGAGTAGGTAGAAATTATACATCTCCCTACAGAATTACAGAATTTCGGCAACATCTCATTGCCGAAAAAGCTAAATGCATCGGGGGCAACTATATCCAAACTGGGTAACACTACAAAAAAAAGACACATCCGTGACATTCTGGGCTGAACGAATTTTTTTTCTGTCATACATATGACATTTCTATGATGATAATTGTGACAAAACCAGGTATCATCATAGATGTGGTGGGCTCCTACTTCTATGAAAAAAATCATGACAGAAAATGGGCTTTTCGTCCTGGGCGGGCTGGAGACGCAGCTGCATGACATTCTTTGGGCCGTCCATGATGGAAAAAACCATGGTAGAAGCGAGGGGGAGGAAAATTTCAGGGAGTTGCCGGTTATGGTGGGAGAGCGATGCGAGTTTCTCTCGTACAGGTACGCGCGTGTGTGCGAGGCGTTAGCTCTAACTGAAGCCGAGCAAGGCATTGGGCTCTAACTGAACCTGAGCGATTGCACTGCAGGCTACACGTTACAGAACCCGAGCGATCGATCAATGGCTGTTAACTGAACCCGATGGAGCGATTCCTTCGCTACTGCTGCTAACTAAAGCCGATCGATGCTGCCTCCGGGATGAACAGTGAGTGTTGCGGGGGGGTTTGGATGAACAGTGAGCGGCGGCGTTGCCTCTGGATGAATAGGAACCCGTGGTGTGGAGGGCTGGATGAACAGTAGACGGTGGAGGGGTGGCCGTGGAGGGGTGGTTGAACATGACCCCGTGGTGTGGAGGGCTGGATGAACACTAGACGGTGGAGGGGTGCCCGTGGAGGGGTGGGTGAAAGTAGCCGGTGGAGTAGCGCGCGGTGGAGGCTGGATGAAGAGGAGCCTGTGGACGCTGGAGGAGGTCGACGGTAGCCCGTGGAGGCTGGAGGAGGTCGACGGTGGAGATGAAAAGTATCCCGTGGAGTCCCGTTTTGCGGTACGCCACACCCCTCCCCCCCGTTTTGACCGTAGCGCTCCAACACAAGTCCGTTTCGTCCGTTTTGTGGTACGCCACACCCCTCCCGATCAACAGGACCCCCATTTCGACCGTAGGAGGTCCGTTTCCTTCGTTTTGCGGTACGCCGGGCCCCTCCCGATCAACAGGACCTCGTTTCGACCGTATGAGGTCTGTTTCCTCCATTTTGCGGTACGCCAGACCCCTCCCGATGAACAGGATCCCGTTTCGAACGTGGCCGGTCGAACACAAGGCCGTTTCCTCTGTTGTGCGGTACGCCAGGCCTCGTTTCCATTGCCTGTTCCGTCCAAGCCCTCCCGATGAACACGACCATGCATTCCGTTCCGACCCAGCCGGTTGTCTCCCACGCGTTCTGTTGCCTCCCGATGAACACGACGCATTCTGTTGCCTACCCTTGAACACGACGACGATGCTATTTCTCCGTTCCGACCCAGCCATGTACGTATGCACGAGTAGGCGTTCGAGACCCTGCCCGTATGTACGTACATGGCCGTATTTTCTTTCTTGCACCCTTGCCGCTGTACGTACGTGTACATGCTACGTGCATGCCTCTACTACGACATGTGCGCGCCTCTACATCTACGACCAGTATGTACGTACACGTTCGCGACCAGAATGACAACGCTACGTACGCTTCGACCAGGTGGTTCCCGACTATCAGGCACTTCCTTGCGTGCAAGATGTAGCTGGTGGGTCCCTGCAGTCAGGGGGCGAATCGTTTTTTTCGGACGCACTTCCTTGCATGCGAAGGTGTAGTTGGTGGGTCCCAGTAGTCAGGGGGGAAATATTTTTTCGCGAAATATGGTGGCCCGTTCGGTGGGTCCCCGCTGTCAGGTGGAGGAATAATTTTTTTGCGCGTAATAAGGAGGCACTTCCTTGCTGCGGCCGTGGACCCAGCTGTCAGCCTCTCCATGTACAGTCCACGTCCGATGGAATCCGTTCCTTGACCATGTTGACCACGCCGCGCCGAGTGCACCAGGGTGGTGGACGACGGCGAGGCCTAGGAAGGGGACGACGCGGAGCTGGGGAAGACGCGGTAGTGGATGCCCACGCATAGAGGAGTACGAGGGTTCACTGGTTCACTACAGTGTGAGGCTGCCGTCGCCGCAAAATAACAGGGGGTGTGGGTGAGTAGAGGGATGGCCTGGACAGCGGTGGGAGTAGTAGGTGGCGGTGAGGCCTCCGCCGCATCGCAGCCGGCCACGGGATGCAGGAGCACGAGGCACGACCGGCCCTGGTTTGGGCGGCTGGAGCAAGAAGACCAGAGGTTGAAGAAGCACTTCGGCCGTTGGATGGACATCGTACGGTCACTGGAACTAGAATCGTGCATATTGACTAAGTTGATAAAGCCCTCCATCCCCATCAACTTAGTAGGCCCACAAGTCAGCCTGCCACTATACTGGGTCCCAGCTAACACGGGGAGTATTCATTTTTTTGTGCGTAATAAGGAGGCACTTCCTTGCGTGCGAAGATATAGCTGGTGGGTCCGAGCTGTCTGTGGCGGTAATGTTTTTTTGTGAAATACTGAGGCCCTTTCGGTGGGTCCCTGATATCACGTGGAGGAATCATTATTTTGCGTGTAATAAGAAGGCATTTCCTTGCGTGCGGCCGTGGACCCAGCTATCGGCCTCTCCATGCACAGCCTACTTCCAATGGTGTCGTTCGTTGACCATGTTGACCACGCCACGCCGAGCGCATCCAAGGTGGCGGACGACGGCGAGGCCCCGTACAGCAACGAGCCAGGGATGGGAAGACGCGGGAGTAGAGTCGCAGACGGAGAGGTGTACGAGGGTTAACTGGTTCTAGTGCGGTGTGGTTCGGCAGTCGGTGGAGAAGAACGGGAGGTGTGGAGGGTTGGAGGGATGGCCTGGCCAACGGTGGAGTAGCGCTTCATAGCGAAGCGTGCTAAGCAGAGCTGCTAGCAGCAGGAGGCGGGAGGTGGTCCCGGTGGCGCTAGAGGAAGAAGACGACAGATTGAAGATGGATGCCGGCCATTGGATGTAAATCCAACGGCTAACATGTTAGAATCACTTGTTGACTAAATTTACAACGACTTGCGTTGGCTTCGACCTACTGGCCCACATTTCAGCCTCCAAAAATGTGGCATGTATTCAACCCATTTTTTCAGAATTTACAGTCTTTTTTTTGCGTGGTAGAATTTACAGTCATTTTGATCTCTTTTTTTGAATTACAACCATTAGCTAGGCTGGGTGAACAATTAATGTAGCTTTTATGCGGCCAATTTATTTTATTTCCTAAAAAAATACAGGCCATTTGCACTTTATCTAGATACACAATTTTGCTGGGCTGATTCTAATTATAATGTTGGGTTGAGCCAGCAATGTTATCAAAAAATAAAAAAGGGCTGAGCATTTTGTTATAATAAGTGATATTATTACATTCGTCCTTAAATCTTACCAAGCTTTTGTACACAATCACTAGGATTTTCGTGCCAAAACAATCCAGGATTTTATTTGTTAAGAAATTATTTTTATAAGTTAATAAGATGTGGGATATTGTTTTCTTACATATGTAAGTATCTGTTAAATATATGATCACAATAAAAATAATATATAATAACATATAAAATAATTTAAATGTATATAATATAGTTAAAAGGGAAACATAAGTTGTACTGGCGTTCCTGTTCTTATATAGAAAAATAGAAAAGACCGCTGTGTTTTCTTCAAAAAAAATACATAAATTGGGCTGTCAAAAATAAAACCTCGGATGGGAGGTCCATAGGCCGCTCGATACATGACGGCCCTAAGAAAATACAAACAGGCCCTCCCATCCGAGGTCGTGGGCTGCGCATGTTAAAAATGAAAGCCTAGATGGGGCAGCCCAAAACCACGTCCAACACTTGCCAAAACTCCGTCCCTCGTTTTCTTTGTGTTTCGCACACTCAATATTGTGTGGGCATTTTGATTGTGCATCATATGAAGATGTGCTATGCATGAATGTTGATCAGCATGATGTTAACTGGCTGGTAGTTCCATTTTCGACCATGAATAAAACTTCCAACATGATGTTAACCCTGTTTGAAAAGGCCGTGTTAATATAAATGCTCTGCCTATGAAAGTTGCAGCTTCTTATCTGAAACTAAACTTGTAGTTTCTTATCTGAAACTGAAACTTGCAGTTTCTTCTCGTATGCACTTTTATACTCCTATGAAACTACATTTTTTAAGTGCTAAAAATAGATCTCTAGAATTCATAAAATTCTTCATATGCTCAATACTGCAAATCTGAAATTCAAAAGACATTCATATTTGAATGTACACTCAAAATACACAAAACAAAACACAATTCACAACCTGCAAATACGGACAACCCTAAGCTCCTCCTGACAATTTACAACCTGCCCGACTATTGGGATGGGGGGCAGTCCCCTCCTATTCCTCGATGGCAGACAGCCGCCCCGTGAGACGATGTGAACGGCGAGGGAGACGATGGCGGGGAAGCGTCGTCGGGCCAACTGCTTTTCTCCTCTTGCAGTTGGGTTCGGTCGACGAAGACTTCACCGGCTCGCTCTAGCAGGACACCCTCACAAACAACACCCTGTAGATGCTCGATCCTTCAATCTCTGGTGGATGCTCCATCTGGGATCGATATTCCCACCACCGCTCCCTCACGATTGGATTTGGTGAATCTGTTTGCTCCATGGCCTAGAGGAGCAGCTCTATGTACTCCGGCGTGACTCCCTCCGGGAGTACCGCTGCCTTTTCGCTCTGTTGCAGATATTTGGCCATGGATGTCACCGTCGTCGCTAGTTGGTCCTTGTTGTCAAACCAAGACTGTATCTCCAACATCCTAGCTAGCTTCACAGGGTCGCCGTCTGCGATCCTCATGTATCGGTTGTACTCCTCCATCGATCTACTTCTCCACAACACCTTCACTCGCCGGCGGTGGTTTTTGAATGGAAGAGGAGAGGAGCGGCGCTGGTTTTGGATTAGAATGGGAGAGGAGCGACACTGGTTTTGGACTGGAAGAGGAGAGGAGGGGCGGTGGTTTTGAAACGGAAGAGGAGAGGAGCGGCGCTAGATTTAGATTGGAATAGGAGAGGAGCGGCGGTGGATTTAGATTGGAACATGAGAAGAGCGGAAGAGCGGCGCTGTTCTTGGAAGTATTTTTTTGTTGTTTTGCATATTTTGGGTCAAAGTTTGACCACGTACTGTATGTGACAAGCAAAATGTGAATGCATGTCACCAAAAATTGTATCGTTTGGTTCGTATCTGAATGTACTTTCAAACTAAATTATTTTTGCAACGTATAACATATATTTTATGTGCGAAAATCATGGTCAATTATGACCCAGAATAAAAGGGACACTAGTTAATGTGGGGTCGCTTTCTTAATTGAAGGGTAAATTGATTTTGATTTTGATCCAGTCACAGCGCGCCGGCCCTCTCACCCAATCCTAAATCGCTGCCGCACGCTCCTCTCCCTCTTCTCCATTGCAAAACCACCTCCTCTCCTCTCCATCATCTCCATTCCAAAACCACCGTCTCGCCTCTCCCTCTTCTGATCTTCTCCATTGCAAAACCACCTCCTCTCCTCTCCATCATCTCCATTCCAAAACCACCATCTCGCCTCTCCCTCTTCTGATCTTCTCCATTGCAAAACCACCTCCTCTCCTCTCCATCATCTCCATTCCAAAACCACCTCCCCTCCTCTCCCTCTTCTCTATTGCAAGACCACCGTCTCTCCTCCCATCTTCCAAAGCTAGCACCAGACCACTCAGAACGACATCTATGGAGAGGATGCAGCAGCGAATCAGGCAGACCGCCGGCGGCGACCAGGCAAAGTTTGCCAGGTTGAAGGAGATCCTTAGTTGGTTTGACAATGAGTAGGACATTTTGAGGACAGTGCGGGCCATGTGGCAATGTATGCGAAAGAGCGAGACGGCGGCGATGAGGGCGGCGATGTACATGTACTCCTCAGCGGCAGTCACGCCGCAGTCCTTCGAGTTCATCGAGTATCTCCTATGGGCGATGGAACAGACAGATTCACCCGAGGCGACAGTCAGGCGGCGGTGGTGGGCGTACAGGTCGAAGGTCGAGCACCCAGAGGATAACGAATCGATTGAGTATGGTGTGCCGTTCGTGAGGGTGCAGAGCCAGCCAGAGCCACAGGAGTATTCATTCTCCCACCGCAAGAGGAGGTCGGATGGCGCGACGTCGCTTCCCCGATGTTCTCCATGGTTCCCTCGACGCTCACCTCATTTCAACGGCGGCGGTAGGGTTTAAGGTAAGCTTCGCACTAACCTAATCTTCCACCTGCTCATGCTTACAATCAGTGTGATAGCTAATGAAAATCATGCTTACAATCAGTCTCCGAGTACTACGCCAATCACCCTAAAATAGCTCTGGACCTTTTGGTCAAAGTAGTGACACAGTGTACAAATAAAGAAAAATAAATTGGTGCTTCTTTCAGAAAAGAGTACTCCCTAGAAAACTGCCAATATAAGCTACTAGTATTTGGTTAGAGGATTTCCTGCTGAGAAAGATCCATCCACATAGAGCGCCACACATCCCACTGATTGTGGTCGATGCCAATGCGTGCATGCAGCATGGTTGGTGTCGATAATTTTTACTTGGCACACCTCGCACTCTGCATATATGGCGGTTCCATACGTACATTTGTGCAGTTCCACCAAAATGCAGCTGAATAACCCTGTTTGCACAGATAATGAAAAAGCGTTATTACATTATAGTGGCACTAGTTGATGAAACACACAAAATAAATAGAATAAAATATTGCGATAGTATCATAGTATGCAATGCAGCGAGGGCGAGATTGGCCCTGCGACGCCTCATACGGTACGCCTCATATGGACATCGTCCCAAGTCTCCCAGATACACCTTCTGCCAGTGATGAACATCAGTGTACGGCAGTAATACAAGGAGGTGCCTTGAGACATTCAAATCTCTATTTTTGTACATATCAACCCAAATTAAGCACCCCAATTTGCAAAAACACTTAAACATTAACAATGGGACTAGTTGATGAAACATACTTTAACAAACATAAGCACTTTCTTTATCTCCATTGGAAATGAAATGATAGAGATGACACTCGCTCTATTTTAACTGTATTATTACTTCATTTTATCAGTGACACTAGGGTCGAGCAGGTGGCAAACAAGGTGTACCGTGCGTCACAAGGATGGAGGCCGGGGGTGCTTAGACTAGGATGCTGAAGCTGGCTCTTTTAGTCACCAACATGGATGATTCAATTCATGGGACCTTTTGGTGCAGTTCACCTAAAATTAAGCAATGTCCCGTGAGCTAGCATCTTCTTCTTCAAATTTTTTTAAGAAAAGGGCTCCAGCCCCGGTTCCATTTCCATCAGAAAACGAAACCCACAGAGCCTCTTCTTCATTAGTTGCAATAAAATTGAGCAACATCAAAATTGGTTGTGAAGCTCCTGGAATGCTCAACTATAATTTGGATACCATTTGTGCAGTTCAACTAAGATCGAGCGTGAAATGTATATCTCTGTTTGCACAAAAAAGGTGGAAAGGAGGGTGACTAACAAGTAACAAGTGATGAAACATGCATCAAATGAAAAGAAGCATGTTCCTTATCTGAATGGAAATCCTACAAGGACAGTAGCAATTTCTAAAGCAGTGGCATTGCTAGATATTAGTGTGGGCATCAAGATTAACTATGACAACCGTTAAATACGACATTACTTTGGGCACGGGAGAGTAGGCGGACCAGGATAGTTGCATTTCTAACGAAAAGAACCAACTTATCTTACTGGGAAATTTTAGCAGGACATGTAAAGAAGTGCCATTGATTCATATTACTGGAGGCATTACATTGAAAACAACATTGGTTTAACATGTCCTTACTTTTAACAGTGCGACTGCTACATTTTACCAGTGCATTACATAAGAGTGGCTCGGGGCAACAAACATCAGAACAGGATATCTGGGTTGGTCCCATTTTTGTTCGGTATAGCCACCTTATACTGTGTGAGGCTAGCAAATCTAGTGCTGGACTTACTCTGTTGACTTGTCCCCCAGTCCCCACTTTCTTTCCTTTTTCAACCAATAGATCGGGTTTATATTGAGTTTGTACTGCGTTCCCTTTATTTCCCTATTAGACCTAGAGACCAGTTGGATAACCAGTCTCTACTACTTTTTGCCCCCATTATTTCCTCTTTCAACCAAGTCCTAGATTCAGGTAACAAATCCTCCCCCACCCCCACCCCCTTTCTTCCTTGTTTGAACCAAGTAGTACTAGATTCGAGTGCATGAACTAGTTTTACCTCTTAAACGTAAAAAAATTAGGTGGTTTTCGAACAGCCGATCGATCCTATCTATGAGGGGGCCTGAGAAATAGTAAAAGTTACAAATGCAGCGAAATCAGGAGCTCGGGTAGTAGAGCAAGGCCGGTTTCGAAGGAAGTTATACCTGATGGTTGTCGGGATGTCGCTAGGTGGGCGGCAGGAGGCCGGATCTTCCCACACTACGGCAGCGAGGAAGAAGAGGTCGGAGGCCCTCCCTCGCTAGCGGTGCTTTGGAGAGAACGGCAAGGCAGGCTGATCGGGACGCACCCAGCAGTGGGTAAGAGCCGTCGCCGAGGACGACCGCGTGAACGTTGCACCTTCTCACCTTCCCCACGGAGAGGATCCGGCTGGATTTGTGACCAGCGTTGAGCAGAGAGAGAGAGAGAGAGTGTGGCCACCATTGTCGTGTTTAGATCTGGAGAGGCCGAGATGGTGTGAAGAGAGCAACACTAGCAAGCAAGCGCGGAGGCTCCTGCCTATATAGTGGAGTAGTACTTAGTTTTCTTTTGTCTACCGGAGCTGGCTTGACCTTGTCAATGACTGTCGAGAAGTCTTCATGCACATGGCCCGGAGGCGCAGTTGTCATCATTTTGATCTAAAACGCCGGATTATAACATATAACATGAAAAAGTGCCACATGACAAGAAATCATAACTTCACTGCCCAAAGGAGACAACATGAATCCCGACGGACAAACTAGACGAGGAACAAAGCTCAAATTAAAGATAAACTCGTAGAAAAGGGGTCCGTCGATAGATGTCTAATTAACATAGCCGGTTGACCTAGATGGCAACCGAGTAGTCACTGTTCGTGCATGTGCCCCCAATAACTAGCCCAACTCAGTTGTCGCTGTTTAACCCTCGCAGTGATCCGAAGCACATGACACATAATTTTGCGAGATGACAAGAAACCTTTTTTTAGATTTCTCACCACAACTAAAACCATGTACAACACAGCCTGCACGATATGTAGATGATAGCCAATCCAGGCGTGTCTGCTAGAGTCTGGTCACATGCATGGACGAACTGATCTTCCGTGTCTTGCAGGGATCGTCCAAGCACCAACGTAGTACAACACTTCTCTAGTACTATTGCTCGTCTCCCTCTTCTATTATGTCACCCGACTTGCGGGGCCGGGGAGTATGCCTATCGTCGATTCTCAATTGCCGTCCCACATGTGTGTGCGAACGCAATATGACACGCGTTCCATTTGGAGAGCAGCTTGCCAGACCGACCGACCGTCTGGGGTGCGACGCGAATGCGACGTGCGTGCTGTATACTCCGTACATGTCTACCGCTGTTTTCTAGACGCTTTGTTCCATGGCGCGGGCGCAATCCATGGATACGAAATTAGTATACTGTATACTATTTAAAAGTCGAGGGCGGGGCTTTTCCTGCCCGGTAGGCGGCGGGACAGTTCAGCCTAGTCTGTTCGACAAAGATGCGAGAAGACGAGGGAGTAGGCTGCTGCAAACGTAGGGCTGTGTGATTTGACAGCGAGTTACTGCTGGACAGGTGGGGCCACGTGATTTGACTTGCCATTATCATTTTAACTGTGGCGCTACTACCGGCGTGAGTCTCCCGATTCCTGACCACCTCCATACAGGTGCCTCTTCCAATGCTCCACCATGTAGTAGTAGAGGTTGGCTCTTGCATGAGAGCCCACTTCTCCACTTGTTCCTTGCCTCTCTTTCCTCCACATATACAAAAATGCCATGTAAAGCGCACTATTGTACCTACTTGCTCCTACAGGTGCTTAAGCTTGCCACATAGGCATAAAGTCTGACGTGGCAAGTTAATCAAGAAGAGAGAGGCTAGTTTGGTGACCATAGGAAGAAACGGTGGTAAGAGCGTGTACCTAGGTGAAAAGACAATTTTGAGTCTATAGCTAATTAAATGAAGCAAACTTAGCAACACCATTTCATTGGAAGAGGTCACTCCTTGGCAAATGCAATAAATACTAGTACTCCCTGGGTCCCATTATATAAGAACGTTTTTGACACTACACTAGCTAGTGTCAAAAACATTCTTATATTATGGGACGGAGGGACTACGAAGAAAGAGATAGAGAGGAGTAAAAAAATACACTTATAGCCAACCTTGTTGTAGTATGAGTGACTAAGCGATGACTATGTATGACATGCCAACATCAGATAGACTAACACACCGTGTTAAATCTCCAAGGGCGCGACCACGCGAGCGACGCGATGGTCGTGGTAGGCGCGACCATGATACGGGCTGCTGGCAGCCCTTGGATCTGAGATCAAACGGTCGCATGCTAATTTGCTGAAATTTTTAAGAATAACCCTCCACGGTAGGATATTCACCCATAGGTCTAGAATCATGCCATGCAACCGTTCGATCTCAGATCCAAGGGCTCTCGGAAGCCCGTATCATGGGAGAATGGAAAGCCACTACCCTGGCGTTCGCACGCTGGCAGTTCGCTCCTACTCTTTCCCACACGTCCTTTAATACTATGATGGTTCGCTCCTAGTCGTCCCGTCCATTCACATTATGGCAGTTCCACTAATCCTAACCCTCCTCCCAAATCCATGGCGTCCCAAATCTCCCCGATCGGCGGTGAGTACAAGGTTAGAACCATCACCGGCGATGAGTTCGACGTCATCTACACCCGTACTTCCGCGACGGTGAAAGAATGCCTTTCTCGCTTCACACGCATGTTCGAAAACTCACATGATGAGTGGGTCACTGGGCTAGATGTTGAGTACACCATAGTCATGGGACGAGAGAAGGATCTAAAGGACGAAGAGAGGAAGAAGCCCACCGTGATCCAGGTTTGCGTAAATAACGTTTGCTTGGTCTACGACATATGCCATGCCAATGTTGAGTGCCAGGATTTTAAGAACTTCCTCAAGACAAAACAGTCAAATTCGTTACTGTAGACTTTAAGAACGACAAAGAAGTCCTGCATCGGATAGGCCTCGTTGTAGGCAACCCCTTCGACCTCCAGAAGAATCGGCTGGTGCCCTCTCGTCAGCCCTCAATGCTGACCCTGGCAGGAGCCATGGTTCATCCTTCGTACCGCAAACTGGAGAAACCTCATTACACGTTTCATCATCATGCATGGCAGCGGAATGTACTAGATAGACCACATCCACTACGCTGCAATGGATGGCTACCTTTGTTTCAATATCTACAAGGGTTGGATGAAGAGCAACAGCTAAGTTGGTGGTTCAAGCAAAGAAGTATCGGCCAAGAGGAAGAGGGACAAGGACGAAGTCGAGGACGTGGATGAGGACTCCAAGTAAGGTGGCAGTGTCGTTGCTCGTGGCGCTTCTAAACTTCTAATGCAGTGTCTACCGGATTAGTTGCCTAGTTTAATTTCAGGTGTGCTTAGTTTAATTTGAGGGGTGTGTTGTGCTGAGCCCCTAGCAGAACTATGTTATGTTTCTTCTCGTTACTTTAACTCTTCAGTATGTACATACTAGTACTAGTATTTCTTTAATAGAATTTAGCACCCCAATTAAGCACGTACTAGCTTTTTTAATAGTACTATATGCATAATTTGGCAACGAGCGCTCTCTATATGTACCACCTTTTTTTTAAATTTCAAATTTTGCTCCATGGCGCAATCCATCGATACTGGAGTACTACTGTACAAAAGTATACATTTTTTAAAAGGCTAGCGTACTGTTCATCACATATATATATACCCAGTTAAATTCTCAACCTAGAACGACGTGCATGCCATGTAGTAAACCGATCCGGAGGAAGTATAGTAAAAATGAGGTGATTTTACCCAGCGATCGGCGGGGGAGCATGGCATGTCATACGGTCCCACGTGTCATGATGTACCAAGGCGATGCGCGTGTCCCTCTTGAGGCAGAAGCAATACTAGTACGTGGTTTGAGATGATGTCGAACCGAAGTGTGAAATAATGGTTGCTTCGTCCGTCTGGGAAGGTGCGGCATTGTGATTTGACGTCTCATTGCTCATTACTAACAGTGGGTCGGTACGAGTGGGGTGCGCCCCCCTGCTGTTCTGCACTGTTATTTGGTGCTTGACACGTCGACCCGGTTGCACATGAGATGACCCCCACATCCTTTGTCAAAACAAACAACACCCCGATCAATGATTTCACTCTTCCATGCATGCAACGGACGGGCACCTTACTTGCTCCTACAGGTGCTTAAGCTTGCCACATGGGCATAAAGTCTGATGTGGAAAGTTAATCAAGAAGAGAGAGACTAGTTTGGTGACCCAAGGAAGAAACGGTGCTAAGCACGCGTACCTAGGTGAAAAGACAATTTTGAGTCTATATAGCTAATTAAATGAAGCAAACTTAGCAAAACCATTTCATAGGAAGAGGCCACTCCTTGGCAAATGCAATCAATACTAGTACTCCCTGTGTCCCATAATATAAGAATGTTTTTGGCACTACACTAGTGTCAAAAACGTTCTTATATTATGGGACGGAGGGAGTACGAAGAAAGAGATAGAGAGGAGTAAAAAAATACACTTATAGCCAACCTTGTTGTTGTATGAGTGACTAAGTGATGAGTATGTATGACATGCCAACATCAGATAGCCTAACGCACCGTGTTAAATCTCCAAGGGCGCGACCGCGCGAGCGATGCAACGGTCGTGGTAGGCGCGACCATGATACGGGTTGCTGGCAGCCCTTGGATTTGAGATCAAACGGTCGCATGCTAAGTTGCTGAAAATTTGCAGAATAACGCTCCAGGATAGGGTATTCGCCTATTGGTCTAGAATCACGCCATGCAACCGTTCGATCTCCGATCGAAGGGCTCTCGGAAGCCCGTATCATGGGAGAATGGAAAGCCACTACCCTGCCGTTCGCACGCTGGCAGTTCGCTCCTACTCGTCCCCGCCCGTCCTTTAATACTACGGCGGTTCGCTCCTAGTCGTCCCGTCCATTCACATTACGGCAGGTCCACTAATCCTAACCCTCCTCCCAAATCCATGGCGTCCCAAATCTCCCCGATCGGCAGTGAGTACAAGGTTAGAACCATCACCGGTGATGAGTTCGACATCATCTACACCCGTTCTTCTGCGACGGTGAAAGGATGCCTTTCTTGCTTCAGACGCATGTTCGAAGACTCACATGATGAGTGGGTCGCCGGGCTAGATTTTGAGTACACCACAGTCGTGGGACGAGAGAAGGATCTAAAGGACGAAGAGAGGAAGAAGCCTGCCATGATCCAGGTTTGCGTGCATAACTTATGCTTGGTCTACCACATATGCCATGCCGACGTTGAGTGCCAGCATTTTAAGGACTTCCTCGAGAGCAACCTAGTCAAATTCGTTACTGTAGACTTTGGTAACAACAAAGAAGTCCTGCGTCGGATAGGCCTCATTGTAGGCAACACCTTCGACCTCCAAAACAATCAGCTGGTGTCCACTCGTCAGCCTTCAATGCTGACCCTGGCAGGAGCCATGGTTCATCCTTCGTACGGTAAACTGGAGAAACCTCCATACACGTTTCATCGTCATGCATGGCAGCGGAATGTACTAGATATATACCACATCCAGTACGCTGCAATGGATGGCTACCTTTGTTTCAATATCTGCAAGGGTTGGATGAAGAGCAATAGCCAAGTTGGCGGTTCAAGCAAAGAAGTATTGGCCAAGAGGAAGAGGGACAAGGACGAACTCGAGGATGTGGACGAGGACTCCGAGTAAGGTGGCAGTGTCGTAGCTCATGGTGGTTCTAATGTAGTGTCTACCGGAATAGTTGTAAAGTTTAATTTCAGGTGTGCTTAATTTAATTTGAGGGGTGTGTTGTGTTGAGCCCCCAGTAGAACTATGTTATGTTTCTTCTTGTTACTTCAACTCTTCAGTAAGTACATACTAGTATTTCTTACATTTCATCTTTTAGTTGGTATAGTACTACCACTCGTTTATTCACATTATATACGTACAATATATATGGCCAACATCATATAGCCAGCAGTTTAGTTGTCAAAGAATTTCTGGGTGCTTAGTTTTGTCAAAGAATTCCAGGGTGCTTAGTTTTTTTGAGGGGTGGGATGGGCTGGACACCATTATTGTGACTAGCCTTTTTAATAGTACTATATGCATAATTTGGTGACGAGCGCTCTCTATATGTACCACCTTTTTTTTAATTTCAAGTTTTGCTCCATGGCGCAATCCATCGATATTACTGCTGTACAAAAGTATACATTTTTAAAAGGCTAGAGGGCAGGGCAGTCTAGCTTGATCGGTTTCACGAGAGGCGAGGGCCTTTGTGATTTGACGGCTCATTACTGCTGGAAGGCGGGGCCTTGTGATTCTGCTCGTTTAAATGCGCCGACGACCTGATCGAGGAGGAGCAAAGAACCGTGCGGTATACTCAAGTTTTCCACTGGAGTAGTACTGCGACGGAGGAGCACGAAACACGGCAACCCAGTGCCATATGGCGATAAAAAATGATCTAATTTGCTAGTCATCTCATTGTTAGCATTGTTCTATTCATTCCCTCAAAAAAAAACCATTGTTCTATTCATGCCTCGCAGAGAACATGACACGTGCGGCGAAACACCCAAAGCAAAAGATGAAACAAAGCAGCAAAAGAAGAAGGAAGATTATCACCCCAAATGATCTAATTCGCAGCGGAGTCGTAATTGCTTCTTCATCGCCTCCACGACCTCCATCTCCTTGCGCGTCTCCTCCGCCATCTTCTTCATTCTGTCCATGACGTGGGATTTCTCGACGCGAGCCTTCATCATCTGTTCCATGGCCGCATTACGTACCTTGACGGTAGCCGGGTGCTCGATGCGGAGCTTCGCCAACTCCTCCTTCTGTTCCATGACGAGGGTCTGCAGCATCTTCATCAAGGAACTACTATTCTCATGCAGCTTCTTCCAGGCGGTGTTCTTCTCCTTCAACAGGTCGATCTCGTGGAAGAGATTCCCCTTGTCCTCCTGAAGTCGCGGGATTTTGCCGGTCGCCTTCTTCTCCGAGGCAATGCTCTTCTTCAGCAGCATCACCAAGCCGGTGGTCAACTCCCCCTACTGATTGAGCTCAGCGGGCATGTCGTCGAGGCTCTCCTTCAGCAACTCCGTCAAGCTTTGGATGAACTCCTTCTGCTTATTCATGTGCTTATTGAGCTGATCGGGCATGTCGTCGAGGGATAACGACTCCAGCTCTGCCGGCTCGGCATGTTCGCCTCCGCGGCTAGGGCGCTCCTTGGAGCCATCGCCTGCCCGTGAGAGATCTTTCGAGGTCTCTGCGTGGCGGCGAGCCCTCTCTTTTTTTCCGCAGCCTTGGTTGCCGCTCCCTTGTTACGAGTAGTTCTTGACCTAGAGCTCTGCTCACCGGCCATGGCAACGACAGACGAAGAAGAAGCACTTATGAGGAGGAAAGGTAGAGTAATTTTTGGTTAGGTAGTTCCCCTTTTTATGACCTAAGTACTAGCATTAGTAGTACTAATACCTGCATAGTGGGAACACGTTCAGGTTTGGCACGTAGTACTAGTACGTGTGAGCAGGCTTTCGAATGTGATGGGAACAAGGTAAAGATTAATTGATGGTTTTGGTTTCGAGGCCCGAAACGGCTCCCGATGAGTTTAGTGGAACATAAATTTCAAGTAGACTACACTGCTCAAATGCATAAATATTATGTTACTGTCAAAAATTGGCACAAAATACGAAGGAGACCAATGGAAGTACTACTAGCAACCCACGATTTAAATACTCGCATGCGCGCAGTGGACTAATAATGTCTTTCTTCCGCCCTCACGTCCACTCAATTTGCATGCGCTGTATTAATTGCGCATCAATGAAGTGAACGACTTTACACGCGTCAAATTATCACATGGGGTGGATCTTGGTACAAAATTGCGTCCGCCCGTGTACCCGCGTGTGTGTGCGAGGGAATGAGTGCGTGCGTGGCGTGCATGCACATCTTCGCTTCGTGCATGTACCGCCAGTATGGCTCAGGGAGGACGAGTACATTCTTCTGGAACCAGCAGCACGTCACTATGATCAATCCACGCAAGGAGGTCGTGACAACGCCTCCACATGTGCCACGTGGCTTCATGAACTATAAGAGAGATACTATGTAGCGTGCCATTGTTATTCTAATTTACGTGTTTTGCACATACTCGAAGTACTAGTAATTTACACGTGCATTGCACGCATCAGATTTTGCAACCAAATTATGAATAAATACCACACTATAGCATGTAAGCTCTTAGTCATATATGCGTGATGTAGCCCTTCATTTAATTCTTATAGTTCATCTCATTCAAAATCAAATTAGTTTTTATAAAAAAGCTAAGAATGCGTGAATAGGAAAAACATGGGATTATAGTGGAATGTCGTATTGAATCCTACAGGATTGTATGAGTGTTTGATTGTGCATAGAAAAAACGCAGAATTCTTTCAAAGAGGTTTGAGTGGATGGGATGTTTCCTATGAAATCTAGTGCAAATGAATCATATGGAAAAATTCCTATGGTTTACAATCCTACGAATCAAACAACCAAGATAGGAAAAATTCCTAATGATTAGAATCCTCCAAAATTCCTTTGAGAATCCTTTGAATCAAAGAAGCCCTTAATCTATTTTATGATTCATGGAATTGTGCGTTGTAAAGCATAAAGTAAAAACAAATAATGGTAATTCAACTAGAAAAAAAGCTTGGGCAGTTATGATACGGAAGATTCTAGAACAAAAGAGAACCACTGTTGTTTTGAGGTTTGTGCATTATGCTTAAGTTCAACCATGGAGTCTGCTAGATTGTACATGTGGCAAAATCCGGTGGGGGGCTAGAAGATGGTGCGAGGGGCCGAGTGGAGGGAGACTATGAAGGAATGCACAAGTGCGAGATTGATATTTAGAGAGAGGGGGCGAACACGTGCGCTGTTGCACGCAGTGGCGGAGCCATGAAAAATAAATGAGCTAGGGGGCCAAGCATCGCTAATCCTTTACGAGGAGGGTCAATTCATGAAATTAAACCTTTTTAGCAGCAATTGTCTAATGATCACATTCATATTAGCCTCGATATATAGTGATGTTAGGGGGGGGGGCAGGGCCCTTACTGCCCCCTGTCTTTGCCATTGTGCACACATCTGAGAGATGAAGCGGAAGGCATGGATGATGAGAGGGGGACGTTGGATATATAATTAATGTGGGTGTATTAGCTATTTATGTTAATCCTATATAGAGAGTTATAGATTGATCGATGTGGACGTGGGAGAGGTATAGATTGATTGATGTGGACGTGGGAAAGAGGGTGATACCTCACTGGATATATAGATTGATTGGTTTGTGTGGAAAACTATGAAAGACCTAGCTATATACACACATACATAGAGGAACATCGATCATTGCGCATGCACGCGTGAGAGATAAAGAATGCCGGGTATGAGGGAGAGGGGGATGTGTGTGGGTGTGTGCCTTCATGGGAGACCGACCTGAAGAAAAAGATTGCATGTGTGCGATAGATAATGCCGACTCGTAGTGTGTGTGCATGTATGCACGAGAGAAAGGTAGTGGTACAATTATGAAGAGAAGACTACTATGTGGGTTTAAAAGAATAGGTGAGGTCATAATCAATGTAAAGTTGAATTCAAATATTTGAATAAGAGATCCTGATGTTTGCAACCCATGCATGCATGAATATAACGGAGATCTGCGCGTTGTGCTTTGGAAACGAGCATGTTGTAATGTATACACATTGAACAAGGTCAGACTGATTTGAATTTGAGATACCGATGGCAGACATCATTTGCCCATGTCACATCCGTGCATGTAATTGGAGATGATGGGCGGCTTTCGCATCACATATCTATATCTATACCCCTATATATATTATATTATATATATTTTTATATTGTGAGCGGGTAACTTTAACTTTGAAAGATGGTCGTTTGATGGGGCGAATCCGAAGGTCCAAAGATGGCAAATTTGACCACTATTGGCCGTTGGATATCATCTAGATTCCACCAGATTTCGCCACATGTATAATCTAGAAGACTCCATGGTTGAACTTAAGCATAATGCACAAACATCAAAACACAAGCACTTCTTATTTGTTCTAGAATCTTCCGTATCATAATTGCCCAAATGTTTTCTATATGATTTGCCATTATTTGTTTTTACTTTATGTCTTACAACGCACAATTCCATGAATCTTAAAATAGATTAGCTTTCTTATAAAAACTAGATGATTTTGAATGAAATGAACTATAAGAATTAAATTAACATCTACATCATGCATATATGACTCAAAGCTTACATGCTATGATGTGGTATTTATTCATAATTTGGTTGCCAAATCTCATGCGTGCAATGCATGTGTACCTTACTCTAGTCTAAATGGTGTTCGTGTGTGTATTGTGCGTGTTGAGGTGCAAATTGTCTTTTTTTGGGTACACGTTAAGCTTGTTCTTCCAAAATTTCAAGCCGCGCCTTGTTATGCCGAAAATTCAAGCTAGCGTCTCTGTCTATCGTGCTGCGAAACTCCCGCCTCTTCAACCTGCACCTTGTTAGCCCGAAATATTTAAGATATATCTTTGTCTCGTTGTGCTCCGACAACTCCCTCCATCTCAACCCGCACCTTGCTATTCCGAAACTACAACGCGTGCGAAAACTCCCACCTCCTATGAAATCCCGACACACGAAATGCCCGTGGTACCCCTGAACCGAAAGAACCGCCTCAAATCGGTGGGGGTACTTTCATAACTTACCCCACATTTCGGACAAGCGCGTCCCTAAGCCATGGTTCCCCACTGCCATCCCATCCGCCCACCCATTCGTACACCGAGGCTGCGAAAACCCGCGACGAAACCCCACACCCTGCTCCGTCCGCCACCCAGCCAGAGCCTCTTCCCCGACGAAGTCGTCCACAACAACACCTCGACGTCCCTCATCCATCGTACCGGATGAGGATCCCGTCGTCGATCTCATCGTCCCGCCGGTCAGCCACCCCGTCCTCCACCTCCAAGGAGCTGCCTCGACGTTCCCCTCATCTTTCGCACCACCTCCATTCCCACACCTCCATCTTCACCTGCACCACCAGAAGAGCATCATCATCACCGTTTCTCGGATGAAGCTGCGGCCTGCGCCACCAAAGAGGTGTACACTAATCGCCGCATTTTCTTCTTGATTCGATCTCACGATGCTGCGGGCGCTTGGTCCCGAGCCGACACGGCGCGGCTCCATCCACGGCGGCATCGCCAGCCACTTCCTCCACGGTGTCGCTCCCTCGGCGGCGACGTCCACATCAGTAGGAGCTGCTGCTGCTTTAGCTCTCGCTCACACTGCTGCTCTGCTCTTGCTCTCGGTCCCCTGCCTGGTCTGCTCTTGCTATTGCTCTTGCTCGCGCTGCTGCTCTCGCTCTTGCTCTTGCTTGTGATGCTGCTCCGATTTGGCTACACTTCAGTCGACTGAATCGACTTTTGGGTCAGTCGATTTCCAAGGGGTGGGCTCGCCGGGGTGAAGGAAGAACCAGCCGCAGCAGGATGGGGGGCTTGCCGGAGAGGTACCCCACTATATATCTTAGGGTTCAGGATGGGGGCGATGGTCGCCGGCGGTGGCGGGGCGTTGGCGGGGTGGTGGCGTGGGGATCACCGGAGAAAAAGCTCGGCACAGGGGGACTAGAGGGATGGTCGGGGCGGCAGCGGACCGACGGTGGGGAGTGTTTTCGGGGCGGGCGGGGCGGCGCACCGCCGGCCGTGGGCGGCGGGGGGCTACTGTTTCGCTGGTGGTGGCTGGCGGCTCAGGGGGGGGTGGAGGTTGAAGATGAACCGCAGGCCGTTGATTTCGTATCCAACGGCTGCAAAATCGACTGACCAGAGATGAAAAAGTCAGTCGACCGACGTGTAGCCTCACCTTGCTAGTGCGTTCAGTTTTGATAGCAAAATTCAGTTTCGACAACAAAATTCAGTTTGGACAGTTAGGTTCAGTTTCGACAGTTAAGTTCAGAGATGAGCGGCTGATGTATTTTACATCTAGCACTTTGTGGTTATGAATTTTACGTCATGTATTGGAGATGCTATTAGAATTCCACTCAGGTTAACGTTGTTGATTGTCTTTCTTGTCCTGCTTCAGCCTCGGCGTCATACAACTCGCTGGAGCTGCTCCAACAACGAAACCCTCCATCACAATGGAGCAGTACCTCGGGCTCCATCTCCAGACGCCTAAGATCTTCTTCCCCTCCTCCGACAGCAAAGTCAGCCGGAGCATCCTCACCGGCCAACCCAATCACGCTGAGATCGACATGGCTTTGCCAAAGAGGTTGTACACTTGTTGCATCTCTTTTTTACTCTACATGTTATATATATTGTCCACTGAGCACTTGTAGTAACGGGAAATACGATTATTTTATAGTACTATATGACAAGCAGTGAGGTACCAGGCAACTTAGCTATCCGTGATGGACTCTCTTGAACGCCATCATTATTTATCTCTGCACGTTTGAGATGTGCATTTGTCGATGGGCCTGGGAGTTGAGCTAGTATGGCAGTGGCCTGGGTCCAAAGTAATAGAAGTAGCACAAAAATACTTTTTTAGTGTAGGATTTTCCTTGCTCAAGCCTGCCTACTAGAATCGCCATTGCTTGAAAGGAAAAGTGAATGAAAAACATAGGAATTGGAAAGTTTCCTATGGTACTACTTTTCATGAATTTGGTGCAAACGAATGGAGAAAAGGAAAACTGTAGGATTTGTTCCTTTAGTGTCTCCTTGAAAGAAAAACCGTAGGAATTCTAATTTCCACTTCTCCTCCTTTTCATATTCCTATTCATCAAGAACAAGACTAAGAGATAGTAGCATAATAGCATTATAACCATACATTTTCTTGTGGTTTGACTTAATCTCACCATGCTTTTTTGCATCCTGTGATCTTCCAATTATTGTGAATCAAACACCCAGATTGGCAGAAATCCTGTGTTTTTAAATTCTCTGTTTTGCACGTGCATTCCTATCCTATTCCTGTCTATTTTCTATCCCTGCATTGTTAGAATCCTCAAATTCAAACAAGCCCTTACTCAATTACTTCTGTTATAGATATGTGTCAAAGAAAACCTTGTGTGGTTTGTCCTGCTCTTGCGGCGCTGTGTTCCACCCTAGCTCAGCTGCTCCAATGACGGAAGGGTTCACCACAGTAAGGATCCGCTCTCCAGACTATCTTTCGCCGCCTCAGATCTTCTTCCCCGCCGTCGGCAGCCACAACAACTGCATTACCATCATCAACTGAACAGATGACCTTGAGGACAACACGGGTCCGCAAGAGAGGTCGCACTCTTCCGTGTCTGCTTACGTTATGCGTCGCTTAATATAATGACATGCTACATTATCGTTGTGTTCACCTATTAGACTCTGAGTCAGGTCCAAACTAATGCTGAAACTTGAGTTTTTAAATGGTTGTGGGGTACATATTGGGGCAGCAATCAGTACTATCTGTCTACTATCTGGTTAATCTCCGGTGTCTACTATGAGTTTCATGTTGGGTGCAAACAAACATTAATGGAGCCATTATCTGTATTTTTAACTAAAGCTATTAGCTGCCTGCTATCATTGGTTTTGGGTCTATCCACAGTTTGCTACCATCACTCTGGATTTGTGCATGCACTCCTTACATAACCTCACTATGTTTTATTCCTATGCATGCCAATTATTGTACACAATGGAACTGATCATGTAGAGCAAAAGAGACGAGCCTTGCGTGGCAATAAAATTTCATGCAGACGTCGTTCCATGGTGGGCGCAAAGGCAGCCCCCCTCCACCCATTTCAGATCGTAATCAAGAGGAAGATAACTGTTCTGAGGGGGATTCAGAAGGAGAAGACCACTCCTATTTACCCCATGAGGTCTTCGTTCTAACTTGGCATGCTGATGCTGGTAATATCATGCATATGGCGCCTTGCATTGCTTACTGTATACATTAAAGATGTCGTCTGCTTAGTTTAGACATGCTTTGTGTCAATGCCATCTGTTTTGTTTCTTTATCGTATATGTGAATCATGCAATGCCATCTTGTCTAGCCAGGCATCATATATGTGAATTTTGCAATGCCACCCTAGTTAGCCAGTCATCTTATATGTGAATTATATCATGCCATCATTTTTTTATTATGTGTTAAATTTGTCAACAATTTTAGTACATTCAATTACTCTTCCTGTGCATCAGCCATTCGGCATGGTCATGGAAAAATCTGGAGTGAAAACAAGGTCTTCAGAGCAAACAATGCTATCTCACGAAGTGCATGTCTTGCTGGTTACCGATAGCTCCTCAGAGGAGGATTCAGAGACAGATGACCAGTCATATTTCCCCCCTGAGGTGCATGCCCTAACTTGGCAGGGTTATGTTACTCATATCGTGCGTATGGTATCTTGCATTGCTATGTCATTTGCTTAGTTTAGACATGCTTTGTGTGAATGCCACTTGTTTAGTGTCTAATTACCATATATGTGAATTATGCAATGCCATCTTGTTGCAAGACATTATATATGTGAATTATGCAATGTTATCTTGTTGCAAGTCATTATGTATGTGAATTATGCAATGCCATGTTGTTTAGGCAAGCGTCATATATGTGAATTATATCATGCCATCCTTTTTTGTATTTCTCATTGCTTTTGTCGACAATGTTTGTATATTCAATTGCTCTTCCTGTGCATCAGCCATTTGAATTGGTGATGGAGAAATCTGGAGTGAAAACAAGGTCTTCAGAGCAGACAATGCTACCTGCTGAAGCAGATTTCTTGCTGGTTACAGATAGCTCTTCATAGGAGGATTCACAGGCAGATGACCAGTCCTATTATCCCCTTGAGGTGTATGCTCAAACTTGGCAGGGTTATATTACTCATATAATGCATATGTTGTATTGCAATGCTTATTTTTTACATCATATACACAATATTGAATGTCATCTCCTTAGTTGACACATCATATATGCAATTGCCCTCTGCTCACTTCTTTAGTATATAAATCATATATTTGAATTATGTCATGCCATGATGTTTACATAGAAAGCATGTATCTGAATTATGGCATGCCAACCCATTTTCTAAAGACATAATATAGTTATATCATCTCATCCTGTTTACATAGTCATCATATTTTAAATTATGTCATTCTATCCATGAATTATATCGTGCCATCATGTTTCCATCGACGGCATGTTTGTGATTTATGGCATGCCAACCACTTTAATAGACACATCGTATAGTTATATCATGTCATCCTGTTTACATAGTCTTCATATTTTGAAGTATGTCATTCTATCCTGTTTAGTTAGCCATCATACATGTGAAATTGTGTCATGCTATCCTGTTTAATTAGCCATCATATATGTGAAATTATGTCCTGCTATTCTGTTTGCTTAGACAACATAAATGTGAATTATTTCATGCCCTGTTTTCTTCCCTACTATCCATTGCACCTGTCTATCTTACGATGTCTGTACATTGAATTACTTTTCTTGTTTATCAACCATTTTAATTGGAGGGAGTGATGGCAGTATCTGTGGGAGTAAAAACACGGTCTTCAGAAAAGATCGTTCTGCCTGTCGATGCAGATAGAACCATGGTTGTACTTTCCCAAGAATCAGCCCCACCACACATAACCCACACTCATGCAGATTGTACCCCTACCCAGTCGGACAGAGAACCAGCTACACCCCTTCTAACCCCAACCCCAGCAGATAGACACCTAGTTCCCATTGACACAACACCGTCTCCACCACAGAGCACCCAAACACGAGCAGTTATTAAGGCAACTGCAGTGCCCAAATCACGAGGACCACCACTCCGAACCCGAAGTCAACGCTTAAAGCAGAAGAAGAATTGTTCTCAGGTCAGGTTCTCTAGCTATGGTTCATACTACCTTGCTCTTGCATCACTGTATTTACTGATACCAACCAATTTCAAATTTGAAGGATGCAATTGAAACTCCAATGGCGCAACAGGTATGTTTTAAACCTTTTTCTTCAACATGTTTGGATGTTTGCTATTGTAACTTGCTCTATGTTGATTTCAGTTTCAATTGAATAAACAGTTATGTTTTCATGTCATGCACATTACAAGTGTTGTTATTGTTGTGTAGTTTCCCACACTTATATTCTGTCTATGCTGCTTTGTGTTAAATAGATATGATTCGAACTGTATCTATCTTGATATGGCAACATAAACTAGAATGATATAGACCATACAGTGACCATACTACATAGATATATGTTTGTTTCATGCTGTTATCCTGTCCACCTTACTACTTAACTGGTTTACCAAAATGAGTTTCATATACTACATTGTAAACCTGAGATGTGTTTGTTTGTTTCCCTTTTAGAACGCGGATAAAATATTGGAGAAGAGTACCCTGTTATGCAATGGTAAAGGAAGTAATGCAAATAAGGTTCAAGATAGTGAGACATCCCTGTTGGTCTCCAAGAAAGCTGATAAAAACTATATTGAGGACACTGAGACAACCCCAAAGTCCTGTCTTGATGTAGTGTTCGAGTTACTGGCTACCACTGCTGGCACCAGCTCTTCGAACTCGTTGCCTGAATCAGTTTGGCTTCTTGAGTCTCAACTTCAAGTTGAAAGACATCGATCAGATGTTATGCGACAGGAAGCCGAAGAACTGAGGAAGTCCCTGCAGAATTTAGATGCATACTTTCTGGTGCAACAGCAGGCGCTGGAGGACTTAAGCTCCAAACAAGAGAAAGCTAATAAGCTTGCTAAGCATCTTGCCAGCATTATGGGTACCCAGGATATTGTTTCTTGAGCTCTTCTGAAGTGGTTTCAGTTCTGGACTTGTTTTGCTGCGGCGTTTATATGCTGCTGTGTTCCCTATATTTGCACTGGTGGCGAACTTTGATGCCCAGTGAATGTAATATGTGTAATAGCCGTGATAGCCTAGTGTAAGTTGCTTGCTTATTTATTTCCTTGTTGTCTTGTTTATTTGTTTGCTTGTAGTCAGTGCAGTTCTTTTTCTGCGGTTTGATAGTGGCTGCAACAACCTATTTTTAAAACTAGGCCACAATAACCATGGGCTAATATTTACTTTAGTGACACTGCACCTACGGGCCGTAGAAACAGTGGGCCTTCTATGGGCCGTATAAACAGTGGGCCTTCCATGGGCCGTAGAAACAATGGGCCTTCTACTGGCCACAGAAACAATGGGCCTTCTACGGGCCGTATCATCAATGGGCCTTATACGGGCAGTATGATCGATTGGCCAAACATGGGCCAATAACAGGCCGCATTATGGCCGTAAAAGGGCTAGAGTTGGAATCGTCCGTTCATGGGCCGACCATAATGAGCAATCATTAATAGGCCGTATTTCATGACACTATGAAAACGGCCCAACGTGTTAACGGACCACAAACGGGCCGACTGTAACCACGGGCTGAATTTGGCCCATAAGCAGAAAATGACAGTAACGAGCCGTAAGTAAACGAATGCTGGAAATGAGCCCAAGAATAAATGTTCTCTGAGAAGGCCGAAAGATAACATGGGCTGGAAACGGCCCAACGGAATAACGGGCCCTTAATGGGTATAAAGTGATACACTGTTCATTACGGGCCAGTTCCACCACGGGCCGTTAATGGGTGTAATGTAATACACTATTCATTACGGGCCAGTTTCACCACGGGGCGCTAATAGGCCAAGAGTTACATAGGGCCTCATATGGGCCGAAAGACATCATGGGCCATACATGGGCCAGAAGTGAAAACCGGCTGGAATCAGATTGGGTGGCCCAGATGATGCTACTGGGCCTAATTCGGATAGGGCGTAACGGGCCTTGGGTTAGCGGGCTGTAAATGGGCTATATGCAAACAAGCCGTTAACAGGCTTTACATGGGCCGGCCCGCCACCTTTGGACCAAGTCAAATGGGCCTCTGTTGGGCCGTGCCATGTGTCGACGTATCATAGGCGCCTTCTATCCAATGAGTGGATGACATCTGTCCCAACGGTGAGCCGACACGTGTTTCCTCCAGCCAATGACGATTTTACACGTGGAAAATCCCCATTGGTCCGTGCTGTTAACGGGTTATCGGATCCAAAACCCGACCCGATAGCTTAACGGCGTTCCGTTATGGTGGATGCCACGTGTCGGTCACCCTTGACGAAATAACTTCTGTGACGCGCGATTTATCGTCATGGAAGTGGACACTTCCGTGATGATAATTTTGGTATGACTATCTTGATTCTGTCATAAATTTGACATGGATGTACATGCATGACAAAAAACGCGACCTACTGTGACAAACACGTATCATCATGGAAGTGTATTTTTTTGTAGTGTAATTGAGAACAAGCTTACATTCTCTTGGGATTTGTGCAACTCTATTCGTCAGGAACTAATACAAGGCGGGAAGCCTCATGACTTTGCTGCTGTCAAAGCTAGAGTTGTGCAAATGATGCATTCGCCCAGTGTTGTACCATCCAGTGTACCCCCTAAACAATTGCAAACTTTCGGTACCTCATTGCCGGAAGAGTCTCAAAGTATTGGGGGATAATCTCATGAGGAGTGGATGGAAAATGAGGTGAAAAAGTTTAAAGCTCGCCAAACTGAGATGTAGGCTAAAATTAGACAAGAGCGAGAAGCCTTGGAAATTCAAAAAGATAAAAGTACTGATTCAGGTAACAAAGTAAATTCGATTATTAAAAAAGCCGAATCAAATAGTATATGTACCGAATCTATTGAAGAAAAAGAGGATGCCAAGGCAATGGAGAGTCATTCAAAAGTGGAGCAAAGTATTATTGAAGTGATACAACAATCATGCTCTTCTAGCGTGTATGAAGAGGTATGTCTAGCAACTGATTTACCTATTTTCAGATTTGGTCACAACTTTATTGTTGATGCATCTATTAGGAAAAATATTATAAGTAATTTTCAAAGACCAATGATGAAGAGCAATTTACTTGTTAGCAATAAAATTGTTACAAAGCATATCGGTCAACACATTGTACCATTCAAAGAGACTGACAGTGACTTATTGTTGCAGCCAAAGCTTTTCCCATTGTTTTCTGTGAAATTTATATCTAAGTGGGTAGCTTTGATTGTTTCTTACTTGGCTTACACATGGTATCAATTGAGACATATATGTTCTAACTATTTTGATTTCAGAAATTTAAACCCAAGGTTAAATTCTATTGAGAAAATCGATGCTAATATAATGTCTTATCCAAGGGCATCGGAGATAAAATACAAAGAGAATGCATATCCGAATGTGGTGATTATAAATTTAAACCATTCGTTTGCTTAAATCCAAATCCATTCTCATAGAAAGATTGGCTAGAGTATAAAAAGTTTACCTTCAATTCAAGCATGCGTGATCAAATATTTGATTTGTTGCTGAAAAATAATTACATAAAAATTCTTAATCATTATGTCAAGCCATCAATTCAAGGACGACTGTATTGTATGTTGCATCATTCGTTCAAACATAATTTTGAGGATTGCAATATGTTTCGTCAAATAGTTAAATTGGTCACTCATAAAGGACGATTGAAATTTGTTGACACATAAAGAGATGACCAGTTTATTCTGATTGTTCTTGATGCCAAATGATTTTTGCATCGACTGCTTCAAACCGATCCACTTAGACATGGGAGGGTAAAAACTGTGGACGATGGGATAAAGTTTTCAAGTAAAGAAGTTGTTCAAGAGCACAATAAAAATATTCTTGAAGGTGGGAATTCCATCAAGGTTTCACAAAAGACGCCAAGTACTAGGGGACAACAACGAAATCCAATGACCAATGAAAGCAAACCAAAAGAAAACAAAGGCCGAAATAAGCGCAGGTGTAAGATATCAAAAATCACCTTCGATGAACTATTGGATAAATATCAAAAAAGAGTGAAGAGAAGAGTGCTTATCGGCCAAATCATGAAAAAAAAACCAAGATCATCCCCGAGGCGCTAATATGAGGATCGGTATTGGCAAAATGAGAATTTAAATGCAACATATTCATATCCTTATTTTGGGCCGCCAATGCCAATGCCGTGGATGCCTCCATATGCTCATGTAGATCCATATCCATCATGGGACAAGTATGATACAAGGGCACATTCTCCAGCTTATTTTAGACAATCTCACCAACATTATGCAGCTCCAAGAAGATTAACATTTGATGAACAATCACATGTCAAAGACCGTTTCAATCATAAGGAATCGGTCCAGAGCTCAAGGAAAACGAAAGAGGTGGTCAAGCAAGTTTACCGTGTTAAAAAAGATGGTCATGAGAGTGCTACTTCAGATTTGATCTCAAATAAAAAAGAGCCAATTAAAGTATTGACATTTGCTACTAAAGGCAATGAGGCAAGTAAATCAAGTACCAAATCTGAAGTGAAGAAGTTGAGAGTGCACAAGGTAAACCAAAAATTGCCATTGCTTCAAACAAAATCGCAGTCGGGGTGCCTACTCGACTTATCTTATTGGCAAAAGAAGAAACTACAAAAACTTTGTGCAGACGGACTTAAAGAATGGAACATGGCATGGGTTCCCAAAGGAAGTACTCAAAATAATAATTATGTGCAAGCTTCCATTACAAGAAATGCGACAAAGGTGAAGAAGGAAAAGAGTGAAAACTATGAAGGACCAAGCCGAAGGTTTCAACATCTTCGGTCTACACATTATCCATATTCTTCAACTATGCCATTAATGCCTATGCCATGGAATTCGTCATCAGATATGATCGGTTACCCTCAATGGTCTTATTTTAATCCATGGATGCAATATAATTTCTTATATCATGAAAGGGTATTACCAAATCACCATACATTAGATTAGCTACAAGTTTGTTGCTGATCCAACTGGTCGAAATACTTGATTTGTCATTTCATTTGTTTATTTCCACTATACGTGCTTTGGTAGATGGAGTTTGCATGGACCTTATGGTAATGGACGATATTTATCTATCTCCCTAACAATATGTCAAAGCATGACCGGTGTAGTATGCTAACATCATCCATAGTTTTATTGGAGAGCGAGTCAAGACCAATTCATAGTGAAATTGGTGAGTGGGCTTATGCTATGATTTAATGTGATTTGGCCTACAAATCTTTCAAATTTATGAGAGGCCAAATCATTGTCGTTTTATTATTGAGTATCAGATTTATGACATGCATAATATAGATATTAGCCTTGTCTCTCTAGTACTATGGAGATTATGTTTGATGGTTGAATTCATATAAATAGCAAAGGTGTTGGTATTGTTTATATATATCCTTATGGTTCTATTTTGTGAAGCCTCATGCCTCTTAAAATATATTTTTTCACAATAATCAAAGCCGGATATGCAATGTTATTCGGTTTGGAGCTTTTTGTTGCCATAGGTGCTGCATACATTAAGTCTTTCAGTGATTTGTTATGAGTAGTGCAACAAATATCCAAGGGTTACCAATGTTTTGATGAATCACTTATAGATGACCTTGAGGTATGTCTTGATATAGAATTTACCTTCGGTTGCTATAGTATTTCACATATATCTAGATGTGAAGATCAAAGAGAAAATGAGCTAGAACAACAAGCATCCGGCTACCATGTTGATCATGGTGTATTGCATATCTATCAATAGCCGATGCTTGGTCTCACCGACATAGGTAAGGCCGAACCAAAGCCCACTACTTCGGCCACTAATGAATTTTGTATGCATGTGAAAGAAAGGTTTGGAGGGATTTGTTCTTGATTGTTTGGAAAATCCCAACAAGAGGGTGAACAATATGGTTCAGAGGATGGCTTTGAGATACATATCTATGCAACTTTATCACTGGATTCTTACTGAAATTGAGAAGGTTTCACCCAAGTTTGCATCAAGCATTCAAACAAGTAATGGCCTATATATAGATATCGCCCTAAGCATATGCAGAATGACTGATGGAGTGTTGACATCGTCCTTTGAACCAACATGGTACAAGTTATATTTTGGCACACTAGCTATGCCCAAAAATAGGGGGCATGTGTTGACGCTCAAAAGTGGCCCAGTCATAAAATTAGCTTAGGTTATATCAAGATTAATTTAAACTTATGATTGGAAGTCACAATGGAATGGCTCTATTTGAGAAGATCAAGATGGATATGAAGATGGTTTATAATGGAGCTCGGACGCAAAAGTTATGACAAGTTCACAAATGCTCGTGTTGACACCGGAGTAAAGAATGGCATGAAACTCAATCAAGATGGCCACTGATGGAGAAAGTTTCAACATGAAAGGTGTGCGTCTTGTTGAAACAGTTACTTTTGATACAAAAATATTCTTAATCCGAGGTCATATGCAACCCGTGGAGGCAAAATAAGTTCAGAAACAGAAGGTGCAGAGTCATTTCAGACCGACCGAGTTGATTTGACTCGGTGAGACCGAGTTGATCCAGAAGGATACAAAGAGTTGGCAACGTTCACTTGATGGGACCGAAGCAAACCAATCAGTGAGGCCGAGTTGATTCAGGAAATTACAGAAGGATACAGAGAGTTGTCAATGTTCACTCGGTGGGACCGAAACGAACCACTTGGTGGCTCCGAGTTGATCCGGAAAATTGCCAAAGATTCCTGTCCACGTTAGGTTAGGGGTTTTGATATTTTGGATGGAATTTTTAGTCCTTTTCTTGTACAGGAAGTCCAGCTGCCTCATAAATAGATCAGAGGTGACGGCTGATTGAATAACACATATTCGATCAATTCATCTACCACTTTTTACCTTTACCTTTATCTCTCTCCCTTGTTCTTCTTCTTCCTCGTTCTTCGTTCGTTCTTCTTGTTGCAGGGCGGCGAACCTTGAGGCCCCAAGGGCGATCAGGTCGACCTAGGGCAGCCCATAGCCGCTGCGCGCCCTGACGGGGTCCCTCCCGGGCGTGTGGGGTTTGGGTTTACAAAAGCGCCTGCCGGATTGCTTGCATACCATGCTTCCGGATGGGTATCCTTCGATATGAGCTGCGGTGCATCACCCTCGGTGTTGGAGGTACACGTGACATGTTCGTGTGCGAACAATCCCCAAATTAGAACAGGTAGAAATTATACATCTCCATGTAGTAGTGTTGGTTGCAACCCGCATGGCAAATGTAACACAGGTCCTCTGTTATTCTTTATCGATTTTAATGCATGAAAATATGCTAAAATTATATAGAAGAACTAGAAAATTAATGTGTAGTTTTGCATTCCTTATGATCTCTTTTGAGATAGCTTGCGTTTTATGCCTAGGCAAGCATACCCTATTTCTTTCTGTTCAACTCATGTTGCATCTTGCATGGTGCACCATGTGCTTTGCCTATTCATCAAATCCAGAGTTTAGTGAAGCATGCTCAATAGGATCACCGTGCCTACAACCAATGCAGCGAAGCACTCAACATGTTTCTAGTAAAAGATACTCTGAAAGCACATGAAAAAAATACTACATATCAACCTATAACTTAAATGAGTTTCAAGAATTTTCATCAGTCACTTTAGTGACTAATATTATATTTATTAAATACATTATGCTCCCTTATTTTTAATGCCTCATAATCAACTGAGGTCTTCAATTTGGAATTGGGCCACCCGATTTTGATCGGGTCAATAATTTTTTTTCTTCTCAAGGAGCTATTTTTTCTTCAAAAAAATTGATTCACTATGATCTGTAGTTTTGGAGATCTCCCATTCGATTGAGGTATTCAATTTTGGATTTGGTTCACAGTCTCGACCGGATCAATGATTTTCAAATAAATCGAGAACAACTGGTGTATAAAAATATATCAATTCCACGCACCCTCTCACCATCAAAAAGAGGAAACGTCAAATGTGATACCATAGCACCAATATAATACATGCAAATCGACGCAGAAAATTGCCCCATATAAATATAGGTTGGTTAGCAGATAGCACAAAATCACACCGTGAAATGCCCACCAAATCATCACATTATAAATCAAAAATAAAACATAACTCCATCATCGCCCGCCTCGCCAAACCAAATACCCCCTCAGTTTTAGAATATTCAACAACAACAACAAAGCCTAACAATACCAAAAACTCTCCCGGTTTTGAAATATAAGGTACATTATTTTAAAAAGAAATTTATCTATAAACTTAAAGAGGTTTGGCTTTTTCAAAAATTAATTCACCTTGTGTTTTGAAAAAGATGGAGTGGGAAAATTATGAAAATCAATACCAATGGCGCAACAAAGCACGCTAGACCCTTCTAGAAACCAGATTAAAGGATCTCTACATTTTCATCATTTACATATGTAGGGGCCATGGTTGGTGGAATCATAACAAATATGTAGTCTGATTGCTCCTTTCCTCATAGGTACAACTGGTGCTCTCTTTGGTGAACAAACCGAGGCTGCATTTGTCAACACTTAGATGTTTTTTACCATAGCATGTTAACTGCATAATGAAATGCTAGAGTTCTAAAATTAGATACCCCCGGCAGAGAATAGCCAGTGGGCTATGTAGCATTCTGCTTTTCCGGCTCTGGTAGAGATTACCTCGCAATCACTCAGTCGGCATATAACAAAATACAATAGTTCAGCTAAAGATATTATTTTTGTATGTAGCAAATGTATGCATTCTTAAAACTGGTGTCACTGTCTTTAGCATTGGATACTGCTCTAAGATTTCTCTTTGTTTTGCTATAACATGCCGCCTTAATTACTTGGTTAAAGGGTGTTCTCTAGGTCTGCTCTAGATAAGTTCAGGCTTAACCCATTTGTGCTGGAGTATAATGTTTTTTCTAGAAGAACCGAAAAAGAAAGTAATCATGTTTACTTGACTTGAGTTTTCTCCTATTCTTGGGTGACGTTTACTGTGCCCAGACATTGGAGATGAAAAGGCAGAGTTATGATTTGGGGCTTCTTGCTCTTTTTTTAACACAATACAGACGCAGACTTATCTCTATAAATGCACGCCCGCACATTCTATGAGTACCTCCAAGAGACTGAGGCGGCAGATCATCTTGAGATTGGCAAAGTCACCATAGACGTCTTTGTAGTCGACGGGCCTGTCACCTTTCACTGAACGCGCATCACCGTAAGTCCTAAAATAAATCCAGAAAAACACGAGCATCGGTGTCAATTGTCAAGTCTACGACTTGAACCCTGGTGGACTGGAGTTACCGCTGTCCTCCTAAACATCTTCTTCTTGGCTTTCTCTTGATGCACACCATTCCATTTCGGGTTTCTCTCTTTAATTGGAGACCACAAATGGTAAGTGACCGCTCTCGTGCTTAGGTTGTTGGTACGCAAATTTACCCCTTTAGAGCATCTACAACCCGATGTACCAAAATCTGCCCCATAAACGTCCACGCACAAGCCTGGGCACATATGCTAAAACTGACCTAACAATGAACAAAAATTGTCCGATTGCATCCATGTACCTAAACAATGAAACCTCAAATTCATACTAGTTATGCAGATAAATATCCAAAGTATTACATACATATCTACACTACTCATCATTGGAGATGTCCACTATCTCCGTACCCAGCACTGGGTAGATGGGCATGTGCGGCAGCTTCGCTGCGTGTGGAAGTTTTCCTGCTCATAGTCACCCAAACTAGAGGCGAAGAGCTCGTCAATCTCCGCCCTCTGCTGCCGAATGAAGTGCCGGTTGTACTCCGCATAGGCCTCATCTTGGATGGATTTGAGGATGGCGGTATGCTCCGCCTAGGCGACCTCAAACTCCGCCATCGCGTCCTCCATGGCGAAGCCCGCAGCCGGCTCCTCCTCCGGCTCCGCTGCATCGTCTACTTCCAGATCCTGCTCCTCCTCCATGGGCTAGGGGTCCTTCTTTGCTTCCGGTTGCTCTTGTGCCTTTTCTTCATTCTCCTCCGGCTCCGGCGAATCTGGGGGCAGGCTCATAGCAACATGAGCGGTGCCCTGGATTGGATCTCCTTCTCGAGTTGCAACCGACATTTCGGTGTCAACATGGAATAGGTGGTGATCCTCTATCGGGCCATGGCTAGCGGCTATGGGGCGGATGTAAGCCGACGACCACTACTAGGAGAAAGCTTATAGATATAACATTAGCAGTAGCGTTGGTAAGTGAAGCGGTGTTACTACTAATTAGTAGTAGCGCGTGGTAAACTCTAGCCCTACAGGTATTAAATTAGCAATAGTGCGGGCCTGCGGACAGGTGGTACTGCTAAGTGGTCCCACACCATGGTGTCGCCATGCCTGTGACGCCCTGAAACCGACGCTCCAGAAGACTTCCAGCTATTCTGAGTTTCGTCGTGTGATTTATTTTCTGTTTGTTGCATTTCATCATCGCATCATTCGCATTGCATCGGCACTCTGTGTCGTCATTCTTTTCAAAACATGCATCTGTTAGTAGCCGCCACTTCTCTATGTTGTTTTTGTTGACTGTTCCGAAACTAACCGCACTTGCACACGACCACCTAACATCTCTGCACAACTCACAGTTTCCCTCCTCGAAACTTGTCTGAAACTTCTCCCGGACCCGACCCGGGCAGCCGTGACCAATGGGTCCAGATCATCCTCAAACATCCCTAAGATATCTTCGATTTCTTATTTGGACTTCCTATCTATTTATTCTCATCCGTCGGATCTCGATCGGATGATCCAAACTCCTCTCTTTCTTATATATATAGTCTAACCCTAGACCATAGGCTATCCCATCCATCCATCCCCTCACCTGCCGCCGCCACCCACTCTCCCTTGTTCCTCGGGGGCTTGTCCCATCGGTGCCATCAACCCACACTCTCCATCGGGATCCCTCCCAATCCACCCACCTCTCCTCGATTTCAGCCACCAGCCAGTCGCCATCACAGCAGCCACCCACCTGGCCAAACTCCTCCTGATCCCCATTCTTCCACTCGCACCCCTCCTCGATCCAGTGTACAGGGGGCCTCGCGCCCATGCCCGCGCCTGCGCCCGAGAGCCTTGCACTCAAGGATCCCCCTAGATCCCTCCTGATATATCACCACCGAGCCGCTCCCTAGAGCTCCCCTATGACTGGACCGCGGCCTCACCGGAGCTCCAACAACGCTGGCCTCCAGGACCTCTGCTCCTCCTCCCTGTCCTCCTCTCCATCTTCTTCTCCTCCCTCTCCTAATTTCTCTCTCTCTCTCTCATGTACCTTTGTCTCTCTGTCAGGTACACATGAGCAGTGCCATGGATGGGCTCCTCAAGCCGATGCCCTGGACCAGCCCTTCCTCTTGACACCAGCCGCCTCCGCGCCAAGACGTCGTTAGAACCAGTGCGTCCCCGATGCCCCCACTATCTTGTGCCTGTCCCCGCCGTCCTCCAACAGCAGCAGGTCACGGCGCCGGCCTCCTCTCTACCTCGCCTCTTGCCATGTTTAACAACATTTAAACTTGTTGAGTTCATAATGAGAGTGAACTAAATACTTGAATGTGGTGTTTCGTCAATATGCAACTCGTTGCATATTGAGCTCCACTTAATTTGTAGTATTGTTTGTTGCACTTCGACATGCCTTTCCTTTTAAACCGTACATGCATCATACTTGATTGTGCATCATGCCATGTTTATGTAATGGTTGGTTACCATGATGTCTACTTCTTTCCAGTTGTGCTTCTTCTCGATAGTTCTAGATACGTTGCAATTGTGAGGATTCGTTCGACTACGCCCGTTCGTCTTCTTCATGGACTCGATCTTCTTCCTAGCGGGATTTCAGGCAAGATGACCATCACCCTGGATCTCACTACTATCATTGTTATGCTAGTTGTCTCGATGTTATCGATATGTCGCGCTACCTACCACTTGTTTATCAAGCCTCCCAAATTGCCATGAAACAACCTCTAACCTTTTCTCACCATCCTAGCAAGCCGTTGTTTGGTTATGTTACCGCTTTGCTCAGCCCTTCTTATAGCGTTGCTAGTTGCAGGTGTAGGTGTAGGTTGTTCCTTGTTGGGACATGGATATTTTGGTATATCACAGTATCTCCTATTTAAGTAATGCACCTATATACATGGTAAAGGGTGGAAGGCTCGGCCTTTTGCCTTGTGTTTTGTTCCACTCTTGCCACCTTAGTTTCTGTCATACCGGTGTTATGTTCCTTGATTTTGCGTCCCTAACACGATGAGGGTTTATGGGCCCCTCTTGATAGTTTTCTTTGAATAAAACTCTTCCAGCAAGGCCCAACATTGGTTTTACCATTTGCCTAATAACAACTAAAACTTGCATAGGGACTTTCCAGACCTCGAGGACTTAATCAACCCCCGGGCCCGTGCTCCTAATGAGTGTTGGTCCAAACTAGAGCACTATCCGGGGCCGCCCCAGGGCAACCTAGGTTATTTTGGCAGCTGTACGCGCCACTCATCCGTCGTGGTCTGAGATGAGATACGCGCTACTACAATCAGGGTGTCGCAATATCGGGAGGTCTTGCTGGTTTTGTTTTACCATTGTCGAAATGTCTTCTGCATCGGGATCCCGAGTCTGATCAGATGTCCCGCGATGGAGGATTGTCTCCGCGGATCATGAGCTTGTCATGGGCTAAGTTGGGGCACCCCTGTAGGGTTTAAACTTTCAAGAGCCGTGCCCGCGGTTATGTGGCAGATGGGAGTTTTTAATATCCGGTTGTAGAGAACTTAACACCAGATTCAAATTAAAATATGCCAACCGCGTGTGTAACCGTGATGGTCTCTTCTCGGGTGAGTTCGAGAAGAGAACACGGTGGGGTTATGTTCGAACGTAAGTAGTTTAGGATCACTTCTTGATCATTACTAGTTGCGACCATTTGCGTAGCTTCTCATCTTACTCTTGTACTTGTAAGTTAGCCACCATACAATGCTTAGTTGCTTGCTGCAACCTCACCACTTATCCATTCCATACCCATTAAGCTTTGCTAGTCTTGATACCCATGGTAATGGGATTGCTGAGTCCTCGTGGCTCACAGATTACTACAACAATAGTTGCAGGTACACGTAATGCGATGATCTGACGCGAATGCAATGCTTGCTTGTTTGGAGTTCTTCTTCTGCTTCTTCTTTGATCAAGGGATATAGGTTCCAGGTCAGGAGCCTGGGCTAGTAGGGTGGATGTCGTTCTTCTTTTTTGTTTGATTTCATCTGTAGTTGGATCCTGCTCTTCTGCATGATGAATGCTATGTATTGATGTATTGTTGTGTGAATGTTGTAACTTGTGGTGAGTGTAAGCCTTTATCTCGTAGTCCCATCTATTCAGTACATGGTATATTGTAATGATGTCCACCTTGCTATGCTCTCGAAATGCGATTGTGCCCCCATCATGAATTCATCACGTGATTGGCATAGAATCGCATCTTGGGTGCTACAAGTTGGTATCAGAGCCTTACCGACCTTAGGAGCCCCCTTGCTTGATCGAACCGCTGCCGTTGTTGAGTCTAGAAGAAAACTATTTTGAGTCTAGTTATATATCGGAGAGTAGGAATTCTTTTACTTATTATCCCCTTCGTCGCTCTGGTAAGGACTCCTGACATAGGTGTTTTCTCCACTCGTCTATCCTTTTTCACTCAAATTTTGTTTAGGATCACGTGGGTATCTTGGGTTCTTTACGATATTATTGTGACGATAAAATTGTTCTTGGTGCCTCCTGACATTTAGGGGTTGTGGCATTGTCCCGAGGAGTTGAGATCCGAGGTGTTGTCATCACAATTTTATCGTTGCAGTTCCGGTATACCTGAGCTCGCCGACATTGAAAATCTCTTATATGCAGTTAGTGGTGAGATAACCTCGATGCCACCTAGTACTCGGGAGGAAGTTTGAGAGTATTGCCATAGCTCGTATATCGGATGCTTTTCGAAGGTCGGGGTACACGATTTCCGGAGTTTTCTTGGTTATGTGTTGACGGCTGGATACAGTTGGAGTGTAGGATTTGCTAGTTGTGTGAGATATTTGTGCCTCCCTATATCCCCAACACCAGAATGCATAACCAGAAAGTTTCGGGAGATAATTGGTGGGAATTCAAGTAGTGACCCAGGATTTGTTTCCGACAGATGTATGATTTGAGATTGGGGTCCAAATCTAGTGGTTTGCTTTTCACGGTCGATTTACAGTGGTCACGAGGTGTCTTAAAGAATCCTTGGCTATGCTGATTCGGGTACATCTCGTTTGTCATTCATGACGTCCGCTGTACGTCGTGCCCGTGGGGCCTCATCACGAACACTTTGGGCGAAATCTCTATCATATGTTTGTTTCTGGCTTATTTTGCAAGCCAAATCCTTTGTTTTGTTTTGAGTTGTGGTATTCAAGTTGCTTCGAAGTCCAGTGTTGATTCCATACCTTTCCTAAGCGGTGTTCTCATACTTCTATGTGAATACTAATCCTTCTTGATCATCGAAATTGTCTTGACAATTCTTTTCCAACCGGTGTGCTTCTCTTCAAGTTAATCCTATCATTTCAATATTTGGTGGATCAATTCTCAGTTCTTCGCAACAACGTTCATTTCATCCATCCCAAGTTGCCTTTGTTTTCCCACCGTCCCACCCTTTTCTTCATGGAGCCAGTATCCATTTTATTCATGTCAGGGTATTCTCATTGTTTTCCATCAATGCTCTTATCCGATGTTTCCTTGTGAAGATGCTCAGGAGCTTCAAGTTTATCATTATTCATTCCCTTTTCTTTTCCGGTGGAGCCAATTCAAGCTTCGGTGTTAATCACATCTCTTCCTTTTGTTTCACATGCTTTCCCATGTGGCAATTCCTTATCCAAGGCTCTCTTATTTATTCACCTCTCTCTATTCATATCCGGAGTTCTCAAGATATCTCAGAAGATTCGTGTTTCCATTCTTAAACTGTTGAAGCTATTTCGAGGTTGTTATCCCATTCTAGCCATTCAATCCAACCGGTGCAATATCTCTCTAAAAATCGTTCAACGGTGTTTCTTTTGAGTGGGCCCTAACCCACTGGTCTTTTCCCAGGATCTTACCTAACTCTTCTAATTTTTCTGGAGCTATTCTTAATTCTTTTTAAACTTTGACATAAGAATGAATTATCATTAGTCATATGTCTTTCTCAAAGATCTTTCAAATTCTTTTCATCTTTGGCTCAACCTTTCCTCTTTTCATTCTTTCGAAGTGTCTCAACAATTTTGGTGGTGTTCCTCATCTTCATTCTCAACCTTTGAATACCGAAGAAGATTTTTTCCCTAAATCTTGGTATGATCTCTTGAATATTCATGGTTCTAGCTTTATGCCATCCTCTCATAATTGTTTTCGATTGTGAGAATTCTTTTCACCCATCCAGAGAAATTCAGGAGTCTTTTCAGTTTGATTCTTCGGAGCCCACCATCTTAGAATTATTCATTCTCAACTTTCAACTCTCGTTCTCCAAATCTTATCGGTGCATCGCTCAAGTATTCTCAAGTGAGCTCGTGATCTCTTCATTCTATTGTATCTAAATTTCTTCAAGTATCTTCGTTTGTTTTCTAATTCTTCCTGGTGATTCATCCCTTTGCTCCATTCATTTTCAATTCCTACCGCTGGTTCGCTGAAGACCTTATTCAAGCTTGCGCTATATCTCTCTTAATCCATTCAACGAGAATAAGTAGCATGCCTATCCGTTGCTTTTCATCAATTTAAGATGGGGAAGAGTAAGCATGACATAATCCTTATTCTTGTTTTCCCTTGAGGTGATTTAATTCCTTCCTCCAGAGTTCATTCGTGGTATCAATTCTCGATTCAAGTTGCTAACATTTCTTTTTCGGAGTTCTAAGTTTTCTTGGATGTATCGCCACGAAGCTCCATCTAAATCATTGCAAGGATCCGCCTTGTGTTTACAACTTCTCTTTCTTTCTATCATCCTTTTATTACCGGAGTTCTTCATGGAGGCTCTACTTGATGGTTCATCAAGGATTTAATTAATTCTTGAAGTGTTCTTCATCTTGCATTTTGAAGTGCAATTCTTTCTACATTATCTTTTGAGGTGGTATTATGTCATTTTTTATAATTTCCTTCATGTTTCATGATTCACAAGTTATCAAGAATGAAATATTTAAACCCATCATTTTTTTTGTTCAGGAGATCATGTTAACCCCTCAGTTTATTCGTTGGAGTAATCTTGGGTTGTATCTCACCTAAAAGCTTTCCCTAAGGATTGTTGTTATTTATGGTGCTTATAAATGACCCAAGTTCTCCAGTTATCCTCTCGGTGAAAGAAGTTTCTCTTCTCTTCAAAGATATCAACCAATCAATTGTTTTTGTTAGTGGCCGGTTGTCACCTCATCATTTTGAGATGTTTTCCATCAGCCCACAGCAAGCTAATTATTTTGGTTGTTGATTTTCCAACAACTCCGTTCTAACCTTCTTGCAAGGATGCTCTACAAATTCAATTGTGGTAGAAGTTGTCATTTCCTGCTCCGTTCTCTTATTTCAACAATCTAGCTTCTATTCTTTCGTTCCAGAGGCATTGTGATGTTGCTCTCTTCACCCATTACCTCGTTTTGTCAAGATCATGTTATTTTCTTGCTTATCCATTTAATCGGAGTGTTGTGTTCTCATTCAAGTTCTTTCATCTTATCAAGTCTTCCATCTCTTTTCAACCGGAGTTTTGCCTCAATTCTTTATTCTTATTCCTTGTCCAGCTAATTTTAACCGGAGTGGCTTCAAAATCTATCTTCCCTTTGAGCTCTTGGTTTTCCTCCTTGTTCCTCTTGTCTAATGGCGTATTTTAAATTTCATTCATCTCCGTCGTGTCATTTCTTAAAGCTTTGCAACCTCTCAAGGTTTTTGGTTTCACCCTGTTTGTCAAGAAGCAACTTTGTTTTACCTCTTCCTTTTCGGATTCTCTCCGGAGCCATCCCTAGGATCTCGAGTCGAGATCCTCTGTTAGTGTGGGAGAGTTGTGACGCCCCGATACCGATGCTCCAGAAGACTCCCAGCTATTCCGAGTTCCGTTGTGTGCTTTATTTTTGGTTTGTTGCATTTCATCATCGCATCATTCGCATTTTGAAAGTGCAACTATCCCTAGGTGGTTTTGGTAATTTCTAACAACATATAGCTCATTGAGCTAACATCATTCCAAGATGAACATTTTAGGAAAAGCTCAATGAAGGGCATGGCATGGATGAGGAAACTGGATCCCTCAAAATACTAAGGATAAAAGGATTAGCTCAAGCTCAAAAGCTCAAGACTCTACATTTTACATTTTAGTGATCCAAGATCACATTGAGTCTATAGGAAAAGCCAATACTATCAAGGACGGATGAGGTGTTGTTTAATGAGTTTCTTGCTCCACAGTGCTTAGTGATATGCTCCAAAAACCCTCAACTACTTTCTCATATCCACATATGACCTAAACCAAAAGTCAAACTCGGCCCCACCGATTCTTTCTATCCGGCGCCACTGAGTTCGGATGTCATACCCACTGCCATAAACCCTAGGCAAATCGGTCTCACTGATAGGGATCTCAGTCTCACCGACATGGGATTGTAATCTCTCGGTTTCCCTTCATAACATTTCGGTACCACCGAGATGAGCGATCGGTCCCACCGAGATTGCAATGTAAACTCTCTGTTTCCCTTTCGTAATGTTTCGGTCCAACCGAGATGAGCGGACCGGTCCCACTGAGTTTACCTGACCAACTCTCTGGTTAGCCTATTACCAAAATCAGTCTCACCGAGTTTGTGTAATCGGTCTCACCAAGATTACGTTATGCCCTAACCCTAACCATCGGTCCTACCGAGTTGCATGTCGGTCCCAACGAAATCACTAATGGTCACTAGGTTTACTGAATCGGTCTGACCGAGTTTGTTGATTCAGTCCCACCGAGATTGGTAAATTGTGTTTAACGGCTAGATTTTGTGTGGAGGCTATATATACCCCTCCACCTCCTCTTCATTCGTGGAGAGAGCCATCAGAACAAGCCTACACTTCCAACTTACTGTTTCTGAGAGAGAACCACCTACTCATGTGTTGAGGCCAAGATATTCCATTCCTACCATATGAATCTTGATCTCTAGCCTTCCCCAAGTTGCTTTCCACTCAAATCTTCTTTCCACCAAATCCAAATCCCGTGAGAGAGAGTTGAGTGTTGGGGAGACTATCATTTGAATCACAAGAGCAAGGAGTTCATCATCAACACACCATTTGTTACTTCTTAGAGAGTGGTGTCTCCTAGATTGGCTAGGTGTCACTTGGGAGCCTCCGACAAGATTGTGGAGTTGAACCAAGGAGTTTGTAAGGGCAAGGAGATCGCCTACTTCATGAAGATCTACCTCTAGTGAGGCAAGTTCTTCATGAGCGACGACCATGGTGGGATAGACAAGGCTGCTTCTTCGTGGACCCTTCGTGGGTGGAGCCCTCCATGGACTCGCGCAACTGTTACCCTTCGTGGGTTGAAGTCTCCATCAACGTGGATGTACGATAGCACCACCTATCGGAACCACGACAAAAACATCCATGTCTCTAGTTGCGTTTGAATTCTCCAAACCCTTCCCCTTTACATTCTTGCAAGTTGCATGCTTTACTTTCCGCTGCTCATATACTCTTTGCATGCTTGCTTGATTTGTGTGAAGATTGCTTGACTTGTGCTAAGATAGCTAAAATCTGCCAAAGACTAAAATTGGGAAAAGGTTAAGTTTTTAATTGGTCAAGTAGTCTAATAACCCCCGCCCCCCTCTAGACATACTTCCGATCCTACAAGTGGTATCAGAGCCTTGGTCTCCATTTGCTTTGATTTCCATAGCTTTTGGTGGTCATAGCCTTGGTTTCACAACCTAGGAGAGTATGGCGTCTAGCGAGGGAAATTATCACCATAGAGGTCCTTACTTTGATGGTACAAATTTTGCTAGTTGGAAGCATAAGATGAAAATGCATATTCTCGGACATAACCCCACCGTTTGGGATATTGTGTGTATTGGCTTGCAAGGTGAATTCTTTGATGGGAGAGAACCAAACCGTGAAGCTAGCGCTGAAGAGTTGAAGATGCTGCAATACAACGCTCAAGCTTGTGATATCCTCTTCAACAGATTGTGCCCCGAAGAATTCAGCAAAATTAGCCGTCTTGAGAATGCAAAGGAAATTTAGGATACTTTGATTGATATGCATGAATATATCGACTCCGTCAAGGAATCCAAGTTGGATGTGCTCCAAAGTCAACTTGACAAGTTCAAAATGAAGGATGGTGAAGGTGTCGCTGAAATGTACTCTAGGCTTGCTCTTATCACAAATGAGATTGCGGACTTAGGAAGTGAAGAAATGACCGACAAATTCATCATCAAGAAGATCCTAAGAGAATTGGATGGAAAATATGATACCGTGTGCACATTGATCCAAAGTATGCCCAATTACAAGAATCTCAAGCCAACGGAGGTCATTGGAAGAATTGTTGCTCATGAGATGTCACTCAAAGATAAGGAGGAACTTCACAACAAGTCAAGTGGTGCTTACAAAGCCTCATGTGAATCCCCCACATCATCAAGTGAGAAACAAACCTTCAATGAAGAATTGAGCTTAATGGTGAAGAACTTCAACAAATTCTACAAGAGTAGAAGAAAATAGAGAAGCTCCAAGTCAAGGTCCTACAATGACAAAAGATCTTCCAGTCGAGAGCGCAATTGCTCCAATTGTGGAAGACCCGGACACTATTCCAATGAGTGTATGACACCCCACAAAAGAAGAGAAGAATCACCCAAGAGGAGAAGTAGAAGAGAAGAATCACCACCAAGAGAGAGAAGGAGTAGAGATGATCGTTATGAACGAAGAACATCCCAGAGAAGCAAGGATTCGGAAAGGAAGGACAAGTCATCAAGGAGCTACACGAAACGAAGACATCAAGCTCATGTTGGTAAATGGGTATCCGGCTCCGACTCTGACAATCACTCCGAGAGAAGCTATCACTCCGACTCCGAACATACTAAAGATGAAGGTATTGCCGGTCTAGCACTTGTGTCAACCAACTCCTACGACATATTTGATTCACCAAATGAAGGACTTGGAAGATGCTTCATGGCTAAAGGCACTAAGGTAACACTCCCCGAGTATGTTGATTTCAACAGTGATGAATATGACTTGTTAGGTGATGATGATTTACTTGTTGACAACTCTAGTGATGAATACTATGATGAAACGTCAATTAATCATGCTATTCAAGATAAAACGAATGACAATGATAAGGAGAATATTGAGCTTCTTACTAAAGAACTAAACACTCTTAAGTTAGCTCATGAAACTATCTTAGAAGATCATCGAGAACTTTTAAGGACTCATGAGAAATTACGCTTTGAAAAGCTCAACCTTGAGCAAGAGCATGAGTTCATAAAGGCAATCAATGATGATCTCTGTAAGAAAAGTTCTTCTTACATTGCCAAGCGTTTACTCTTATCTACTTACATGCCTCAAGTCAAGTCCATTAACAAGAACAAGAAGGATTCTTCCTCTAGTAGTAACAATAATCATGCTAAATCCAATATTGTTGCTTCTAGTAGTTCTCTTGATTCCACTAATGATTCTCTTAGCCAAGTTACACTTGAGCAAGAAAATAGCTTATTGAAGGGAGTTATAGAGAAAGGTGTTTACAAGAGCCTTGCCGGGAGTAAGCAATTTGAGGAAATTGTACGCAAGCAAGGAAGGGACCGGAAGAACCAAGGTGTTGGTTTTGAATGAAAGTTCAATGCCAATAGAGTTGAGCGGGAATAAGATCAATATCCCAAGACGAAGTTTGTTCCTCAACAAGAGAAGTACGATCCTACTTCCTTCAAGGGGACACAAGCTCAATATGATCTTCCACCACAAGACCACAAGCAGAAAGGCAAGGACAAGCTTCAAGAGGAGATTGATGCATTTGAAGAAGCTCCTAAGGCCTTGGTCAAGAGGATTCCCAAGACTACGTCAAGCTCTACTTCATCACGTACGACTACAACTCCAAGGATTCCCATCAAGATGATGTGGATCCCAAAGAAGAAGAACTAGAGAGTTCTTGAGGGTGACTCCGCCAACATACTTCACTCATATCATTTTGGAAACAACAAGTGCAATCAACTTCCACATCTTGCACTAGTTCAAGGAGTCACAAACCCTCATGTTGGTAAGACAAGGGACAAGGTAACCTAATGCTTTCATAAGCATCAGCTTGTGTGTGCATCACTCTATGTCTATGGATATACTTGTCTTTTCCTTGTGGGACTAACCCATGTAGGTATTAAAAATGCAACTCACTCCAAAGGATTGCTCCAAATGATCTTCATCAACATTGAGCATCCACATCTTCAACACCTACATGAAGTCATCATCGACAAAACCAAGGTTAGTTCATCCCTCTAAGGGGGGATCTCACATCTAGGGGGAGCTTAACTCTAAGAATTGAGTCAAAGCAACTCTAATGGTGTGAACACATCAATGCATTATGTAAAAGTGGTAACCCTACTTGAGCTTAAACGATGAGTATGACCTATGATCAAATGTTCTCATTTGACTCCTAAGTCAATATACTCATATATAGATGACCTAGTCATTGCCAATTATTTGATAGATGCTAGAATTGGTTGTGCATCCTTTGCCACATATTTCATTTGTCATTTTATTGTGTGAGCATGTTGGTTGCATATTTAACTCATTCGAGGACATCCACTTGTTGCTTTGATTGATTGACTTCTTTTTCTTTTGCCAAGTGGATGAACAAGAATGCCTAAGAACCCTCTCTAGCTATCTATGCTTTTCTTGTCTCAAACTCTATTCATGCTACATCACAAAATTTGATCAAGTCAGATTCGAACCACTCTGTGTGAGGAGCACTTGGAGTCCCTGATTCGTCATAGACTTAAACTTCCAAAACTTCTTTGTGAGTTTTGTTCTGACCGATTCTTCCATTTTGGTCATACCGAGATCACTAAGTCGATCTAGGTTTTCAATCTCGGTGCAACCGATTTGAACATTTCGGTCACACCAAGTTGCTATAACTGTCAACAGTTATGCATCTCGGTGCCACCGAGTTGTTCCACTCGGTCACACCGACAGGGTCCGGCTATATATACTCACGGGCAAAAATTTGGAAACTTTCTCCAAACCCCTTCGCATGCGCATAGCTCGCTCTGCCTCCAGGGTCTCCGGATCGTCGTCCTCGTCGCCAGCCGCCTCGAGCCGCTGGTCTCCGCCGCCGTCAACGGAATTCAACCCCGCTGTTGCCGCCATAGCAAGTTCATCGCCAAACTAGGGTATGGACTCGATCACAGTGCTATCCCCGTACGATTCCTAGCACATTGTGTTCATCATGATTGTTGCCATGATTGAAACAATTCTATCCAGTCAAAACAATCCATAGATTAGAAGTGAATTGAAAATTTAGGGTTAGGTTTCCGCCGAAACCATCTCGGACCCACCGAGTTGTAGAACTCGGATCCATCGATTCGGCTAAGGCCATTGCACAAGTGATTCTCGGTCTGACCGAGAATTGCAAATCGGTGTGACCGAGTTCAGGACTTTGTGAAACCCTAGCAGTCTCGATGCCACCGAACTGTGACTCGGTCTGACCGAGTTCACTAGATTAGGTTCCAAAAGCTGCTTCGGTATCACCGAGTTTGCAAATTGGTTGATCCGAAATGCTTTCTATGGAAAACTAAAACTAAGTTTTTGAATCATTCTTTTGCAAAAACCTCTGTATTTTGTGATGCTTATCCATTCTATCTCATCTAAATCTATTCACAGGGTCAGCAATCAGTGTTTGCAGCATGTCTGATCAAAGTGATAGCCAGAACCAGCCAGAGGAGCAGATTCACATGAGTGAGGGCACTAGTCCCTGTAGCTCCTCAGATGAAGGCAGCAGGAGCACCCCAAGAAACTTGCCCAAAGCTGCCACCAGGGCTAGAAAGAGGAGAACTGCAGACTTTGAGGATGAATACTATGTGGCAGAAGAAGATGAGGCCACTTCCAAGAAAGTACTCAAGAAGGAGTATGGCACAGCTGCAACCACCAAGCCAGGACTAAACAGGAAGGTCCCTGCCAAGAGGACACCTATGCTGAAAGTCAGAGCTTCAACTCAAGAACCTGAAGAGGAAGGGAAGAAGAGGAAGGAAAGGGTCAAGAAGACCATGGCCAAAGTTGTTGGACAGCCTTCCATGATGGAAGAGGAAGAGGAAGAAGAAGCTGCTCCTCCAGCACCCAAGGCACAAAAGCTTATGGGTGATGCTATTAGGTCAAGGGCTGTATCATCAAAGCCCAAAGAAGCACCCAAAGCTGCCTCCAAGCCCAAGACTGCACCTAAAAGGAATACCAGAAACATACCAGCTGCTGAGAAGAACAAGGCCCCAGTGCCTGAAGTTGTTGCTGAAGAGGAAGATGATGAAGAGCATATCTTGAGAAAGTTAAAGCCAAAGATTCTAGACCATAATGATGCTCATCCTGTGGCTGAGAACATGAAGCTGAGGAAGGATGCTGGACTCAGACGGTGGAGGATGTCTGATCCTTATGCAATTAGGAGAAGGACTGCTGTTGACTACATGTTCCACACTAAGGAACAACGGGATTTCTATGAGACTGTGCTTCTGGACAAGAAACCTATAGTTTGTGACATGAGGTGGGTGGACTGGAAATACATGAAGGAGAATGAGGAACACTACCCAGGTGTGTTTGACAGCTTCAAGGGTTGTGGAGTTGATGACTTTCTTGGACAGAAGTTCACAAAGTGGAATGATGAGCTCATAATGCAATTCTACTCCACAGCTCACTTTTGTCCTGATGGGAGAATAGTTTGGATGTCTGAAGGTACAAGGTACAAGTCCACAATTGAAGAATGGGCAAATCTGATCAATGCACCAAAGTAGAAAGAAGATGACTTGGATGTCTATGCCAAGAAGAAAATGGATCACAACTCAATGGCACACATGTACAAGGAGATACCAGATGATGCTCTTGAGACTCACAAGTTTGGGTCTGTCCATTTACTTCTGTCAGGACTGCCAACGATCAACTGGATCCTAAGGCACACTCTCTTTCCCAAGTCAGGTGACCACAACATGATCATAGGCCATGCAATAAACTTGCTACACATATTTGATGTGCCTCAGAAGTTCAAGGTCATGAGCCTCATAGTTGGGACTATCAAGAGGACAACAGCAGACCAAAAGAGAAGTTGTGGGTATGCCCCACTGATCCAGGAGCTGATAAACTCTAAGATGGGCACAGGTACTTACCTGTTGGACAAGGAACACATGCCTATCTTTCTAGACTTTGAGGACAACCAAGTAGTTATGAATGAAAATGAACCATCTTCAGTGCAAGCACAAGAGAAGAAGGAGAAGGCAAAGAAGGAGAAGGCTGCCAAGATGCCAACAATTGATGAGGCATCTGAGTACTTTCTAAAGAGCAAACAGGACCAGCTTGGTTACTTGATAGCATCCAGACTGAGGATTGAGAAAGGGTTGGCCACCCTAACTCAAAACCAGGAGAGCTTGGAAAGAATCATGGAACAAAAGTTCTATGACTTAGATGTGAAAGTAACTTAGATCCAGTCTATTGTGGAGCAGCTTCGGGATGATATGCAGGAGAGGAAGGGCAAGACAACCACTGACGCATTTGCCAGAGTGCCTAGAGCTCAGAGCTCAGTTGCAGTGCCAGTGACAGACACCAGAGCCACATCATCTGCACCAGCTACAGCTCCAGTGCAACCAGCTCCAGCACCAACTCCTCCAACTCCATCCACATCAACTGAAGTCTTCATCCCAGGAGCCATCTCTACACCACCACCTGAAGACCAAGCCTGAGAGACGATATAGTACTATGCATTTTCTATGAACATTTTGGTAACTTGTTGCCAAAGGGGGAGAAAAATGTATAGATCATAGGCTTCGAGAGAGAGTGTTGCTTTTGTTCTCTCTTGTCTTTGTGGTTGAACTTTATTTGCTTTTGCTTGCTTGAGATACTACCCTATTGCCTGTGTGGTACAATGATGATCATGTGTTTGATCATATGCTACTTTAATGCTTGTTGGATGACAATATTCCTTTTATCTCTATATGATCATTCACTTTGCTTGGTGATGAGTGCATGTATTTTAAATATTATCATTTTGAGCGCTCCACCAAGATGTATGTGACATGGAAGAGTAACCCATGAGCCTAACTCCTTGTGCATTTGCAGTCCAAAGCAAATCTTAGACTATACACAAATTTAGGGGGAGCTCTTGCTTATCACATACTTCTCAAAGCGACGATGTTTTTCACTCTTATTATTATTTGTCGAAGCTTTGATCTATATGTTGTCCTCAATTACCAAAAAGGGGGAGATTGAAAGTGCAACTATCTCTAGGTGGTTTTGGTAATTCCTAACAACATATAGCTCATTGATCAAACATCATCCCAATCCCAAGATGAACATTTCAGGAAAAGCTCAATGAATGGCATGGCATGGATGAGGAAAGTGTATCCCTCAAAATACTACGGATAAAAGGATTGGCTCAAGCTCAAAAGCTCAAGACTCTACATTTTACATTTTAGTGATCCAAGATCACATTGAGTCTATAGGAAAAGCCAATACTATCAAGGAGGGATGAGGTGTTGTTTAATGAGTTTCTTGCTCCACAATGCTTAGTGATATGCTCCAAAAACCCTCAACTACTTTCTTATATCCACATATGACCTAAACCAAAAGTCAAACTCGGCCCCACCGATTCTTTCTATCCAGCGCCACCGAGTTCAGATGTCATAGCCACTACCATAAACCCTAGGCAAATCGGTCTCACCGAGATGGGATTGTAATCTCTCTGTTTCCCTTCATAATGTTTCGGTACAACCAGATGAGTGATCGGTCCCACCGAGATTGCAATGTAAACTCTCTGTTTCCCTTTCGTAACGTTTCGGTCCAACCGAAATGAGCGAACCGGTCCCACCGAGTTGACCTGGCCAACTCTCTGGTTAGCTTATTACCAAAATCGGTCTCACCGAGTTTGTCTAATTGGTCTCACCGAGATTACGTTATGCCCTAACCCTAACCATATCGGTCCTACCGAGTTGCATGTCGGTCCCACCGAAATCACTAACGGTCACTAGGTTTACTGAATCAGTCTGACCGAGTTTGTTGATTCGGTCCCACCAAGATTGGTAAATTGTGTGTAAATGTTAGATTTTGTGTGGAGGCTATATATACCCCTCCACCTCCTCTTCATTCATGGAGAGAGCCATCAGAACAAGCCTACACTTCCAACTTACTGTTTCTGAGAGAGAACCACCTACTCATGTGTTGAGGCCAAGATATTCCATTCCTACCATATGAATCTTGATCTCTAGCCTTCCCCAAGTTGCTTTCCACTCAAATCTTATTTCCACCAAATCCAAACCTGTGAGAGAGAGTTGAGTTTTGGGGAGACTATCATTTGAAGCACAAGAGCAAGGAGTTCATCATCAACACACCATTTGTTACTTCTTGGAGAGTGGTGTCTCCTAGATTGGCTAGGTGTCACTTGGGAGCCTCCAACAAGATTGTGGAGTTGAAATAAGGAGTTTGTAAGGGCAAGGAGATCGCCTACTTCATGCAGATCTATCGCTAGTGAGGCAAGTCCTTCGTGGGCGACGACCATGGTGGGATAGACAAGGTTGCTTATTCGTGGACCCTTCATGGGTGGAGCCCTCCGTGGACTCGCACAACCGTTACCCTTCGTGGGTTGAAGTCTCCGTCAACGTGGATGTACGATAGCACCACCTATCAGAACCACGACAAAAACATCCGTGTCTCCAATTGCGTTCGAATTCTCCAAACCCTTCCCCTTTACATTCTTGCAAGTTGCATGCTTTACTTTCCGCTGCTCATATACTCTTTGCATGCTTGCTTGATTTGTGTGAAGATTGCTTGACTTGTGCTAAGATAGCTAAAATCTGCCAAAGACTAAAATTGGGAAAAGGTTAAGTTTTTAATTGGTCAAGTAGTCTAATCACCCCCCCTCTAGACATACTTACGATCCTACACATTGCATCGGCACTCCGTGTCATCATTATTTTCAAAACATGCATCCGTTAGTAGCCGCCACTTCTGTCTGTTGTTTTCGTTGACTGTTCTAAAACTAACCGCACTTGCACACGACCACCTAACATCTCTGCATAGCCCACATTTTCCCTCCTCGCAACATGTCTGAAACTTCTTTCGGACCCGACCCAGGGAGCCGCGACCAATGGGTCCGGATCATCCTCAAACGTCCCTAAGATATCTTCGGTTTCTTATTTGGACTTCCTATATATTTATTCTCATCCATCGGATTTTGGTCGGATGATCCAAACTCCTCTCTTTCTTATATATATAGTCTAACCCTAGACCCTAGGCTTTCCCATCCATCCATCCCCTCCCGCCGCCGCCACCCACTCTTCCTTGTTCCTCTTGAGCTTGTCCCATTGCTACCTCTTGAGCATGTGTTGATTTTTCCCTTGAAGAGGAAAGGGTGATGCAGCAAAGTAGCGTAAGTATTTACCTTAGTTTTTGAGAACAAAGGTATCAATCCAGTAGGAGGCTCCTCAAAAGGCACACACACCTACACAAACAAACAAGAACCTCACAACCAACGCGATAAAGGGGTTGTCAATCCCTTCACGGTAACTTGCGAAAGTGAGATCTAATAGAGATAATATGATAAGATTAATATTTTTGGTATTTTTGTGATATAGATTGGATAATAAAAGATGCAAATAAAAGTAGATGGAAAACTTATATGATAAAAGATAGACACGGGGGCCATAGGTTTCACTAGTGGCTTCTCTCAACAAAACATAATTATTACGGTTGGTGAACAAATTACTGTCGAGCAATTGATAGAAAAGTGCATAATTATGAGATTATCTAGGCATGATCATGTATACAGGCATCACGTCCATAACAAGTAGATCAACTCCTGCTTGCATCTACTACTATTACTCCACACATCGACCGACTCCTGCTTGCATCTAGAGTACTAAGTTCATAAGAACAGAGTAACGCCTTAAGCAAGATGACATGATGTAGAGGGATAAACTAATGCAATATGATATAAACCCCATCTTTTTATCATCCATGGCAACAATACAATACGTGCCTTGCTGCCCCTACTATCACTGGGAAAGGACACCGCAAGATTGAACCCAAAGCTAAGCACTTCTCCCATGGCAAGAAAGATCAATCCAGTAGGCCAAACCAAACTGATAATTCGAACAGACTTGCAAAGATAACCAATCATACATAAAATAATTTAGAGGAGATTCAAATATTTCTCATAGATAAACTTGATCATAAACCCACAATTCATCGGATCTCGACAAACACACCGCAAAAAGAGTTACATCGAATAGATCTCCAAGGAGAGGAAGGAGAACTTTGTATTGAGAATCAAAGAGAGAGAAGAAACCATCTAGCTACTAACTATGGACCCGAAGGTATGTGGTAAACTACTCACAACTCATCGGAGAGGCCTTGGTGGTGATGGAGAGGACCTCCATGGTCAATTACCCCTTCGGCGGAGCGCCGGCGAAGGCTCCAAGATGGGATCTCGCGGATACAGAAGGTTGCGGCGGTGGAAATAATTTGTCGTTGTGCTCCTAGATATTTTCGGGGTACGTAGATATATATAGGCGAAGGAAGTCGGTCATGCGAGCCACGAGGGGCCCACGAGGCAGGGGGCGCGCCCACCCTTACTGGCCGCACCGGCCACCCTCCTGGCTACCTCGGCTGCTTCTTGACGTCCACTCCAAGTCTCCTGGATTGCGTTTCTTCCAAAAAGATCGCTCCCGAAGGTTTCATTCCGTTTGGACTCCATTTGATATTCCTTTCCTTCGATATACTGAAATAGGCAAAAAAACAGCAATTCGGTTTGGGCCTCCGGTTAGTAGGTTAGTCCCAAAAAATGATATAAAAGTGTAAAGTAAAGCCCATAAACATCCAAAACAGGTAATATAATAGCATGGAACAATCAAAAATTATAGATACGAAGGAGACGTATCAAGCATCCCCAAGCTTAATTCCTGCTCGTCCTCGAGTAGGTAAATGATAAAAACAGAATTTTTGATATGGAATGCTACCTAGCATAATTTCAATGTAAGTTTCTTTATTGTGGCATGATTGTTAAGATCGAAATGATTCAAGATAAAAGCTTATAAAACATAAAAATAGTAATACTTCGAAGCATACTAAAAAATAATCATGTCCTATCAAAATAGCATAGCCCAAGAACGCTTATCCCTACAAAATCATATAGTTAGGCCATGCTTCATCTTTATCACACAAAGTACTCCCATCATGCACAACCCCAATTTCAGCCAAGCAATTAGATCATACTTTTTAACGCGCTTCAGCTTTTTCAAATCTTACGCAATACATGAGCGCAAGCCGTGGAGATAGCACTATATGTGGTATATGGTGGTGGTTGTGAGGACAAAAAGCGAGAAGATAGTCTTGATGCGTCTCCAATGTATCTATGATTTTTTATTGTTCCATGCTATTATATTACCTCTTTTAGATGTTTATGGGCTTTATTTTACACATTTATATCATTTTTGGGACTAACCTACTAACCGGAGGCCCAGCCCGTATTGCTGTTTTTTGCCTATTTCAGTATTTCGAAGAAAAGGAATATCAAACGGAGTCCAAACGGAATGAAACCTTCAGGAGCGTGATTTTTGGAACGAACAGGATCCATAGGACTTGGAGTGCAAGCCAAGAAGCAGCCAAGGCGTCCACGAGATAGGAGGGCGCGCCCACCCCTCCTGGGCGTGCCCCCCTGTCTCATGGGCCCCGCGGGTAGCCACCGACGTACTTCTTCCTCCTATATAAGCCTACATACCCCCAAAAACATCCATGGAGCCACCAAAGAAATATTTCCACCACTGTAACCTTCTGTATCCGTGAGATCCCATCTTGGAGCTGTCGCCGGCGTTCTGCCGGAGGGGGAATCCACCACGGAGGGCTTCTACATCAACACCATAGCCCTTCCGATGAGTTGTGAGTAGTTTACCACAGACCTTCGGGTACATATTTATTAGCTAGATGGCTTCTTCTCTCTTTTTGGATCTCAATACAATGTTCTCTCCCTCTCTTGTGGAGATCTATTTGATGTAAACTCTTTTTGCGGTGTGTTTGTCGAGATCCGATGAATTGTGGGTTTATCATCAAGTTTATCTATGAATAATATTTGAATCTTCTCTGAATTCTTTTATGTATGATTGAGTTATCTTTGCAAGTCTCTTCGAATTATCGGTTTGGTTTGGCCTACTAGATTGATCTTTCTTGCCATGAGAGAAGTGCTTAGCTTTGGGTTCAATCTTGTGGTGTTCTTACCGAGTGACCGAAAGGGTTGCAAGACACGTATTGTATTGTTGCCATCGAGGATAAAAAAGATGGGGTTTATATCATATTGCTTGAGTTTATCCCTCTACATCATGTCATCTTTCTTAATGCGTTACTCTGTTCTTATGCACTTAATACTCTAGATGCATGCTGGATAGCGGTCGACGTGTGGAGTAATAGTAGTAGATGCAGGCAGGAGTCGGCCTACTTGTCACGGACGTGATGCCTATATACATGATCATGCCTAGATAATGTCATAATTATTCTCTTTTCTATCAATTGCTCGACAGTAATTTGTTCACCCACCGTAATACTTATGCTATCTTGAGAGAAGCCTCTAGTGAAACCTATGGCCCCCGGGTCTATCCTTTATCATATAAGCTTTCAATCTACTTTTATTTGCTTCTTTATTTTCTGCATCTATATTATAAAATACCAAAAAAATATTTATCTTTTCATATTATCACTATCAAATCTCACTTTTGCAATTGGCCGTGAAGGGATTGACAACCCCTTTATCGCGTTGGTTGCGAGTTCTTTGTTTGTTTGTGTAGGTTCGTGGGACTTGTGAGGAGCCTCCTACTGGATTGATACCTTGGTCTCAAAAACTGAGGGAAATACTTACGCTACTGTGCTGCATCACCCTTTCCTCTTCAAGGAAAACCAACGCAAGCTCAAGACGTAGCAAGAAGGATTTCTAGCGCCGTTGCCGGGGAGGTCTTCGCTCAAGTCAAGACATACCAAGTACCCATCACAAACTCATCTCCCTCGCATTTACATTATTTTCCATTTTCCTCTCATTTTCCTCTCCCCCACTTCACCCTTGCCGTTTTACTCGCCCTCTATTTCCCAATCTCCTCTCTTTTTCGCTTGCCTTCTTCCTCTATCTTTTGCTTGCCTTTTTCCGTTTGCTCATGTGTTAGATCGTTTACCTTGTAGGTATGGCTAGTTCCTTATACGCTCCTATGTCTCCCGAGTTTGAATATCTTCCCTTCAAACAAAGGCAAGGAGAAAATTTAAAAGATGCTTGGTATAGGATGATGGAATCTTATCGCAAGTGCACCCTAGAGGTGAACTTTAGAATTCTTCTTTGCAATTTTTATGTTGGGCTAAACATGACGCATAGACAACTCTTGGACTGCATTGCCAACGAAAATTTCATTGAAATTGATCCTAGTATTGCGTATGAAATTATAGAGGGTATAGTGGGAACACTACCTCAAAAGGGAGGACCACATCCTACCCAAGAAGAAACCCAAGTGTTTGGAAAGATTTGCGATGTAATACTTTTTTTACAAAAATCTCTTGAGCCTCTTAAAAGTGTTAGCAGAAATCTTCACCGCATGAATATGTTGATCACCCTTTGCAATAAGCGGTTGGATTCTTTCAATCTAAAAATTTTCCGAGTATGAAGGGAAACGTAAAGAACTACCCGGATTTGAGCATGACTCCGCTAAAAAACTGAAAATCAAAGATGGCACTGCTTAGATCTATCTTCGCTTTTATGCCTAGCTAGGGGCGTTAAACGAAAGCGCTAGTTGGGAGGCAACCCAATTTTCTTTGTGTTTTTTGTTTTTTCCCTGTTTAGTAATAAATCTTGCATATACTCTCTATTTAGATGTGTTTTACTGTTTTGTTTAGTGTTTGTGCGAGGTAGAACCTATAGGATAACCTATGATATGAGTTGATTTGATTCTGCTGAAAAACAGAAACTTTGTGCTCACGAGAAAAAATTAAATAAATCACAGGACGAGCTTTTGCATTGATTCTTTTTGCTCCTGTTCAATAAACAAATTTTTAGGACGTACTGTTTTGTTAGGATTTTTAAGGTTCCGGAAGTTTGCGTTAGTTACAAATTGCTACAGACTGTTCTGTTTTTGACAGATTCTGTTTTTCGTGTGTTGTTTGCTTATTTTGATGCATCTATGGCTAGTATGTAAAGGTATGAACCATAGAGAACTTGGAATACAGTAGGTTTAAAACCAATATAAATAAATAATGAGTTCATTACAGTACTTTATGTGGTGGTTTTGTTTTCTTTCACTAACGGAGCTTATGAGATTTCCCGTTGAGTTTTGTGTTGTGAAGTTTTCAAGTTTTGAGTAAAGATTTGATGGACTATGGAATAAGGAGTGGCAAAAGCCTAAGCTTGGGGATTCCCAAGTCACCCCAAGATATTCAAGAATAGCAAAAATCCTAAGCTTGGGGATGCCCCCGGAAGGCATCCCCTCTTTCGTCTTTGTTCATTGGTAACTTTATTTGGAGCTATATTTTTATTCGCCACATGATATGTGTTTTGCTTGGAGTGTCGTGTATTATATTAGTCTTTGCTTTTTAGTTTACCACAATCATCCTTGCTGTAACACACCTTTTGGGAGAAGCCTACTTTATTGAAATTTATTAGAATACTCTATGTGCTTCACTTATATCTTTTGAGCTAGATAGTTTTTGCTCTAGTACTTCACTTATATCTTTTAGAGCACGGTGGTGGTTTAATTTTGAAGAAATTGTTGATCTCTCATGCTTAACTTATATTATTTTTAGATTCTTTTAGAACAGCATGGTATTTGCTATGGTTATAAATTGGTCCTAGAATGATGAGCATCTAAGTTGGGTATAATAAAAACTATCATAGGAAGTGAATTGGATGCTATGATCAACTTGATACTTGATAATTGTTTGGAGATATGGAGGTAGTGATATTAAAGTCATGCTAGTTGGGTGATTATGAATTTAAAGAATGCTTGTGTTGAAGTTATCAAGTCCCGTAGCATGCACGTATGGTTAAAGTTGTGTAACAAATTTGAAGCATGAAGTGTACCTGGCTTGTGCATCCTTATGAGTGGCGGTTGGGGACGAGCGATGGTCTTTTCCTACCAATCTATCCCCCTAGGAGCATGCGCGTAGTGCTTGGCTTTTGATGACTTCTAAATTTTTGCAATAAGTATATGAGTTCTTTTGACTAATGTTGAGTCCATTGATCATACGCACTTTTACCTTTCCATCATTGCTAGCCTCTTCGGTACCGTGCATTGCCCTTTCTTACCTTGAGAGTTGGTGCAAACTTCACCGGTGCATCCAAACCTCGTGATATGATACGCTCTATCACACATAAACCTCCTTATATCTTCCTCAAAATATCCACCATACCTACCTATTTAAGGCATTTCCATAGCCATTCCGAGATATATTGCCATGCAACTTTCCACCGTTCCGTTCATCATCATGACATATATTACTTTTGTCATATTGCCATTGCATGATCATGTAGTTGACATCGTATTTGTGGAAAAGCCACCATGCATAATTTTTTATACATGTCACTCTTGATTCATTGCGCCATCCCGGTACACTGCCGGAGGCATTCATATGGAGTCATATCTTGTTCTAGTTTCGAGTTGTAGTTCATGTGTTGTAATCAATAAAAGTGTGATGATCATCACTATTAGAGCATTGCCCAAAAAGAAAAAAAAGAAAGGCCAAAAAAAAAAGAAAGGCCAAAGAAAAAAAAGAAAAAAAAGAAAAAAAAGAAAAAGAAAAAAAAGAGAAAAAAATAAAAAAAGGAAAAAAAAATAAAGGGGCAATGCTACTATCTCTTTTTCCACACTTGTGCTCCAAAGTAGCACCATGTTTTTCATATAGAGAGTCTCATATGTTGTCACTTTCATATGCTAGTGGGAATTTTTCATTATAGAACTTGGCTTGTATATTCCTACGATGGGCTTCCTCAAATGCCCTAGGTCTTCGTGAGCAAGCAAGTTGGATGCACACCCACTAGTTTTCTTTTGTTGAGCTTTTCATTCATTTATAGCTCTAGTGCATCCGTTGCATGCCAATCCCTACTCCTCATGTTGACATCAATTGATGGGCATTCCCATAGCCCGTTGATTATCCTCGTCAATGTGAGACTTTCTTCTTTTTTTGTCTTCTCCACACAATCCCCAAACATTATTCTATTCCACCCATAGTGCTATATCCATGGCTCACGCTCATGTATTGCGTGAAGGTTGAAAAAGTTTGAGTACGAAACAATTGCTTGGCTTGTCATCGGGGGTATATAAGTTGGGAACATCTTTGTGTGACAAAAATGAAGCATAGCCTAACTATATGATTTTGTAGGGATGAACTTTCTTTAGCCATGTTATTTTGAGAAGACATGATTGCTTTTATTAGTATGCTTGAAGTATTGCTATTTCTTTTGTGAATATGAACTTTTATTTTGAATCATTTGGATCTGAACATTCATGCCACAATAAAGAGAAATTACATTGAAAATTATGCTAGGTAGCATTCCACATCGAAAAATCTGTTTTTATCATTTACCTACTCGAGGACAAGTAGGAGTCCAGCCCGTATTGCTGTTTTTTTTTGCATATTTCAGTATTTCGAAGAAAAGGAATATCAAACAGAGTCCAAACGGGATGAAACCTTCGGGAGCGTGATTTTTGGAACGAACGTGATCCAGAGGACTTGGAGTGCAAGCCAACAAGCAGCCGAGGCGGCCACGAGATAGGAGGGCGCGCCCACCCCTCCTGGGCATTTCCCCTGTCTCGTGGGCCCCTCGGGCGGCCGCCGACGTACTTATTCCTCCTATATAAGCCTACATACCCCAAAAAAACCAGGGAGCCACCGAAGAAATATTTCCACCACCGTAACCTTTTGTATATGTGAGATCCCATCTTGGAGCCATCGCCGGCGTTCTGTCGAAGGGGGAATCCACCACGGAGGGCTTCTACATCAACACCATAGCCCTCCTGATGAGTTGTGAGTAGTTTACCACAGACCTTCGGGGCCATAGTTATTAGCTAGATGGCTTCTTCTCTATTTTTGGATCTCAATACAATGTTCTCCCCCTCTCTTGTGGAGATCTATTCGATGTAAACTCTTTTTGCGGTGTGTTTGTCGAGATTCGATGAATTGTGGGTTTATGATCAAGTTTATCTATGAATAATTTTTGAATCTTCTCTGAATTCTTTTATGTATGATTGAGTTATCTTTGCAAGTCTCTTCGAATTATCGGTTTGGTTTGGCCTACTAGATTGATCTTTCTTGCCATGAGAGAAGTGCTTAGCTTTGGGTTCAATCTTGCGGTGTTCTTACCCACTGACAGAAACGGTTGCAAGACACGTATTGTATTGTTGCCATCGAGGATAAAAAGATAGGATTTATATCATATTGCTTGAGTTTATCCCTCTACATCATGTCATCTTTCTTAATGCGTTACTCTGTTCTTATGAACTTAATACTCTAGATGCATGCTGGATAGCCGTCGATGTGTGGAGTAATAGTAGTAGATGCAGGCAGGAGTCGGTCTACTTGTCACGGACGTGATGCCTATATACATGATCATGCCTAGATAATCTCATAATTATTCTCTTTTCTATGAATTGCTCGACAGTAATTTGTTGACCCACAGAAATACTTATGCTATCTTGAGAGAAGCCTCTAGTGAAACCTATCCCCCCCGGGTCTATCCTTTATCATATAAGCTTTCAATCTACTTTTATTTGCATCTTTATTTTCTGCATCTATATTAAAAAATACCAAAAAAATATTTATTCATATTATCTCTATCAGATCTCACTTTCGCAAGTGGCCGTGAAGGGATTGAGAACCCCTTTATCACGTTGGTTGCGAGTTCTTTGTTTGTTTGTGTAGGTTCATGGGACTTGTGAGGAGCCTCCTACTGGATTGATACCTTGGTTCTCAAAAACTGAGGGAAATACTTACGCTACTGTGCTGCATCACCCTTTCCTCTTCAAGGAAAACCAACGCAAGCTCAAGACATAGCAAGTCTCACATCAACTAGTCGTATCAATGGGCTATGGAGATGCCCATTAATAGATATCAATGTGACTGAGTAGGGATTGCCATGCAACGGATGCACTAGAGCTATAAATATATGAAAGCTCAACAAAAGAAACTAAGTGGGTGTGCATCCAACTGGCTTGCTCATGAAAACCTAGGACGTTTTGAGGAAGCCCGTCATTGGAACATAGAAGCCAAGTTCTATAATGAAAAATTCCCACTAGTATATGAAAGTGACAACATAAGAGACCCTCTATCATGAAGATCATGGTGCTACTTTGAAGCACAAGTGTGGTAAAAGGATAGTAGCATTGTACCTTTTCTCTTTTTCTCTCTTTTTTTATTTGGTGGGCTTCGATGGCCTCTTTTTTTATGGGCTTCTTTGGCCTCTTTTATTTTTTATAAAGTCCGAAGTCTCATCCCGACTTGTGGGGGAATCATAGTCTTCATCATCCTTTCCTCACTTGGGACAATGCTCTCATAATGAAGATCATCACACTTTTATTGATTTACAACTCAAGAATTACTACTCGATACTTAGAGCAAATTATGAATCTATGTGAATGCTTCCGGCGGTGTACCAGGATATGCAATGAATCAAGAGTGACATGTATCAAAATTATGAAGGTGGCCTTGCCACTAATACGATGTCAACTTCATGATCATGCAAAGAGCAATATGACAATGATGGAGTGTGTCATAATAAACGGAATGGTTGAAAGTTGCATGGCAATTTATCTCGGAATGGCTATGGAAATGCCATAATAGGTAGGTATGGTGGCTGTTTTGAGGAAGGTAAATAATGGGTGCATGATACCGGTGAAGGTAGCGCGGCATAATAGAGGCTAGCAAAGTGGAAGGGTAAGTGTGCGTATATCCATAGACTCACATTAGTCATAAAAACTCATATACTTACTGCAAAATTTTACTTGCCCTCTAAGCAAAGTACTACTACGCATGCTCCTAGGGGAAGGGTTGGTAGGAGTTAACCATCGCGCGATCCCGACCTCCACTCATAAGGAAATCAATTAAAAGAGCATCCCATGCAAAAAAATTGTCACACAACTTTTACCATACGTGCATGCTACGGGACTCACCAACTTCAACACAAGTATTTCTCAATTACATAATTACTCAACTAGTATGACTCTAACATTATTACCTTTATATCTCAAAACAATTATCAAGCATCAAATCGATCATAGTTTTTAATGCACTTTCTATGATAGTTTTTATTATACCCAACTTGGATGCTCATCATTCTAGGACCAAATTTATAACAATAGAAAACACCATGCTGTTATAAAATACTCTCAAAATAATATAAGTGAAGCATGAGAGATCAAAAATTTCTCAAAATAAAGCCACCGCCGTGCTCTATAAAATATAAGTGAAGCACGTAGAGCAAAACTATCTAGCTCAAAAGATATAAGTGAAGCACATAGAGTATTCTAATAAATTCTAAATCATGTGGGTCTCTCCCAAAATGTGTGTACAGCAAGGACGATTGTGGTAAACTAAAAATCAAAGACTCATATCATACAAGATGCTCCAAGCAAAACACATATCATGTGGTAAATAAAAATATAGCTCCAAGTAAAGTTACCGATAGACGAAGACGAAAGAGGGGATGCCTTCCGGGACATCCCAAGATTTGGCTTTTGGTTGTCCTTAAATATCTTGGGGTGCCATGGGCATCCCCAAGCTTAGGCTTTTGCCACTCCTTATTCCATAGTCCATCAAAGCTTTAACCAAAACTTGAAAAGTTCACAACACAAAACTCAACAGGAAATCTCATAAGCTCCGTTAGTGCAAGAAAGAAAAACCACCACATAAGGTACTGTAATGAACTCATTCTTTATTTATATTGGTGTTAAACCTACTGTATTCCAACTTCTCTATGGTTCATACCCCCCGATGCTAGCCATAGATGCATCAAAATAAGCAAACAACACACGAAAAAACAGAATCTGTCAAAAACAGAACAGTCTGTAGAAATCTGTAACTTTCGAATAATTCTGGAACCTTAAAAATCTTACCAAAATAGGATGTCCTAGGAAATTTGTCGATTGATCTACAGAAAAAAGAATCAATGCAAAATCACGTTTCTGTGATTTATTGAATTTTTTCTCGTGCATGCAAAGTTTCTGTTTTTCAGCAGAATCAAATTAACTTTCACCCAAGGTTATCCTATATGTTCTACTTGGCACAAACACTAATTAAAACATGAAAATACATCTAAACAGAACCTAGATGAGATTATTATTACTAAACAGGAACAAAAAGCAAGGAACAAAAATAAAATTGGGTTGCCTCCCAACAAGCGCTATCGTTTAACGCCCCTAGCTAGGCATAAAAGCGAGAATAGATCTAAGTATTGCCATGATAATAAGATAGATCACGAAAACTCATTTCATATTCCCTATGTTCAGCAGCAAGTTTTTTTTTGAGGCAAGCAAAAGTAATCAAAAGGGCTAAATTTAATGGGACATAAGTCCCCAAGATCAATCTCTGGAGGTACGGATTCCTCCCTTGGCCCTTCATATTGCACAACTAATTCATCATTATAAGCATTCTTTTGGCAGAACTTTGTAAGCCTATACTCAAGAGAATATCCTAACTCGTTATTTTGAATAGCCAAATCATTGTTAAGTTCGGAAATTCTATCAACTATAACATTGGTGGGAACCTTTTTTCTAAGGTTTTCATTAAAAGCAATATAGTCTAAAGATTGCTAACGCATAATTTCCTCTTGATCAAAGAGGATTGCCTCTATGGGAGGATGGCCAGCGTCCACCCTATAGTGCGCAAATATTTCTTTGGCCTCTTTTATTATAAACTGAACTCATGTGCCAAAAATATAGTAGCGGCATGCTTAATAGAAGAATTCTCAATATTGGAAAATTCTAAGAAAATCCTTTGTATGCAAGGGTGCATGTGCATAAACTACCTTTCAAGTTCAACTATAAGCATCGAGATAGCATCCTCAAGACTACTAGTTCTATGAAGAATAGAACCACCCAAGAGGGTAAAGCACCGGCACAAGTAAAAAAAAATCTTGAATAACCCCTTTTCCAATAATATTGCCACTACCGATTCGAAATTTTTAAGTATGTAAGATAGTGGGTTCTTCAACAGGAGCATCCATTTTATTATTCTCCATATCGACGATAATCTCCCTAGTTTTAGACATAGTGGCAACAGGCAAATGAGGAAGAGGCAAAGGGAAAATAGGGAGGGTGAATAAAACGGGAAGGGTGAAGTGGGGGAGAGGAAAACGAGAGGCAAATGGCAAATAATGTAATGCAAGGGAGATGAGTTTGTGATGGGTACTTGGTATGTCTTGACTTGAGCGAAGACCTCCCCGGTAACAGTGCCAGAAATCCTTCTTGCTACCTCTTGAGCATGCGTTGGTTTTTCCCTTGAAGAGGAAATGGTGATGCAGCAAAGTAGCGTAAGCATTTCCCTCAGTTTTTGATAACCAAGGTATGAATCCAGTAGGAGGCTCCTCAAAAGTCCCACGCACCTACACAAACAAAAAAGAACCTCGCAACCAACGTGATAAAGGGGTTGTCAATCCCTTCACGGTAACTTGCAAAAGTGAGATCTGATAGAGATAATATGATAAGATAAATATTTTTGGTATTGTTATGATATAGATTAGAAAATAAAAGATGCAAATAAAAGTAGATGGACCCGGGGGCCATAGGTTTCACTAGTGGCTTCTCTCAAGAAAGCATAATTATTACGGTGGGTGAACAAATTACTGTCGAGCAATTGATAGAAAAGTGCATAATTATGAGATTATCTAGGCATGATTAGGTATATAGGCATCACGTCCGTAACAAGTAGACCGACTCCTGCCTGCATCTACTACTATTACTCCACACATCGACCGACTCCTGCCTGCATCTAGAGTATTAAGTTCATAAGAATAGAGTAACGCCTTAAGCAAGATGACATGATGTAGAGGGATAAACTCATGCAATATGATATAAACCCCATCTTTTTATCCTCAATGGCAACAATACAATACGTGCCTTGCTGCCCCTACTGTCACTGGGAAAGGACACCGCAAGATTGAACCCAAAGCTAAGTACTTCTCCCATGGCAAGAAAGATCAATCTAGTAGGCCAAACCAAACTGATAATTTGAAGAGACTTGAAAAGATAACCAATCATACATAAAATAATTCAGAGGAGATTCAAATATTTCTCATAGATAAAGTTGATCATAAACCCACAATTCATCGGATCTGGACAAACACACTGCAAAAAGAGTTACATTGAATAGATCTCCAAGAAGAGGAAGGAGAACTTTGTATTGAGAATCAAAGAGAGATAAGAAGCCATGTAGCTAATAACTATGGACCCGAAGGTCTGTGGTAAACTACTCACAACTCATCGGAGAGGCCTTGGTGGTGATGGAGAGGCCCTCCATGGTCGATTCCGCCTCTGGCGGAGCGCCGGCGAAGGCTCCAAGATGGGATCTCACGGATACAGAAGGTTGCGGCAGTGGAAATAATTTGTCGTGGTGCTCCTGGATGTTTTCGGGGTACGTAGATATATATAGGCGAAGGAAGTCAGTCAGGGGAGCCACGAGGGGCCCATGAGGCAGGGGGAGTGCCCACCCTTACTGGGTGTGCCGGCCACCCTCCTGGCCACCTCGGCTGCTTCTTGACGTCCACTCCAAGTCTCCTGGATTGCGTTTGTTCCAAAAATATCGCTCCCAAAGGTTTCATTCCGTTTGGACTCTGTTTGATATTCCTTTCCTTCGATATACTAAAATATGCAAAAAAATAGCAATTCAGGCTGGGCCTCCGGTTAGTAGGTTAGTCCCAAAAAATGATATAAAAGTGTAAAGTAAAGCCCATAAACATCCAAAACAGGTAATATAATAGCATGGAACAATCAAATATTATAGATACGTTGGAGACGTATCACCCATCGCCGCCACCAATCCACTCTCTCCATCAGGATCCCTCCCAATCCACCCACCTCTCCTCGATTTCAGCCACCGGCTAGTCGCCATCACAGCAGCCACCCACATGCCCAAACTCCTCCTAATCCCCATTCTTTCACTCGGAGCCCTCCTCGATCCAGTGTACCGGGGGCCTCGTGCCCGCGCCCGCGGCCGAGAGCCTCGCCCTCGAGGATCCCCCTCGATCCCTCCTGATGTATCGGCACCGAGCCGCTCCCTCGACCTCCTCTATGACCGGATCGCGGCCTCGCCAGAGCTCCAACCATGCCGGCCTCTAGGACTTCTGCTCCTCCACCCTGTCCTCCTCTCCCTCTTCTTCTCCTCGCTCTCCTGATTTCTCTACCTCTCTCATGTACATCTCTCTCTCAGGTACACATGAGCAGCGCCATGGATGGGCTCCTCAAGCCAACGCCCTGGACCAGCCCTTCCTCTTGAGTCCAGCCGTCTCCGTGCCAAGCCATTGTTAGAAGCAGCGCGCCCCCGACGCCCCCACTATCCTGTGCCTATCCCCGCCGTCCTCCAACAGCAGCAGGTCAAGGTGCCGGACTCCTCTCTGCCTCACCTCTTGCCATGTTTAACAACATTTAAACTTGTTGAGTTCATAATGAGAGCGAAGTAAATACTTGAATGTGGTGTTTCGTCAATATGCAACTCGTTGCATATTGAGCTCCTCTTAATTTGTATTATTGTTTGTTGCACTTTGACATGCCATGCCTTTTAAACCGGACATGCATCATACTTGATTGTGCACCATGCCATGTTTATGTGATGGTTGTTTACCATGATGTCTGCTTCTTTCTGGTTGTGCTTCTTCTTGACAGTTCTGGATATGTTGCGATTGTGAGGATTCGTTCAACTATGCCCGTTCGTCTTCTTCATGGACTCGATCTTCTTCCTAGCGGGATATCAGGCAAGATGACCGTCACCCTGGATCTCACTACTATCATTGCTATGCTAGTTGTCTCGATGCTATCGCAATGTCATGCTACCTACCACTTCTGTATCAAGCCTCCCAAATTGCCATGAAACAGCCTCTGACCTTTTTCCCCCATCCCAGCAAACCGTTGTTTGGCTATGTTACCGCTTTGCTCAGCCCTTCTTATAGCATTGCTAGTTGCAGGTGCAGGTGCAGTTTGTTCCATGTTGGGACAAGGATATCATGGATATTTTGGTATATCACAATATCTCCTATTTAATTAATGCACCTATATACATGGTAAAGGGTGGAAGGCTCGGCCTTTTGCCTGGTGTTTTGTTCCACTCTTGCCGCCTTAGTTTCTATCATACCGGTGTTATGTTCCTTGATTTTGCGTCCCTAACACGATGAGGGTTTATGGGCCCCTCTTGACAGTTCGCTTTGAATTAAAATCTTCCAGCAAGGCCCAACAATGGTTTTACCATTTGCCTAATAACAACTAAAACTTGCATAGGGACTTTCCAGACCCCGAGGACTTAATCAACCCCCCGGGCCAGTGCTCCTCATGATTTTTGGTCCAAACTAGAGCATTGTGCAGGGCCGCCCCAGGGCAACCTGGGTTATTTTGGCACATGTACGCATCACTCATACGTCATGGCCTGAGACGAGATATGTGCGGCTACTATCAGGGTGTTGGGACGTCGGGAGGTCTTGCTGGTTTTGTTTTACCATTGTCAAAATGTCTTGTGCACCGGGATCCCGAGTCTGATCGGATGTCCCGCGATGGAGGATTGTCTCCGCAGATCCTGAGCTTGTCATGGGCTAACTTGGGACACCCTTACAGGGTTTAAACATTCGAGAGGCGTGCCCGCGGTTATGGGCAGAAGGGAGTTTTTAATATCCGGTTGGAGAGAACTTGACACCAGATTCAAATTAAAATACACCAACCGTGTGTATAACCGTGATGGTCTCTTTTTGTGTCAGTTTAAGAAGAGAACACGATGGGGTTATGTTTGAACGTAAGTAGTTTAGGATCACTTCTTGATCATTACTAGTTGCGACCGTTTGCATAGCTTCTCATCTTACTCTTGTACTCATAGGTTAGCCAACATACAATGCTTAGTCGCTTGCTGCAACCTCACCACTTATCCATTCCATACCCATTAAGCTTTGCTAGTCTTGATACCCATGGTAATGGGATTGTTGAGTCCTCGTGGCTCACAGATTACTACAACAACAGTTGCAGGTATAGGTAATGCGATGATCTGACGTGAGTGCGATGCTTGCTTGTTTGGATTTCTTCTTCTTCTTCTTCTTCTTCTTCTTTGATCAAGGGATATAGGTTCCAGGTCGGGAGCCTAGGCTAGTAGGGTGGATATCGTTCTTCTTTTTCGTTTGATTTCATCTGTAGTCTGTTCCTGCTCTTCTGCATGATGAATGATATGTATTGATGTATTGTTGTATGAATGTTGTAACTTATGGCGAGTGTAAGCCTTTATCTTATACTCCCATCTATTCAGTACATGGAGTGTTGTAATGATATCCAGCTTACTATGCGCTCGAAATGCCAATGTGCCCCCATCATGATTTCATCACGTGATTGGGATAGAATCACATCTTGGGCGCTATAGTGCCCCACGTGCTTGCCATAGCAGCAGCGTGGGTCAGGGACCCACACTACTGCTAAACATGTTAGCAGTAGCGCAAGTGAGGGAGTCCTGGATCCGGGGGTCCCCAGGTGTCCGGCCTATCCAATATGGGCCGGACCGGTGGGCCGTGAAGATAGAGTGGAGAATCATCCCCCGTGTCCGGGTAGGACTCCTATATGCGTGGATAGCAAGATTCGCGTCCGGATATGTCCTTTCCTCCCCCTATAAACCGACTTGGTATAACCCTAGGCCTCTGCGGTGTCTATATAAACTGGAGGGTTTAGTCTACATGGAGGGTCATAATATTCATTGGCTAGACAAGCTAGGGTTTAGCCAGTATGATCTCGAGGTAGATCAACTTTTGTATCCCCTATATTCATCTAATACAATCAAGCAGGACGTATGGTTTTACCTCCTTTAAGAGGGTCCGAACCTAGGTAAACATTGTGTCCCTTTGTACATTGTTACCATTGATCCTTAGACACACAGCTTGGGCCCCCTACCCGAGATCTGCCAGTTTTGACACCGACATTGGTGCTTTCATTGAGAGCTTTGTTGTGTAGTCCCGAAAAAGTGATCTATGGATTGCCTAGTCATCAATGACAATATCACCTCTGGAAGGAGCCTAACTTCTAGGTAGACCCTCCAGCTAGCGATTTCATCATAGGTGCTCGTACGGCCATCAAACCAACATCACCCCCTACGACCGCCGAACACCATCTTCGCATCGGCCATGAGTACTCCGAAAAGATGGATCCGGCAGATGTCTGGTCCTTAAATGAGCTGCTAGATTGCATCGCCGCCCTTGGGGTTTCAACAGATTATGATTGGATCAGGCTTAAACCTGACGAGAGGGAAGTTAATCGCCCACCGATCACCCACCTAGTAGCGGTCGTCGTGGAACGAGCCCAAGACACCTCTCCCCCAATGTTGAGAACCAAATATGTTCGGGTCTCCGAACCCCTCAAGACGGGTACTTTCCCTTTGGAGGGAACTCCATGTCCCTCGAACTCTGGTTCGGACGAAGGATCCGGGGATCACTTGGATCTCCCCTAACCCGAACTGGTCACCTCGGAGACTTTGCAAGCTCCAAACCCAGATGCGGGTCGGGATTCAAATTTTAACCCACCCACACACCACAATCAATACTCTTCAAGCAACTCAGACCCTCCAGATTTATATGACCTGATGTATGTACGGCAGCAACCTCAGGAAACGGTCCATCACTTTTGGGCCAGATTCCTACTTCTTAAAAACAAGATCAAAGTTTGTTGTGATGACGATGTAGTCTCAGTCTTCCATCACAATTGTACCGACGAGGGAATATAGAATGCCTTCAACCTCCATCACATACAGAGCTTCACGGAACTATCACAGGTGGTACAAAAGTACTGCGTGATGGAAAGCACATGGAAGGCCCAGAAAACTCAACTAGAGCTCGCTGCCTTTAAGCAATATGTGGTCGGGACTAAATGGATGCACCCAAGCAAGGCATCCGGTCATTAGTCCATCGGCAGAAAAAATAAACCCTTTATGGGATATAGGCCCGATCTTGACGAACTCCTTGACAAGCCCTATCCGATACATGCGACTACAAGTATAGACTCAACCCATAGTCTTTGCGCATGTTGGGTACTCCGGCAGGTAGCAAAGAGTGGAGAGGCCATCTTCGCCACCATCACTCCAGATAAATACTCTCCGGAGAGGGATATTTTAACGTCCTCGCGGTCTTCGAGACCTTTTCTTAAAATAATCGATGAAAAGGGCACTCCGCGACCTCGCCGAAGTCCACCAAGCAACCGCACTGAGCCCATGGAACGACACGGCAATAACCTTCACTGCCGAAGATGAACCAAAGGCTCGGTCAGTCCGAGCACCCGCCACCCTAGTGCTAAACCCCATTGTGGACGGCTTTCGGATTACCAAAGTGCTCATGGATGGCGGCAGTGGGCTTAACCTCATTTACAAGGACACGCTCGACAAAATGCAGAATGACAGAACATGCATCGAGCAAAGCAACACCACCTTTCGAGGCATCATCCCCAGTCAAGAAGCACGATGCTCTGGGAGAATTAAACTGGATGTGGTATTCGGCATGCCCAAAAATTACAAGTCTGAAGAGTTTCTCTTCCATGTGGTCCCCTTCAATAGCGGGTATCATGCCATCCTCGAACGGGACGCTTTCTGACACTTCCAGGCTATACCCCATTATGGGTATATGAAGCTTAAAATGCCTAGACCCAACGGAATTATAACAATCTCGAGCGACCTGGACAAAGCTCTCTGTGCCAAAAACAAAGCCACATCCTTGGCCCTCGAGGCGTTAACCGAAGCCCTAGCAGCCGAAGAACTAACCACCCTACGGTCCACGATGCACAAGGATGATGTGATCCTCGATAAGAGACCTAAATCCACCTCTTTCAAGCCAACAGATGAAATAGTTAAATTTCAAGTGCACCCGATGGACCCCAGCAAAACAGCGTCTATCGGAGCGCAGCTGGATCCAGTAGTGGACACTGCTTTACGCACATTCTTACATGAAAATTGGCATATTTTCGCCTATCACCCATTGGACATGCCTGAAATCCCTCGCAGGCTGGCTGAACACAACCTCAATATAATTAAGGGCTTTAAACCCGTTAAGAAGACACTGCGTCGATTTTCCGAACCCAAGCGTCAAGCCATGGGAGAAGAGCTAGCCAAACTGCTAGAAGCTGGGTTTATTAGGGAAATCAAACATCCGGATTGGTTAGCCAACATGGTAATGGTGCCAAAGAAGGACAAATCTTAGCGCCTTTGCGTCGATTTCAAAGACGTCAATAAGGCATGCCCTAAAGATCATTTCCCATTGCATCGCATTGACCGGATCATTGATGCGACCGCAGGACATGACTCATTGTGTTTCCTCGATGCCTATTCCGAATACCATCAGATTAAAATGACGGAATCTGATTAGGCCGCAACGGTGTTCATCACCCCGTATGGCCCTTTCTATTTCAACACTATGCCCTTTGGGCTCAAAAACGCTGGGGCCACTTACCAACATATGATTTAAACTTGCTTGGAAAAACAATTCAGCAAAACAGTCGAAGCATACGTGGACGACGTGGTCATCAAAACCAAACATGTCGAAACACTGGTGGACGATCTTTGCCTCACCTTAGAAAACCTCCGGACATACAACATATCGCTCAATCCAGAAAAATGTGTGTTCGGAGTTCCATCCGGAAAACTGCTAGGGTTCATTGTTTACCATAGAGGAATTGAAGCAAACCCAGCTAAGATCCGAGCCTTGTCACAATTGGCCATACCAACAGACCTAAGGCAAGTCCAAGAACTAGCAGGATGCGCCGCAGCCCTAAGTCGCTTCATCTCCAGATTTGGAGAAAAAGCATTACCACTTTACAAGCTACTAAGACGCACTGATAGATTTTAATGGGCGGATGCTGCCACAACCGGATTGGAAGAAATCAAGGCCCTGCTTGCAGGCAATCCAATCCTAGCTACCCCAGGTGTTGGCGATCCTATGTTGCTTTACATCTCTGCAACTAACCAGTTAGTTAGTGTTGTACTCGTCATCGAGCGAGGGGACGAGAGAGATAAATTCCCCACCCAAAAATCAATTTATTATGTATCGGAGGTCCTCACACCATGCAAACCCCTATACCCCCACCACCAAAAGGTAGCCTATACGGTCTTCATGGCATCCCGAAAACTATGACACTATTTTCAAGAGTGTTCGATCACAGTGGCATCTGAAGTACCACTTAGCGACATTATCAACAACAGGGATGCCACTGGCCGCATAGCCAAATGGTCCATCGAACTTCTACCGTTTGAAATAACATACAAGCCACGACGGGCTATTAAATCTTAGGTGCTGGCCGACTTTGTCGCTGAATGGACGGAAGCCAAACTCCCCAAAGAGTATAGTTCATACTCCAACTAGATTATGTACTTCGATGGCTCCAAAATGCTAGCCGGACAAGGAGCTAGCGTCATCTTGACATCCTCCACCGGGGACACAATCCGCTACATGTTACAAATCATGTATACGGACTCCAATAATGCAGCCGAATACGAGGCTCTTCTACACGGTCTTCGCATGGTTGTCTTGATGGGTATACAACGCCTCGAGGTGCGTGGTGATTCAAACCTCGCAATATCCCAGGTAAATGGACTTTTCGATGCAAAATATCCAAAAATGGCAGCATATTTAAACGCCATATTAAAAATATCAGTTCGGTTCGAGGGACTTGAATTCCATCATGTCGCTTGAGATAGTAACCAGGCAGCCGACATCCTCGCTTGCATGGGCGCTAAGCGCGACCCTGTCCCACCTAACACCTTTGTGGAAAGGCTCTTCAAGCCATCCGTAGTATGGCAGGGTGAGAGCAGAGAAGCTAGTACGGACCTGGTCACACCCCCAGCAGCCGAACACAATGCAGATACCATTGGGGGTTCGAATATAGAAATAACACCCTCTGCTCATGAGATCATGGCGGTTATCGCTCCATGGACCGAACCTTTCCTGGCCTACCTTAATAGGCAGGAGCTTCTGGATGATCAGAATGAAGCTCGTTGCATAGTTCGACGCTCTAAAGCCTACAAAGTGCACGAGGGTGAACTGTACAAAAAGAGCACTATCGAAGTCCTCCAAAGGTGCATCTCCGAAGAGGAGGGATGGCAACTCTTGGCAAAAATACATGCTGGTATGGGCGTTCATCATGCCGCAGCTCGAGCCCTCGTAAGCAAAGCTTTCAGGACTAGGTTTTTTTTGCCAACGGCCTGAGCAGACACGCAAGTCCTTGTCCAACATTGTGTGGATGTCAGCTTTTCGCCAACCAAAGTCATATGCCTCCCACTACCTTAAGAACAATCCCCATCACCTGGCCCTTTGTAGTTAGGGGGCTTGATATGGTTGGTCCCCTTAAAGGGGGAAGCCGCAAAAATAAATATTTTCTGGTGATGGTAGATGAATTCACTAAATGGATAGAGGCCAAACTAGTAAAAACAGCTGAAGCAGGGCCAGTGATTAACTTTATATCCGGCATGGTACACCGTTATGGTGTCCCGCACAACATCATCACTAATAATGGCTCCAATTTTACAGCTGAGGAGGTGAAAACTTGGTGTTCTAAGTTGGGCATTAATCTCGACTATGCATTCGTATACCACCCTCAGACAAACGGTCAAGTTGAACGGGCCAATGGCCTGATCATGAGTGGAATTAAGCCCAGACTGGTGCGCTCCTTACAAGAATCAGATAAGCACTGGGTTGAGGAAATCGATTCCGTACTCTGTGGGCTTCGGACCACGCCCAATCGAACGACCGGATACGCAACCTTCTTTATGGTGTACGGCACAGAAGCTGTATTACCCTGCGACATTATTCATGACTCACCTCGAGTGTGCATGTACGAAGAGCGAGAAGCTGATCTCGATTGGCAGGATGACCTAGACAGACTCGAAGAGGAGCGTGATGTTGCAAAGTCCCGTTCCACATTTTATCAACAAAAGGCCAGGCGATACCAAAGCTGAGAAGTGCGGGCTAAGACATATAATGTCGGCGACCTTGTTTTATGCCTCCCAAAGAAGAAAAAGGATAAATTCAAACCAAAATGGGAGGGGCCTTCATCATAGATGATGTCCTTATAGGAGGAGCCTATCGCCTTCCTAATGCAGTGGATAATCGCCTTGAGCCGAACCATGGAACGTCGCTCGGCTCCGAAGATTTTGCGCATAGTTCGGCCATTTGATGTTTTACTTTAACTAGGTTTTTCCTTCTCCTCTCCTTTTTTGTTTTTTCCATTTTATATCCCAGGGTATGTTTGGATCTGCTGAACTGTTAGGGGTACACATCTTTAAATGTATACACCCCACTATAACTGGGGGCTTCTCTAACGAAACTTATTATTAAATGCTTATAGCTTACATTGTCTACGTCGATTGTTTTATACATCTTTTGCTATTATATGCACCTCTATGACTTAAGTTTTTGCCAAGCTGGGTTGCCTCGCTCCTGTGCTTATACCCTACGTTCCCAATTGTTCGGCTAGGGTGTAAAGGGAGTACCTCTGCGATTGTTACAACCGGGTTATCCGGATCTATACCTTAGATGGGTGAAGCCAAAAGCTAGCGTTCTTAAGGGAATAATTGGTTGGCAAGCAAAGACGGACTGTTTTACGTTTACAACAAATACGGGATAGGCTGCCCATAATTCGGATACAAGCCTAGGCATGCATAATTTAGCATGTCGACCCAAGGAAAGGAACCCCTAACAGAACTATTTTCCCTGAAAGATGTTTCTTACATTAAGCCGTAATATATCATAACTCCCTGAACAAATTTTGTCCGTTAGAGTACTATGACTGGATTGCCTAGTTTCCGGGCATACTAAATATTTCTTTTTTAACAAAGTATCTGGAAACACTCCAACTACATGGTTTGGAGGTTGAAGCCGAAGGCCTGCGATGACAAATTTTCACATGTTCGGCCAGAGACAACGTTCGATGATAAAGTACATTGTTACATAGAATCAAACGCCTACACTTTCTCTATGCCATCTATGAGACTATCTAACCAATAGTCTTCTTGCGAAGATTTCACAGCTATCATCACCTGGTCATGTACCAAGTTCACATGAATTTCTCTTCCGTATGTTCCCTGAGGTCCAACTCAGTCCATATGATTCGGATCAAGTCTGGTGTAGCACGTCTTCACCATCGCCCACGCCTCTCGTGCACCTTCCCGGCATGTTGACGACTTCCACAGCACAAACCAGTGTCGGACACCTTTGAACAGGTTCGCCAACCCCTCCATGCTTTCTGGAGGGGCATCGGACGGCCATAGGGCTTTGACCATGCTCTTCATGGCTTTTCGGGCCCGCTCGTGCACTCTCGACAGTTCCTTTAAAACATCACCTTGAAATCCGGACACTTCTTTGGGACGTCCAATTAACAGACCTGCAAGGACAGCGTTATAATATGCCATATTATTATATGAGTCCCCTGGATAGTTCAAAGGACATAACGAATATGCCACCTTTCAATTTTCTGTTCTCTTCTTGTGCGGACGATAGTTGAGCCTTTAAGCTCCCTATCACTTCAGCTTGCTTGTTCCTTTCCTCCTCCAGTTTTTTCCGTCCGCCAATGGTCATTGGGCTTTTCTTAATTTCCTCTAGTTCGGGGGAGGCCACATTCAGTTGTGTCCGACTTGCTTCAAGATCATGGGACAACATGTTGTTCTTCTCATTGAGGACATGTGGTCATAACGATCCTTAAAACGGTTAGTTTATACCGCTTCAAGTCTCTCGGGCTACTGGCACATATCTATTAAATTTGCACAAATTTTCACCTGTATATCCTTTGAGAATGGGCAAGTAACTCTAGTGAGTCCGTCCCGTGTAGCTCGGATATATGCATCCACGGTGTTAAGGGAGGTAAATTCCTACTCAGAAAAAGTCGGGGCGCGTAGGGTCTCTTTTAGGCACCGATGATTCATTGCATTCTCCACTTCAGAATTGATGACAGATACATCATCCGAATCCTCATGAGGTGGATGAGTTGGCGTCGCGTTCGTATGGGCCCCTATCCTAGTTGACGAGTCCGGCGCCGGATTGACTGAAGCTCGGCTAGCCGGGATCTTGGGCACGGCTCGCCGTGAACCTCTACTGAGATGATAGAAGGGGGAGAAACATGACAATTTGACCTTATACCTAGGCATATATTAAAGAGTTATACCTCCTTGATGATGGAGGAGGATCAGCGGCGCTCCCGGTCTCTTTTCATTTTGAACGCTCACCCCATGAAGATGTTGCCTGTCTTGGGGCTTCCCATGATTGGCTTCGGCTCGCTGAACGCCGATCCTATAAGATATGGTTCAGCATGATGGGTGAGGTGCGAACAAGGGATCCTCTTTATAAAGATGATTTCCGAACACTTACCTTAACGAAAGAGTAAAATCCAGGGTAGTCGGTCGTAATAGCCACTTTTGAGCCGTCCAGGCTCGCTTGATAATAGACTCAATCCTCAGATTCCACAAATATGTTCGGATCCTCACGTAAGCCAGGGTCTTTGGTGCGAGCATGATCCTCTGGCTGAGGGGAGGGGCAGTGAATGTTTTCAACTACCTTCCTCCATGTTTTTTTCAAAGGACAGTCAGAAGGGTTAGCGCCCCTGGATAACGAGGTAAAAGAATGCCGATGAAACAATAAACTTACCCTGTCTATGGGGTTATACATGGAAAAACCTTCCCGGCAATTCAAGCAGAGGAAGTCTTCTTCCTCCCCCTTATAAATATCGGCCAGAATGGCAGCCAGAGCGGCTAAGGTATCCGGACCCTCGCGCTTATAGCGAGACACGTCGTCATCCTCGTTGTAGCACCATAACGGGGTCACTCTGGATTGAAGAGGCTGGATATATCGCTTTACGACGATATCCATGACTTCGATTATCGAGAGCCTGGAGTGGGCAAGTAATCCAATCTTGCTAACTAATAACCCACAAGTATACATGATTTTTTGGAGCCTTCATCGGTAAATAAGAGTGTCGAACCCAAGGAGGAGCTAAACGTAGAACAAATATTCCCTCAAGTTCTATCGACCATCGATACAACTCTACGCACACTTGACGTTTGCTTACCTAAAACAAGTATGAAACTTTTTTTCAAGAATAAAACTATGAGTACTTTGCGAGCATAAGACTACTAGTAAATTGCAAGGTAACAAAAGTGGATACCTTTTGTCAACAAGAAAGTCATTTGTCCCCACGCAATCGATAACAAGTACCGGTAATCATTCTTGCAGTTTTATATGAGGGAGAGGCATGAGCTAACATACTTTCTCTACTTGGATCATATGCACTTATGATTGGACCCCTAGTAAGCATCCGCAACTACTAAACATAATTAAGGTCGTGAAACCCAACCATAGCATTAAGTACCAAGTCCTCTTTACTCCAATACGCCATAAACCACTTATCCGCGTTTAGGCTGCTGTCACCCCCGCAACACCGACAATAAGCAAACCATGAACATATTGCAACACGCTACAGTGGAGGCCCCTCATATTTGTGCGAGATGGAGGGCACTGTAGGACAGCACCATAAATAAAATATACAATCATACCAACCAAGATCACGATTAACCCATAGGACAAAACAGATCTACTCAAACATCATATGATAGGCAAATGTCATTGGGAAATAATACATGGAAGTGAGCACCATGTTTAAGTAGAGATTACAGTGGGGAGAAGGGGTGTTACACCGCTGCATAGAGGGGGAGAGAGTTGGTGTTGACGGTAGCAAGATTGTTCATGTAGATCGTCGTCACCATCCTAGCCCCGACGGTATTCCGGCGCCACCGGGAGAGAGGCAGAGAGAGCCCCCCTCAATCTTGTTCTTCCTTGGCCTCCCCCTAGATGGGAGGAGAGTTCCCCCTCTGGTGCATGGCCTCCATGGCGGCGGAGGGGTGGGAGCCCCTCCGAGATTGGATCTCCCTCTCTGTTCTCTTCTGTTTTGCGTTCCCAGATCTGGCCCTTCACGGTTTCTTAAATTCCCGGAGATCCAAACTCCGATTGCGCTGAAATTTTTACACAATTTTTCCATAATTTATCTTTCTTGCGCCATAAGAAGGGCCCCAACAGCCTTACGAGGAGGGCATAAGACACCTGGGCGCGCCTGGCACCCCTTGGCGCGCCCTTGTGTATATTGGGGTCTATGGGCCCCCGTTTGCGTTGATTCCACCTCCCAAAAATCATAAATATTCTAAAATAATTCTCTGTAAATTTTTATCGCGTTTGGACTTCATTTGATACGGATTTTCTGCGAAACAAAAAACGTGCAACAAACAGGAACTGGCACGGGGCACTGGATCAATAGGTTAGTCCAATAAATCATATAAAAAGTTGCCAAAAATATGTGAAAGTTGTATAATATTGGCATGAAACAATCAAAAATTATAGATATAACGGAGACGTATCAGCATCCCCAAGCTTAATTCTTGCTCGTTCTTGAGTAGGTAAATGATAAAAAGATAATTTTTGATGTGCAATGCTACCTAACATAAACTTGATCATATGTCTAGTCATGGCATGAATATTAAGACATAAGTTATTCAAAGCAATAGTCAATAATTTGACATAAAGACATCAATACTTAGGCATCCCAACATACAATCATGTCTTTTAAAATATCAATGCTAAAGAAAGCTATCCCTACAAAATCATATAATCTTGTCATGCTCTGTCTTCTTAACACAAAGTATTTATGATGCACAACCCTGATGACAAGCCGAGAAATTGGTTCATACTTTTTAATGCGCTTCAGCTTTTTCAACCCTCACTCAATACATGAGCGCAAGCCTTGGATATAGTAGTATGAGTGGAATAGAGTATGATGATAGGGGTAAATATAGAGAAAAAAAGGTAAGAAAGTCTCACATCGACGCGGCTAACCAACGGGCTATGGAGATGCCCATCAATTGATATCAATGTAAGGAGTAGGGATTGCCATGCAACGGGTGCACTAATAGCTATAAGTGTATGAAAGCTCAATATGAAAACTAAGTGGGTGTGCATCCAACTTGCTTGCTCATGAAGACCTCGGGCATTTGAGGAAGCCCATCATCGGAATATACAAGCCAAGTTCTATAATGAAAAATTCCCACTAGTATATGGAAGTGGCTAACTAGGAGACTCCTATATGAAAAACATGGTGCTACTTTGAAGCACAAGTGTGGTAAAAGATAGTAACAAACGCCCATTCTCTCTTTTTTTCTTTTTTTCTCATTGTCCGGAGTCTCATCCTGACTTGTGGGGGAATCATAGTCTCCATCATCCTTTCCTCACTGGGACATGGTCTAATAATGAATAATGGTGATCACCACACTTCTTTTTTACTTATAACTCAAAAGAAATGAAAGTTACAACTTGATACCTAGAACAAAATATGACTCTATATGACTGCCTCTGGCAGTGTACCAGGATGTGCAATGATCTAGCGTAACATGTATGAAAAACGATGAATGGTGGCCGAGATGAGCAACAAATACTATGTCAGCTATATGATCATGTAAAGCAATAGGACAAGGAATGCTCAAGTCATCAAAACGAAAGCGGTGGAAGTTGCATGGCAATATATCTCGGAATGGATATGGAAAGGCCATAATAGGTAGGTATGGTGGCTGTTTTGAGGAAGATATAATAAGGCTTATGTGTGATAGAGTGTATCATATCACGGGGTTTGGATGCACCGGCAAAGTTTGCACCGACTCTCGAGGTGAGAAAGGGCAATGCACGATACCATAGAGACTAGCAAATTGCGAAAAGGTAAGAGTGCGTATAATCCAAGGACTTCACATTAGTCATAAAGAACTCATATACTTATTGCAAAAGTTTATTAGCCCCGAAGCAAAGTACTACTACGCATGCCCCTAGGGGGAAGGTTGGTAGGAGTTAATCATCGCGTGCCCCCGACCTTCACACAAAGATAGACAATCAAGGATAAAATGTGCTCCAACTTTCTGGCATAACAAGAGACTATACGTGCATGCTTTGGGATTCACAAACCTTAACACCAATATTCTTACTAACCACAATCGTTTACTAGTACTTCCCACAAATTATTATCTCTATATCGCAAAACTATTGCAAGGAATCAAACATATCATATTCAGTGATCCATAAGTTTTATGTAGGATTTGATGGCTAACCATGCAGTTGACCAATTCTTGTTGACTCACTAAATAGATATAAGTAAAGCATGAAAGTTCAATTCTTTCTATAAAATAACATGCTCTAATAAGTATAAGTGAAGCAAAAGATCATTCTACAAATAACGATTTTCTATGTGAAGAGAAACATGCAATCCAAACTTCAAATGATATAAGTGAAGCACATGAAGCATTCTATAAAGCCATACTCAAAAGATATAAGTGAAGCGCAATGAGCATTCTATAATTCAACCATGGACTATCTCATACCATCGTGGTGCATAAAACAAAAGTGAAAACTAAATGCAAAAGACGCTCCAAGATTTACACATATCACGTGAACGAAACAAAGACGAAAACATACCGATACTTGTTGAAGAAAGATGGGATGCCTTACAGGCATCCCCAAGATTAGACACTTGAGTCTCCTTGAATATTTACTTGGGGTGCCTTGGGCGTCCCCAAGCTTTAGCTCTTGCCTCTCCTCCTTCTGCTCATATCGAGACCTCCTCGATCTTTGATCACTTCATCCGCACAGAACTCAACAGAAAACTCGGTAAGATTCGTTAGTATAATAAAGCAAATCACTACTCTAAGTACTATTGAAAACCAATTCAATTTATTTTTTTGCATTGTAGCTACTGTAATATAACTTTTCCATGGCTTATACCACCGATAAAAATCGATAGTTTCATCAAAACAAGCAAAACAATGCATCAAAAATAGAATCTCTCTTAAACAGGACAGTATGTAGCAACTTGAACATCTACCATACTTCTGGTACTCCAAAATTATAAAGAATTAGGACTAAATAAACAATGTGTATATAAATAGCATGCAAAAAGTTTCAGAACCTTTTGACGTTCCAGTTAAAAATGAAAATTCACGCGCTGCAGCCAAAGTTTCTGTTTATGCACCACACGTACCAACAAGCAATCTAATCATCCTAAAGGCAAACCTTGGCACAATAATTTTACAATACAAAGGATTTGTAAAGGGGATAATTATTTTTGTTGAAAAAATTGAGATTGACAAAGTTTCCATGGGCATGAACAAAGTTCAAGGAGCTCCCCCACTTCAACAATGCTCGTCTCTTTCACTTTCACTTTCCTTTTTGTGAAGGTTTAAGTTCCCCTCTATATATTTTTTTGTTTTAAACTTTATAAAATCACTCAACAGAAATAAATCGACTCTCTAAAACTTCTGGGTTGTCTCCCTGGCAGCGCTTTCTTTAAAGCCATTAAGCTAGGCATAAAATGCTCAAGTAATGGATCCACCCGGATCCCAAGGTATATCAAAGCCAATTTTAATTAGCAATGATTTGGCATTTAGTAGTGATCACAAAACAACATATATCAAGCAATGGCGAAGTCTAACTCTCTTCCTATGCATCGGTATGTCATACAAGAACAATTCATGCACATCAAAAAGGCCAATACATAGCATTAGCAGTTTCTTGCAATTTTACCACGTTGGAAACACACAGAGGTGGAGATGTAGTTCCTCTCTCATAATAATTGGAAGTAGGGGCAGCAAGCACATGCATACTATATTCATGAAAATCATCATGTGCAACGGTACAGGCAACTCATCAATATAATCCTTAATAAGAACAAACTTCTCTGATATAGTGTAGTTTGGAGAATTCAAAAGGATAATAGGACTATCATGCGTGGGTGCAATAACAACAATTTCATGTTTAATATAAGGAACTATAGCAAGTTGATCTCCATAAGCATAATTCATATTGGCATCTTAGCCACAAGCATAGCAATCATCAAGTTCATCAGAAAGGGACATTTCGAAAGAATCAATGGGATCATAGCAATCATCGTTCAATAAGAACGAAGCGGAATTAAACAATGTATGAGTTGAAGATTTACTCTCATTAGAAGGTGGGCACCGGTAGCTAATCCGCTATTCCTCCTTTTGTTCTTCGCTCTCCTCATCATCTTTTTCATCCAATGAGCTCATAGTTTCATCAATTTCTTCTTCCATAGACACCTGCAAAATGTTAGTCTCTTCTTGGATAGCGGAGAAGTCCTTAATATATGGTTTAATATAAGCATTAGAAGAAGAATTTTCATAGCAATATTTAAGTATGGAAAAATTTTCAGATTTGTAAAGAGTAGCACTACTGGAATCAGCTTCTTTGTCATCTGCCATGGTGGACGGCAAAGGCATAGACCCCAGACGGTAAAGGACGCAAAGTCCTTTGCCGTCAGCCAGCGGATGGCAAATAGTCCGGCTAAACGCGTGCCCGCAAAGGCCTTCTTTGTCGTCCGCTTCGCAGAACCGGACGGCAAAGGATTGTAGCATCCGCCATCCGAGTTCAGCAGACGGCAACAATAATGGATGGCAACGATGTGTGGTGAGAGCCGTTAGGGGGTTAACGGCGCTCTTTGCCGTCCACCAGTGGACGGCACACAGGCAAAGCTCTTTGTCGTCCGCTGACTGACGGCAAAGAGCTTAGCTAGGGCAGCACTGGGAAGCTGCCACATGGCCAGCTATGTCGTCTACCAGCAGACGACATAGATGGCTCTGTTTGCCAGGCCTATTTGGTTACTTTGCCGTCCTCTTGCAGAAGGCAAAATGACCAAATAGGCAGCCAGTGTTCCCAGTTTGCACAGGTGACTGCCACGTGTCTTCTTTGCCGTCTGCTAGCGGACGGCAAAGCTCTTTGCCGTCCGCTAGCACACGGCAAAGATGCTATACATCCCCTATTTTTATTTTAATCCAATTAATTAGACATGGTTTCAAACACAGATATACATGCATTCATATCCAATATATCCAACGGCATGTCCAACAACATATTTCATCAAATCCAACAACATATATGTAACATCCCAAAATTCTAAATTTTGGAATGTTATATTAAATAGATAGTTTTGATTGATTGTTTGATTGATTGTGTGAAGTTGAGTGAAATTCGAAACTTTTTGAAAGTTAAATGAGAGGGAATAAAAGGACTTCCCGAACTTTCATTTTTGCATTTATGATCTCCATGAATTCAAATACTTTTGATATACAAAACCCTGGAGAAAAGATGACATGACTTCTTCCATTTAAATCAATGAAAAGGGTTTGAAAAGATTTGAATTTTATTTGGAAATATTTTTTCCAATTAAGAAACTTTATGCAACTCAATGACTTTCATGAGAGAAGATAAAAAGACTTCTTCAAAACATATGAAATATGAGTTGGGAGTTTAAAAGAAATCCAATTTAAAGTCCCTTTGAAAATTATTTTCAATTTGGACTTATTTGGGTTTTATTCAAATTATTTTTCTCCAAAAATAAAATATATGCAAATTAGGGTAAAATGATTCCCTACAATAGAAAATTGGAGAGAAATTAATTTGATATCATTTCGGAATTTTTTAAATGATTTTTTTATTTTATTGGGATTTATTGTAGCAGTAGCACTGTTTGAATTATTTGAATATTTGTGGATTTTATTTGAAGCTAAATTAATGTTCATGTTGTAGAAAATGATTTTCTGAAATTTTTTATATATTATATGCCTATGTTGTATTTTTATTTTATTGGTATTGTTTTATTTTTATTTGTTTAGAGAAGGAAAATGTTTGTTAAAAAAACTCTCTCCTCCCCCGCCGAACTGGGCCGGCCCAACAGGCCTCGGCCCAGCCCAGCGCACCCGCGCCCGTCCCCGAGCTCCCGCAGGACTCCCGCCGCCGCACGGCATCAAAGCCGTCACCGTGATCCCCCGGACACCGCACCCCGCCGCCTTCGCCCCTCACCCTGGCCTTTAAATAGCCGCGGACCGCGGGTCCCCTCGATCCCCGCAACCGCCGCCTCCCGCCGCCGCTTGTTGCCCACACTCGCTGGAGACGCCGCACTCGCCGAATTTGCCGCCGCCGCCGAGCTTCCTCGCCGTCGCCCCGCTCCTCCCCGACCCCCGCAACCACCACCCACCTCACCGTCGCGCCGCCCCTCCTCAACCTCTCCGTTGCCCTCCTCGACCACTGAAGCCGCCGCCCCATCAACGTTTGAGCCACCGCCGCCATCTCCCTGGCCGCCGGCAGCCACAGTCGCCGCGGTACGCCTCGCCTCTCCCCTCGCCGTCCGGTCTGGATCTGACGGTCCAGATCATCTTGTTTTTTTCTCGAATCGTTTTAGTTTAAGTAGCAAACATTCATAGTTTAGACTTTGCAGCAAACGAATTCGTTCGTTAGCGTTCGGCAGCAAACGTTCGTTAGATAGTTTCTTTTTTTTTCTTTTTCTATTTAATTCGGCCAGGGACCCGTATGTAATTAGTTTCTTCACAGATTAGTCCCTAATCTTAAAACGATCACAACTTTTTGCTCATTAGTCGGAATTAGACGAAACCAACGCCTACTTCTTTGTTATGATCTACTCTATCCAGTAAAACAAATTAAATATATTTTTGAAAGTTTTAAAATTTGAATTCAAACAGATTTGTATTTGAACTTCGTTTGATCGTAACATGAGTTCCGTAACTCCGTTTGAGTTGATTCTTTTTGCAAATTGAAGCTCTTGACCTAAACTTTATGATAAGGCCAAATTCACTCAATTTTCGTATTGTTAGAAACTGTTTTCTGTTGCAAGAGTTATTTGCTTGGTTTCGAAGTTTTCCGAATTGTTTTCTTCGTTCTTTCCGACCTTTTGAGTAATTGCTTATGTGTGCTTACTATTGCTTGCTTACGATAGATTGAACAGAGTGAGATGAATAGAACTATCAGGAGTTGAGTGTGAAGGTTCTTCATCAACAGTACAGGCAAGTTCACACTTTGATCATACTTTTCATACCCAGTTTTTATGCATTAGTTTCAACCCTCAAACATTGCATGGTTAGGAATTGATAACATGTGGGTATTGGGAAGTAGTTGATGAGGTAGGAACCTATTGTCCTGCATTCAAACCTTGGGAGTTACTTCTACGTTATGCTTATACTGTTATGCTATGCTCGTAGATGTGGTTTGGTTTGAGTGATTCATGACAGATGTGAGAGTTATTATTAATGGTTAACTTAAGGCGGATACTTTAATACACATCTGGGTGGATTGGTTGAAGGCACCCTAGAGTACCTAGTGGTTGTTAGGGCACCTGGAGAACCCAGTGCTTGCCCAAGGGAATCCCGGAGTACCCAAGTGATTAACCTATGGAATGCCACCCAAGCTCAAAGGGATCATAAGATTATTCATGCTAGAAACTTCCGTGTGCAGCCACAAGCCATTATGGGCTCTGGCATAGTTGAGTAAGTTGTGTGAGCTCTTGAAGAGGTGGAATAGCAGATGTAGGGGGATTGTAGGTGTACCGGTCTGCCCGGAGTAGAGAGTAAATGCTTCTGAAAGACTATGTCTCGATCATCTGTTTCTCAAACATCATGTTGTGCGAGAAATACAATGGAGGAGATCGAGTCTTGTGGGAAAAGTGTGCAAACCTCTGCAGAGTGTACAAACTAATCATGGTTAGCCGTGTCCTCGGTTATGGACATCTTAAGTATCTGGTTCTTGGATTATCATGTTGATCTCATCACGTTACTTAAATAATTTCTTGGGTTGATGATTATTAATTTGGAATTGAGTTGGAGGAACCTTCTCAATGTTTTCAACACACTTTATGGTTAAATAAAATATATTCCTTTGTTGTAGGAAAAAACTGGCTTTATGCAAAAATTAACTTAGAGCTTTCCACCAACCAAATATGCATGTAGTGATAACTATTATTCATCATTATCCTATGGTGTGAATTTGCCAGTATATTCAATGTACAGACCTACATGGCTGCAACGTCTCATGTTGCAGGAATCTTATGACGAGTAAGTGATATGTTAGGGTTACGATTTCTACACTCAACTTTGACGTTGGTGTTGATGGGAATCCACAACCTTGTTGTTTCTTCCGCTTTATGGATTGAGGTAATAGTATTTACGTTACTTTATACATGTGATTTACCTCTGTTATAAATCCTCAAGTACTGTGTGTGTCGGCATACCGATCCAGGGATGACACTTAAGCACAGAGACTTGACCGTCTGAGGTCGGGTCGCTACAAGATGGTATCAGAGCACATGTTGACTGTAGGACGTGACCATAGAAACTAGCAAGCCCATAGTAAAAGATTTTCTCTACAACTTTCTTTTCAAAAAGGATCATTTACCTCTCTTCTCTTCTGAGCTTATTCAAATATTCCCTTTTAGTGAGACTATACCCCTTTCCCCGTTTGACCCTGAAGATTCGACTGATGAGACCACTCCAAGAAGTACAAGATATCGGACAATTAAGACCACTTCAGAATGAAGAGGATTTTACCGTGCATCAGAATAATGGAATCTACAACGGTGAAGACTCCGAAGACTAGGAGAATTTGAAGGTTATGGAGAATTTTCAGATTAGAATGACCTAGGAAAGTTACCCTTATGGACTCTGTGAGACTATTAGAGTTGTCAATACCCGGGATCAAGGTGTCGGAGAAAGACCGGAACATGGAGCATTAGAACTCAAAGTTTTGTCAAGAAAGCCCCAAGACAGGAGATATCAACAATGGAATGAAAGCTCATGGCAGTAACATGGGCATAGACCCGGATAACCATGATGCTATCGCTCGCTTATGCTATTGTCACTGTGATGTGTTAAGAATGCAAAAAAAATCCGGGAGGATTGGATGGTAGAAGGGTGATGGAGCATCTATCAACAAAGGATGCAGTTTTAGCCTTAGCTGGTGCATCACCAGGATCTGGAGTATTACATGAAGAATTTTAGAGGGACCTTTAGGAAGTCATATTTGACAAGGAGGCAACTCGTGAAGAACTCAGGAACCAGAAGCTAAAAGTAGCCAAGCTGGAGGAGCTATAACCTCGAGATACCGGAGATTTGTCAGGAACTAAAGAACAGTAGAACCATGGCTCATGCCAAGGATGTTGAAACCCAGAAGTTTGGAACGCAACTCCAGAAATATTAAAGGATGTCACTAGAGACTCGGTGTCAATAGAGATGATCTGGTAAAAGAACTTGAGAAGGACAAGTACGATCAGAAGAAGCCATCGGAGACATGAACAAGACTTGAAGAGTTTGGTAACTTGATTTATTACCTTTAGAAGACCAAACCCCTGTTATATACTTACGTTAGATGCGACGATTGTGAGCTATCATTTGTTTGATGTTTTTCCGACAGCCACAAAACCAAATCTGTCTTTTCAAAACTTTTGTTTGTATTGTGTGTATCCCTCTCTATCTCTCTTATCTCACCCCAAAACCACTGGACCCAATAGAGGATGAATGGAGATGAACTCACCTTTTCTGGACCGATGACACAATTGGACACGGACCGATGGATTCAGAACATGGAAGATCATGTGGAGAATAACCCTATAGTCAGAAAGGATATGGCCCAGCATGCTCTTCAGTGCTTTGAAAGAGGTGCCTCTACTTGGTGGAGGATGTTCCAAAACATCAATGGATGGCAAGGAGTAACCACTTGGAAGGAATTTAAATTGAACTTGCTAAAGTCTCGGCTTATGTCCCAGAATTTGAAGCCTTATGGAAATAATATGAAGAAACCTTGTGCATGCAAAGTCTATGGAGAAATAGGACACAACCATAAAGAACACTAGGATGAATGCCCTAATTGTGAAGGAAGTCACCCAGCTGAAGAATGCCCAACTAGGAAGATTATTTGTTTCTTGTGTGAAGGAACTACCCACTACCCTGCTCAGTGTCACATTTACCCCATGGTACAAAGAACCATCCAACAGAAGAAAGAAGCAATTAGAGGAGCCCTCATGGAAATTTAAGAAGAACCTGTGATGAAGGAAGAGGTGGGGGACACACCCGAAGAAAACCCAGTTAAACCCTGCACCAAGTCTTGTTATTCATGTGGAGAATAAGGACACATCTCCAAGAGTTGTCTGAATGGGGATCTAGTAGAATTCCCGACAGAGGAAGTATAGTATGACCCACAGGAAATATAAGCCCTAATTGGAACGTAAGAGTCCAGGAAGAGAAGTAGATTGGATACCAAGAAGGACCTGAGTCATATCACCTATTTCAGGTGCAAGGAGTCAGGGCACTACTTCAACGGTTTCCCAAAAAGGAAGTCGAGGACCCAAGGAGGCTTTGTAGTCACAAGGAAACTTCTAGACTTGTCAAAAGTAATGTGTTTCTGCTGTAATGAAACATGGCGCTTTGCCAGGGATTGTCCCAAAGAGAAGGAGGCTTGTGCGAAATAGTTGAGTTTGCGACAAAAGAAATGTAGTAGTAGTAGTAGTGAGAGCATCTCTTCTGTATTGAGATGTTGAGTTGAGGCATGTAACGGAAATGCAGGAGATTGTAATAATTTGAGAATCAATAAAGTTAGCATCATTGGTACTGAATTGGATTGTATGAGTTGTTACTCTATGAAGAAAGATTTTGACCATTTTCGAGGATATGAGAAATATGGTCTATGGATGAGTTTGTGCATTTCAAGGGTGGTAGTACCCTGTAAGGAGAATTGGCCCCTGGAAAAGGAAATGATATTCCACGAAGTGGACTATGGACGAAAATAAGTACGAGTTTCATCTCGATATGTGGGATACCCCAAGAGTATGGAGAGATGTAGTACTATTGGATATTAAGGAGGTATAAAGTTGGTAAGATAGAGCAATTGTAACTCCATAGTGAGTTTGAGTAATCACGTCTTAGTGTGATACAATAGAAGGAAGGGAGACAATACAATTGGATGGATTTAAGAATGCTAGGAAGCTGGATGTTGGAATAATGATCAGTTGCCCCGATGATGAGTTGAATGTTTACAAGTGATGAGATGGGCCATAACCCACAGGCCCCAGGACCTGCCAAGAAGCAAGCACACTCTTGCTGAAGGAAAAACCCTAGAAGCGGATACGCCTTACGTTCTTATAGGAGTTTACGCAAAACCTGAGAGTTGTGAAGGACCGATAGATGTGTGTTTGGCTTGCAAAATCAATGGATTATCCGAACTCAGTTCGTTGACAAGAGAAATTCTGCAATGCTTGTGAGGATGACTGACTGTTAGAATGCGAGATTCGCTAAACCATGTAAAAGGTAATGATTTGGGTGCGGGATGGATTGATCACCATACCGACTTACTCTTATTATTCGCCTTGCTATATGGATGGTAAATCTGAGTGACTTGCCTATAGTAGAGAGACGACGATATTAAACCTTGTTTAAACCTTAGAATGGTATGACGTTTTTCCCTTGTACAAGACAGTTGTTGCCAATCGTAGGATATACGGTGAGAATGAAGCCCAAACCCATTTCCTATAGGAGAAACCATAAATTGTTGACAACCATGAGATATTGATAGTTGTTTAGTATTAGCGCCAGACCTGTCAGCAAAGAAGACCCAGTCATGGAATAACCTTACCAAGATGAAAAGGACAGAAGAATTGAGGAAAAGGTTATGCCACCACCGGAAGAGCCCAGAGAAGGAATTAATCCTGAAGATCTTAGAAGATCAACACTGTCAACAATAAGGATGGAGTCTATGAGTTTTGATGGAACCGTATCAATGCTTCTAAGGGTGGTAGCACCCGAGACCCCGGAGATGATCGATGGATTTCAGAAGACCCCGAACCTAACCTATTTCTTGCTAGCCTCTCCGAATCTTGAGGACGAGATTCCTTTTAAGGGTGGTAGGTTTGTAACATCCCAAAATTCCAAATTTTGGAATGTTATATTAAATAGATAGTTTTGATTGATTGTTTGGTTGATTGTGTGAAGTTGAGTGAAATTCGAAACTTTTTGGAAGTTAAATGAGAGGGAATAAATGGAATTTCCCAAACTTTCATTTTTGCATTTATGATCTCCATGACTTCAAATACTTTTCAAATACAAAACCCTGGAGAGAAGATGACATGACTTCTTCCATTTAAATCAACGAAAACAGTTTTTGAAAAGAATAGAATTTTATTTGGAAATATTTTTTCAATTTCAGAAACTTTCTGCAACTCAATGATTTTCATGAGAGAAGATAAAATGAGTTCTTCAAAACATATGAAATATGAGTTGGGAGTTTGAAAGAAATCCAATTTAAAGTCCCTTTGAAAATTATTTTCAATTTGGACTTATTTGGGTTTTATTCAAATTATTTTTCTCCAAAAATAAAATATATGGAAATTACGGTAAAATGATTCCCTACAATTGAAAATTGGAGAGAAATTAATTTGATATCATTTTGGAATTTTTAAAATGATGTTTTATTTTATTGGGTTTTATTGTAGCAATAACACTGTTTGAATTATTTGAATTTTTGTGGATTTTATTTGAAGCTAGATTAATGTTCATGTTGTAGAAAATGATTTTCTGAAAATTTTGATATATTATATGCCAATGTTGTATTTTTATTTTATTGGTATTGTTTTATTTTTCTTTGTCTCGAGAAGGAAAATGTTTGTTAAAAAAACTCTCTCCTTCCCGGAGGAACTGGGCCAGCCCAACAGGCCGTGGCCCAGCTCAGCGCGCCCGCGCCCGTCCCCGAGCTCCCGCAGGACTCCCGCCGCCGCACGGCATCAGCGTCGTCGCCGTGACCCTCGCGGACACCGCACCCCGCCGCCTTCGCCCACCCCCAGGCCTTTAAATAGCCGCGGACCCCGGGTCCCCTCGATCCCCGCAACCGCCGCCTCCCGCCATCGCTTGTTGCCTGCATTCGCCAGTGACGCCGCACTTGCCGGAGTTGCCGCCGCCGAGCTTCCTCGCTGTCGCCCCGCTCCTCCCTGACCCCCGCAGCCATCACCCACCTCACCGCCGCGCCGCGTCGCCCCTCCCCGACCTCTCCGTTGCCCTCCTCGACCACCGGAGCCGCCGCCCTATCAACTTCCGAGCCGCCACCATCGTCTCCCTCGCCGCTGGCAGCAACTCTCGCCGCAGTACTGTTGGGGAACGTAGGAGAAATTCAAAATTTTCCTACGTGTCACCAAGATCTATCTATGGAGAAACCAGCAACGAGGGGAAGGAGAGTGCATCTACATAGCCTTGTAGATCGCTAAGCGGAAGTGTTCAAGAGAATGGGGTTGAAGGAGTCGTACTCGTCGTGATCCAAATCACCGGAGATCCTAGTGCCGAACGGACGGCACCTCCGCGTTCAACACACGTACAGCCCGGTGACGTCTCCCATGCCTTGATCCAGCAAGGAGAGAGGGGGAGGTTGAGGAAGACTCCATCCAGCAGCAGCACAACAGCATGGTGGTGGTGGAGGAGCGTGGCAATCCTACAGGGCTTCGCCAAGCACCGCGGGAGAGGAGGAGTAAGAGAGGTAGGGCTACGCCAACAGAGGGAGAAACTCATGTGTTGGCAGCCCCCAGGCCTCAAGTATTTATAGGGGGAGGGGAGGGGGCTGCGCCCCCTCTAGGGTTCCCTCCCCAAGGGTGGCGGCAGCCCCCAGATGCCATCTGGGTGGCGACCAGAGGGGAAGAGAGGGGAGGCGCGCCTGGGGTGGGCCTTAGGGCCCATCTTCCCTAGGGTTTGCCCCCTCCCACTCTCCCTTGCGCCTTGGGCCCCTTGTGGGGGGCGCACCAGCCCACCTGGGGCTGGTTCCCTCCTACACTTGGCCCATGCAGCCCTCCGGGGTTGGTGGCCCCACTTGGTGGACCCCCGGGACCCTCCCGGTGGTCCTGGTACGTTACCGGAAAAACCCAAAACTTTTCCGGTGACCAAAACAGGACTTCCAATATATAAATCTTTACGTCCGGACCATTCCGGAACTCCTCGTGAAGTTCGTGATCTCATCTGGGACTCCGAGCAACATTCGGTAACCACATACAAACTTCCTTTATAACCCTAGCGTCATCGAACCTTAAGTGTGTAGACCCTACGGGTTCGGGAGACATGTAGACATGACCGAGACATTCTCCGGTCAATAACCAACAGCGGGATCTGGATACCCATGTTGGCTCCCACATGTTCAACGATGATCTCATCGGATGAACCACGATGTCAAGGACTCAATCGATCCCGTATACAATTCCCTTTGTCTAGCGGTATTGTACTTGCCCAAGATTCGATAATCGGTATCCCGATACCTTTTTCAATCTCGTTACCAGCAAGTCTCTTTACTCGTTCCGTAACACATCATCCCATGATCAACCCCTTGGTCACATTGTGCACATTATGATGATGTCCTACCGAGTGGGCCCAGAGATACCTCTCCGTTTACCGGAGTGACAAATCCCAGTCTCGATTCGTGCCAACCCAACAAACACTTTCGGAGATACCTATAGTGTACCTTTATAGCCACCCAGTTACGTTGTGACATTTGGTACACCCAAATCATTCCTACCGTATCCGGGAGTTGCACAATCTCATGGTCTAAGGAAATGATACTTGACATTAGAAAAGCTTTAGCATACGAACTACGATCTTTGTGCTAGGCTTAGGATTGGGTCTTGTCCATCACATCATTCTGCTAATGATGTGATCCCGTTATCAACGACATCCAATGTCCATGGTTAGGAAACCGTAACCATCTATTGATCAATGAGCTAGTCAACAGAGGCTTACTAGGGACATGGTGTTGTCTATGTATCCACACATGTATCTGAGTTTCCTACCAATACAATTATAGCATGGATAATAAACGATTATCATGAACAAGGAAATATAATAATAACTAATTTATTATTGCCTCTAGGGCATATTTCCAACAAGTACACCTCGCCTCTCCTCTCGCCGTCCGATCTGGATCTGACGGTCCAGATCATCTTGTTTTTTTCTCTCGAATCGTTTTAGTTTAAGTAGCAAACGTTCGTAGTTTAGTCTTTGCAGCGAACGAATTCATTCATTAGTGTTCGGCAGCAAATGTTCGTTAGATAGTTTTTTTCTTTTTCTGTTTAATTCGGCCAGGGACCCGTACGTAATTAGTTTCTTCATAGATTAGTCCCTAATCTTAAAACGATCACAACTTTTTGCTCATTAGTCGGAAATAGACGAAACCAACGCCTACTTCTTCGTAATGATCCCCTCTATCCAGTAAAACAACTTAAGCATATTTTTGAAAGTTTTAAAATTTGAATTCAAACAGATTTGTATTTGAACATTGTTTGATCGTAACTTGAGTTCCGTAACTCCGTTTGAGTTCATTCTTTTTGCAAATTGAAGCTCTTGACCTAAAATTTCTGATAAGGCAAAATTCACTAAATTTTGGTACTGTTAGAAATTGTTTTCTTTTGCAAGAGTTATTTTCTTGGTTTCAAAGTTTTCTCAATTGTTTTCTTCGTTCTTTCTGATCTTTTGAGCGATTACTTATGTGTGGTTACTATTGCTTGCCTACGATCGATTGAACGGAGTTAGATGAATAGAACTATCAGGAGTTGAGTGCGAAGGTTCTTCATCACCAGTACAGGCAAGTACACACTTCGATCATACTTTTCATACCCAGTTTTTATGCATTAGTTTCAACGCTCAAACATTGCATGGTTAGGAATTGATAACATGTGGGTATTGGGAAGTAGTTGCTGAGGTAGGAACCTATTGTCCTGCATTCAAACCTTGGGAGTTAGTTCTACGTTATGCTTATACTGCTATGTTATGCTCGTAGACGTGGTTTGGTTTGAGTGATTCATGACAGATGTGAGAGTTATTATTAATGGTTAACTTAAGGTGGCTACTTTAATAAACATCTGGGTGGATTGGTTGAAGGCACCCTGGAGTACCCAGTGGTTGTCAGGGCACCTGGATAACCCAGTGTTTCCCCACAGGAACCCTGGAGTACCCGTGTAATTACCCTATGGAATGCCGCCCAGGCTCAAAGGGATCATAAGACTATTCATGCTAGAGACTTGCGTGTGCAGCCACAAGCCATTATGGGCTCTAGCATAGTTGATTAAGTTGTGTGAGCTCTTGAAGAGGTGGACTAGCAGATGTAGGGGGATGGTAGGTGTACCGGTCTGCCCAGAGTAGAGAGTAAATGCTTCTGAAGGACTATGTCTCGATCATCCGTTTCTTAAACATCATGCAGTGCGAGAAATACAACGGAGGAGATCGAGTCTTGTGGGAAAAGTGCACAAACCTCTGCAGAGTGTACAAACTAATCATGGTTTTCCGTGTCCCCGGTTATGGACATCTTGAGTATCTGGTTCTTGGATTATCATGTTGATCTCATCACATTACTTAAATAATTTGTTGGGTTGATGATTATTAATTTGGGATTGAGTTGGAGGAACCTTCTCAATGTTGTAGGGAAAAACTGGCTTTATGCAAAAATAAACTTAGAGCTTTCCACCAGCCAAATATGCATGTGGTGATAACTATTATTCATCATTATCCTATGGTGTGAATTTGCCAGTACATTCAATGTATAGACCTACATGGCTGCAACGTCTCATGTTGCAGGAATCTTACGACGAGTAAGTGATACGTTAGGGTTACGATTTCTACACTCAACTTTAATGTTGGTGTTGATGGGAATCCACAACCTTGTTGTTTCTTCCGCTTTATGGATTGAGGTAATAGTATTTACATTACTTTATACATGTGATTTACCTCTGTTATAAACCCTCGAGTACTGTGTGTGTCGGCATACCGATCCAGGGATGACACTTAAGCACAGAGACTTTACCGTCTGAGGCCGGGTCGCTACAATATGGTATCAGAGCACATGTTGACTGTAGGACGTGACCCTAGAAACTGGCAAGCCCGTAGTAAAAGATTTTCTCTACAACTTTCTTTTCAAAAAGGATCGTTTACCTCTCTTCTCTTCTGAGCTTATTCAAATATTCCCTTTTAGTGAGACTATACCCCTTTCCCCGTTTGACCCCGAAGATTCGACTGATGAGACCACTCCAAGAAGTACAAGATATCGGACAATTAAGACCACTTCGGAATGAAGAGGATTTTACAGTGCATCAGAATAATGGAACCTACAACGGTGAAGACTCCGAAGAAGCTTTGTACACTCCAAAGAAGTTTTCATAAACAACAAGGAAGCATGAGAAGAATAGTACACTCCATGAATCCAAGCCTTCCTCATGTGAAGAAGAAGAAGAAGAAGAAGAAGGAGAAGATTTTTTTCTTCTCATTCTTTTTATCCTCTCCTATTCTTTATCTTCTTCTTTTTCTAACTAAGGTAAGTAAAATGGCATTTTATTGCTAAGCTAGGTAAAAATGCTAAGTGTAGGTCATTTTAGTGCTAAGCTAGGTAAATAGGTCATTTTGGAGCTTAGTAAGTTTATTATGTCATTTTCGAGGAAAATAAGCTAAGTCTATATCATTTTGGAGGTAACAAAGATTAGCATGTCATAAATGAACTGAATAAGCAAGTATAGCTCATTTTTTTATCTAACTTAGGTAATTATGTCATTTAGGAGAAAATAAGCTAAGTATCCATTTGTAAAGCAAAACATTAGAGAAAACTAACCCTCATCACAACAAATATGATGAAGATCGCAACTAAGGTAATAATTGATCCAACGGCATAATGATACCAAGCCTCGTTATCAGTGGCATATTTTCTAATCTTCTTAAGCTTCAGGCGCATTGCATCCATCTTCAAGCGCATTGCATTCATCTTCATCTTGTGATCATCAATGACATCGGCAACATACAACTCCAATGTCATCTTCTCTTCTTCAATTCTTTTAATTTTTCTTTCAAATAATCATTTTCTTTTTCAACTAAATTTAACCTCTCGACAAGAGGGTCGGTTTGAAATTCCAGTTCACACACCTCCTATATTAAAATATCGCTATGTCAACTTGATGGCCATAATTGTCATAAATGTGAAATGCAACAAATATTTATGATAGAGAATTTACCACATCCGAATCATAAAGTGGGCGAGGGCCGATAGGGCCGGACATCAAGACCATGGCACTATGTATAAGAAACAATCGTACAAAGTACAACATAAAAATTTGAATACCTAATAATCACAATTGGTAATGACGTGCTCATCATCATCATTAATAAATGCGTCATCATTATCACTATCGATAATGACGTGCTCATCATCATCATTAATAAATGCATCAGCATGTGGAAGGCCACCTTTACGTAATCGTTCAAGCATTGACAGGTCATCTGCAACACTAACTTCTTCTTCTTCCGGCTCTTTTTGTTACGGCTCAGGGTCGGATTCACTATCGTTGTCTACTTCAATGTTCTGGGCTGGAGTAGAGCGTTTCTTGAAGCATTTTTGGCAAGATGTGTTTCTTGGAAGAATTCTCCTTCGTCATATGTGTCTTGGTTAATGTGACATTCATAATCCTCTTCATTGGGGGGAGGTGGTCTAACACGTGGCGGCACTTCATAAATGACATCCCAACCACTGAGATTTGGATCACTTTGGCAGGCCCACGGTAGATAAAAACATGGGTTGCCTGTTGAGCCGTAATATAGACATCAGGAACATCCAAATGGGTGCTTTGTTTGATTTCGACTAGCCCTATATGTTCATGAGTCCTTCTAGTCTCCCTGGGCTGGAACCAATAACATCTAAAGACTACGACATTTGGTAGGTTTTCACCATAGAATTGAAGTTCATAAATTGCTTCAACTCTTCCATAATACTCGACACCTCCTTCGCCGATAGCAGAGACACAACAATCTGTAGACTTTCGATCGGCCATAGATAGCTCTTTGCCATAGGTACGAAAGTGATACCCATTGATGTCGTAATTGTCAAATGAACGGACCTTATAGTCAAAACCATTAGCTACTTGTCTCAATTCAGCATCCATAATCTCTGAATTAGCCTACAAGTTTAATACGAAAGGATGGTTGCATTAGTCAAAAATTAGCCAAAGAAATGAAAGGGTCTAATGGAAATTACCGTTTTTTGAACCAAGAGATGAAACCGGGATATTCGCCTCCTTGCTTTGCCAAAAGCTCATACTCTTCGACGGAATCCTTTTGGATCACCGCTCCATACGAGAATATGGTGACATATTGACTGCATCAAATATCCAAGAATAAGAGCAGTTCAAAGAAATTAGAAGTTGCAAAACAATGTAACGAGATCTTACTCGATGTACGGCCGCACTTCTGTTAGGTTGTTAAAGAGATACAGCGAAATGGTCTGCCATTCTTCAACATCCACTTGTAATGGTTTCCAAGCACTGGATGGTGTGAGATTCCCTTTGAATAGGCTGAGGTTGGATTGACCCTTTTTAGGCTCGTCAGCATTGTACCGAGGCTTCAGATTATGCAAATGACGATTTTTGGCTTCGTAGTGTGCTGTCACGAAGTTTGACGCCTCCTCAGTGATGAATGCCTCGGCCATCGATGCTTCTATGCTACGTTTATTTTTACATTTTGCTCGAAGCATCTTCTGCATCCTCTCAGTTGAGTAGCACCACGAAATTTGCACGGCCCCCCAATCGTGCCTTGGTCGGGAGATGCAAAATCAAGTATTGCATTGGATTAAAGAAGCCTGGCAGAAACATCATCTCTAACTTGCAGATCAACTCCAATGCCAACTGTTCCATTTATTCTAGGAGGCCAGGCGATAGTTTTTGCGCACAAAGAACACGGAAGAAATAGCTCAGCTCTGCCAATACTAGCCATTCATCCTTAGGGATTAAGCCACGCAACATCACCGGCATTATCCGCTCAATCCATATGTGCCGATCATGACTTTTTAGACCAAATATTTTCAATTTATCAAGACTCGCTCCCCTCTTTAGATTTGTTGCATACCCATCAGGGAACATCAACTGCATTTTCACCCACAAAATAATTTGTGAAGGTCTATCACAGAGCTCCTCTTGATCGTCTCTAGCCTTAGTATTATCCATTGATTTCCCCTCTATGCCGAACAATATACCAAAAATGGCTTCGGCGATATTCTTTTCACTGTGCATCAAGTCTATGTTGTGTGGGCAAAGGAGGTCTTTGAAGTAAGGCAGATCCCAGAAGCATGTCTTGTGAGTCCATGCGTGTTCCTTATGATACCCCTTGAAATACCTTGGACGCTCTGGATCAGGCTCGACATCGTTTAACTGATCTAGGGTCTGTTGGCTTGTTAACGCAGGTGGTGCAGAGTGTTTGACAACTATAACTTTCATGAAGTTCTTCTTGTCTTTCCTGAACTTATGGCGAGGATCTAGAAACTGTCTATGCAAGTAGAAGCAACTATACTTGTGCCCCGCTGTCAGCCAACAAAACTCAAGAGCTCCCTTGCATGCGGGGCACAGGAACCTTCCATGCACACACCAGCTAACGAATAGTGCATACGCCGGCAAGTCATGCGTCAAGTACATGTACCAGGCACACATTATGAAGTTCTCTTTGATAAAGGCGTCGTATGTCCTGAACCCATTATCCCAAGCTTCTTGCAATTCGTCCTTAAGCGGCTACATGTACACATTCATATTCTTCCTGGATAGTTGGGCCCTGGAATTATCAACGTCAGGAAAATGATCTTTCTTTGCACAATCTACCCGGGGGGAGATTGAGTGGAATGACAAACATGGGCCAACAGTTGTATGGGGCTGCCATCTGACCAAACACATTGACCCATTTGTGCTGACGGCGACTCAAGGATGCCTTGGATCTGCCGTTTTTCCTTATGTAATGCATCGAAGCGCTTCCACGCTTCACCATTCGATGTGTGCACCATCATCACATTCCCATCTGCATCTAGTTCGGTTCTTTTGCCCGTTTTGTGCCCTGTCATCTATCTGGCCGTCTCTTCGACCATGAAAAGACGTTGAAGTCTTGGTACGATTGGCATATACCGAAGAACATTAATGGGTATTTTGGTCTGCGTCTTCTCACCCATACTGTTGTCTACCACAACATACCTGGAAGAATTGCAAATGGGACAATAGTTCAAGTCCTCATACTGAAGCCTAAATAAGACACATCCTTTCTCACAGGCATGTATCTTCTCATAGGGCATCTTAAGAGCACGGAGGATTTTGTCTGACTGGTATAGGTTTGGAGGTAGCACATGGCCTTTGGGTAGAAATCGTCTGAAAACTGTCATCATCGTGTCGTAGCATTCTCTGTCCAAGTTGAATTGAGCCTTCAAAGCCATTATTTGTGAGATGGCATCCAGCTAACAAAGCTCAGTGTGCTCATGGAGAGGACGTTTTGAGGACTCCAACATTATAGTGAAGGCCTTTGCAGATTCGTCCATCTCCTCGTCCGAGTCCCGAGCATCATCAAAGTCTTGCACCATGTCTACGGTCCCGATACCATGCTCGTCGGTGCAATGATGACCGACCTCGGCTCTGGCACGTTGGGCAGACTCACCATGTAATGTATAGACCGTGTAGCAAGGCGTAAAACCAAACTTCTGCAGGTGTTTACTCATTTGAAGCTCGTCCCTCTGATTATAGTTGTCGCACCGGACACAGGGGCACCAACTTAATTTCTGGCCATTTGCAAATGTGGCTCTAACAAACACCTTAGTTTTTGTTAACCATTCCTTCCTCCAAACATACTGACTAGTGTAACCGGTGTACATCCACGCAGATCACTCATATTGACTTCCTACTAGACACACAAGAAATATATACATAATTAATTAAGCAAACCATATCCATCAGTTAATGGAGTTTGTCAGTTTTATTGCGTCCATGCAACCTACACGCTAATAGGTAAGGATAGGTCCTAATCCCACCCGAGTATGTGTAGATCGGGTTCATTTTTTCATGCTCTGCACCGGATCCGACGCAAAATTTCGGCAGCACCTCCCCGCTATTCTCCTGATACACGTCTCGGCAATAAGCAGAGAGGATGTGTACCCGGAGAACAATAGGGAGGCACTGATGAAATTTGGCATCAGATCCGGAGCTGAGCATAGGGGAAAACGAACCCAATATACACATACTCGGGTTGTCCATGGATAACGTTGGACAATTCGAAAGAATCACGATTATAAATATGCAAATGCATGCATATTTATAGATGTAACCCTTTCGAATGGGAGACACATAGTGGTTATGCATTCTGATGATTGACACCTATACCTAGCAAGTTTCATCGGCACGAAGACCAGAACAGAGCAAATGAAGGGGGGAGGAGTAGATGTCATTTGTCCTCACGAACGAACACAGGGGTGGAGCTCGTCGAACAGTAGACCCTCGCAGCAACGAAATAACTGCATATTTAAATCGAAAGATGAGTAACATAGCAAGTATTTGACACCAACGGCCACATGTATCTCGCACTAACGATACTTGCTATTTACGGTACCATCAACACCGAGGAACCCTCTAACCCGCTCGTCCTCGGGTAAACTAAATAGCAACTACCATCGGTGCAAGGTACATGAGGCTATCGGTGTTGAACACTAGATCCACATCCCACAAGTCAACCCGGCACCCGGCATCCTGGAACAATAGTTCTGCTGGCCGATGACGGTTGAACACCTTGGCAAATTTGTCTGGCAGCCTCTGCGATGAGGATTAAAGCCAGGTTTTGAAATTTCAAACAACCAAACCGACATGAGTTAGTTTGGGTGTTTCAAGTTTCAACACTTAGCTTTCAATCGTCATCTCTGAGGCTGCCAGACATATTCGCAATGGTGTTCGACCGCCATCGATGCTGCGAATTGTTGCTGCTGGATGCAGGACCACCGTGTCACTTGTGGGACGTGGATGTAGTCTTCAACACCGACGGCCACATGTACCTCGCACTAACGATACTTGCTATTTAGGGTTGTCAAGAACAGTTGCTTTGGGACGTTGGACATCGGCGTCACTTGTGGGACGTGGATGTAGTGTCGGGGTGTGGGTCGGGGTGTCTTTTTCTTCTTCTTCTTCTTCTTCTTTCTCGTTTTTCCTTAGGTATGGCGACGCACAGTCGACGGGTCAGCACTCGGACCAGCGGTTCTCGGCATGGGCGTCAGGATAGGCGGGACCCGCTGGCTCCACCATCTATCCCCTCGGCAACCCTCTTCCTTTTTCCCTTTCTCCTCTTCTTCTACTTATTCTTCTTTTTTCAATTATATTCTTCTTCTAATTAACTAAACTAAATCTGGCAGTAACCTAATCCTACCACTAAAACCTAAACCTAACACAAAAAACAGTAAAAAAATCACCTTGGGCGGCGGGGGCGGGGCGCCGCCAGGGAGGCAAGCCTTGGGCGGATCAGCGGTGGTGGAGGAGGCGGCGGGTGTCGGTGTCAAAACTGGTGGATCTCGGGTAGGGGGTCCCAATCTGTGCGTCTTAGGCTGATGGTAACAGGAAGCGAGGGACACAATGTTCACACAGGTTTGGGCCCTCTCGATGGAGGTAAAACCCTACTCCCTGCTTGATTAATATTGAAGATATGAGTAGTACTAGAGTAGATCTACCACGAGATCATAGAGGCTAAACCCTAAGAGCTAGCCTATCATGGTATGATTGTAATTGTGATCGGCCTTCTAAGGACCAACCTCTCTGGTTTATATAGACAGGAGAGGGCTAGGGTTTACATGGAGTCGGTTACAAGGAAGGAAACACAATATCCGGATCGCCAAGCTTGCCTTCCACGCAAAGGAGAGTCCCATCCAGACACGGGACGAATTCTTGAGTCTTGTATCTTCACGCTTCAATAGTCTGGACGATGTATATAGTCCGGCTGTCCGGATACCCCCTAATCCAGGACCCCCTCAGTAGCCCCTGAACCAGGCTTTAATGATGATGAGTCTGGCGCGCGGTCTTGTCTTCAGCATTGCAAGGAGGGTTCCTTCTCCGAATACTCCAAGGTAATTATTGAACACTTCAACCATGTCTGTATCCGCAAAATGATCTTCACATATCACCGTAGAATGATATTTCACAAATGCATTCTGCTAGCAACTTTTTAGACAATGTGACATGTCGTTAAGATCGGGTCATTATTCGAACCGTTTTCCTACAACCAGCCACAGCGCATATTGCGAGGCGGTTTCCTTGACACGTCTTGTAAAAGCAGAGATCGTGTCCTCTTATCACGGGATTCTCATCAATACGGGTATGGGTAATTCCACCATGCCATCAATCATGGCGCTTGGGAGGTGAGCGATTCCCAACGGGCAAGTGGGGAGGCGCACCGCTTCCGTCGCCTCTAAAAAGGGATAAGAGTTCCCCATTTTTACCCATGCCTTCTTCCTCATTTGCCCACTCTTGCCCCCTCGAGCTCAAGTGCCCTAGTCCAAGTCTTCTCTGCACAGCTAAACATGTCCGAAGCAGGAGGCAAGTGGGTGGCTTCCACCGTGAAGGAGAAGGATATCGTGAATCTTCGGGTGGCCGGATACTTGGCCGCAGACATAGCGCACCGGCTACCAGACGACGGGCACGTCATTCCAACCCCAGGACCCCATGAGAGGGTCGTGTTTCTCGCCCACTTCGTCCGTGGACTGGGGTTTCCACTTCACCCCTTCGTCCGCGGGCTCATGTTCTACTACGGGCTAGATTTCCATGATCTAGCCCCGAACTTCGTCCTCAACATCTCGGCGTTCATCGTCGTATGCGAGGCCTTCCTCCGCATTAAACCTCATTTCGGCTTGTGGCTACAAATCTTCTACGTGAAGCCGAAGATTGTGAGCGGCCAGCAAGCGGAGTGCGGAGGGGCCATGGTGGGCAAGATGCCTAATGTCACCTGGCTTGACAGCTCCTTTGCGGAAACCGTGAAGGGGTGGCAGTCGGGGTGGTTCTACATCACCGAGCCGCGCGACGCCAATTGGGCGGCGGCCCCCGAGTTCCGATCCGGAACCCCCATCGTCTCACCTCTTGGGAAAAGAAGGGCCTGTCCTGGGGCGAATCTAAAGAGCTGACCGGACTCCAAAACGGCATCAAGAGCATGAAGGACAATAACATCAAGCTTGTCAATGTGATCCAGGTCATGCTCGTTCGCCGAATTCTGCCGTGCCAAAGGCGGGCATTCAATCTGTGGGAGTTCATCCCGGCCGAACACCAAATGCTTCAGAGGCTCTACGATATGAAGCACAAAGGCGCGTGGAAGGCGTTGATCAAGGCCTCCAAAGTACCTCCTCCCACATCCGAGGACCGTGGGCTCCACGCCGCACGGCCTCCTAGTCAGGTGAGTTCTCAGGTACCACCGGATTCGGTTCTTCCCAATATATTCATGGGGGAGCCTTAAGTAATTGTGCATATTTGTTCAGGATTATGTGGAGACAGCAGAGTAGATTGACTGTCCGGCTCCGCTGCCAGAAAGCCCAGCTAATGCTCTCCTGACAGAGATGCTGGTCCCGGCACCCTACAAGGTGCCGGAGAAGAAGGCCGATAAGAAGGCCCCGGGGATCCGAAAGGGTCTCCGACGTAAGGTTGCGCCAGAATCCTCGTCCAAAGACGACGAGGCACACTCCTCCCCCGAAGGGGAGGAAGAAGAAGAAGGGACAGCCCCACCCGGAGAGGGTGAGGGGTCCGAGAAGGCAGACCAGGGGGCGGAAAAGGCCCTCGGCGCAAGGCCGTCATACCTACGTTGTTTGACGACGACAAGACAGATTCCTCCCACGGAGGCGGGGGGAAGCAAGAAGAAACTCTACCTGCCCGCACTAGGGAGGAGAGAAAGACAAAAGCCACCCCGGAGGGGGAGGCTGGGTCGTCCAAGAAGGGAGAGGTGTCCCTTCTGGACTACTCTGCCACGGCCGCCCATAGCAAGGAGGGGTGGCTGCCCAGGGGGAAGCCCCTAGCGCGATCGTAAGTATCCGCTCCCTGTAATGACTTTACTTCACAGTCTTTTTATAACACCGAACGTATATGCAATCCGGCCAAGGTTCATCCCGGGGTATCTTTTTCAGATGGATCCCTGAGCGATTCGGAGATGAACTCGCTCCCGACGGCCACCACTCCTCAACCCGCAGATGACACGTAGGTGTTGTCCCAAAGGCTCCCAGAGCGGGGGGAGGTGATTCCGGAGATGCCCCAAGGCGGAATTCCAGATGTCGGACACGCGGGGTTCAAGATCCCCGTGGATCGTGTCAGTGAGAGCCATAGTAGGCCGGGCTCTCAGCCGAACACTGTTCCAGAGCCTTTAGTGGTTCCGAACTCAGGCGGGCAGCCCCTCGTTAGGGAGGGCGAGCCGTCTGTGTCGAGGACTTCCGTTGCGCCCGAGGCACCGGATTGTCTGTTGGAAGCGCTTCGCGGCGCTTCCATGGATGAAGAGCACCGTACTCTTATGAGTGCGGTCATTTAGAAGGTTTCGTCCGCCAAGAGCGGGCTAACCGAAGCATGCACCAGCATCCTGACAGGCTTTGAGGTAAGTAAAAAATATGTGAAATTGCCACCCAATAGGTAGTAGCCCCTGATACTCTGTTTGGTGTTCGGAAAGAAAAACCAAACGGAGGGTCAATTATGATCCGCAGTATTCTAATAATAAGTGTTAATGTGAATAAGCAGGCTGTGCTGCTTGCCATTGCTGTCCGCACAGCCGAGATCGCCGGACTAAAACGGGATCCGGAGCAGGCACAGGGAGAGCTCAACCTCACGAAGAGTCAGCTTGAAGAGAACAAAGGTGAGTAATTCCCTGCTCTCACATAATGAAGGGTATATCAAATTAGTTATTCTAACGACGAAGCATCGTGATTTTGTAACAGGGGCCACCACCGAAGTGGCCTCTCTGAAGAAAGCGTTGTCCGAGGCCGAAGACAAGGCGGCCTTGGAACGCATAGAGCGCGAGAAGCAAGATGCCAGAGTGGGCGAGGTACAACAAGAGCTCCAGGAGCTCGACAAAAATTCGAGTCCGTGGAGCATGAGCTTAAGGCGAAAGAGGCCGAGCTTGCGAAGGCCCTTGCTAGTATAAAAGACGCCAAGGCCGAAGCCGAGAAGGCACAACAGGAAGTCCAGGGGGCCAAAAAGATAGCGGCGGGTAAGAAATTCTTTATGCAAAGGAAACATGTGGAGGAGGCATTTCTTTTACTTACCCGAGTTCGGAGCTCTCCAAGGGCATTCGCAGATCTGCCACGCAGCGTATCAGATGCCGCGGAGTTCTACCATGCCCAGGAGGGGAGCTCAACAGAGAAGCTGTTCTGGTCCCAGTATGTTGGGGCCGAACATCCAAAGCCTTTGAGTGACCAGCTGAAGCAATTGGTCGAACTCCACAGGGCGGCCAAAACGGCTATGAAAGATTTCATAGTCCGGATGTGGCCTGGTGAGCCCCTGCCGGCTAGCTGCTTCGTCCTGATCAAGCGGATGGTGAATGCCTGTCCGCGGCTCGAAGTCGTCAAGCAATCCGTTTGCATTGAGGGTGCCCGCCGGGCCTTTACCCGCGCGAAGGTGCATTGGGGCAAGCTGGATGCAGAGAAGCTGGTGACGGACGGGCCACCGGAGGGCAAGGCGCATCGCTATCCGGAGAAATATTACGATGGCGTTATGAAGGGCGCTCATCTCGTGGCCGATGAATGTACCAAGGACACAATTTTAGAATGAATTCACTTTTGTCATGTTTGTAATCGAAGGACGAAGTTACTTGCGCTATGTAGCGCTTTTGTTATTTAAAATATTACCTTCTGTGCGGCTATTTATAAAATTCTAAAAATAGGCCAGTCGTCGGCTTCTGCCCCCACGTAACTAGTACTGGGGTGTTCATGGAAACCTGGACCCTCTTTATCCAAATGTTTGTTCCCTTAAGGAGGTGTCCGGCGCAGCGAACAAGGAAATCGGACTATGCGGCTTTATAACTTTCACTTAGCCATAGAAGTCTACAATTTTAAATTTCGGCAAAGCCCCTAGAATCCGGAAGGCCGAATTGGGGTGCTATATACGCCTAGATCGGATGAAGCCGATTTATCACCTAAAGAGGAAAAAAACTTTAAGGATTTTAAGACCTCTTGAACAGCGACCAGCTCTCGCCACATCATGCCGGTCAGTTTTCGGCTTTCTCTACTGAGGTGCTCGTCCGGAAGAATCAGAACACAATCGTAGTAGTTCTCCCTACGCTACCTTAGCCGATATAACGGAACGTAAGGTACCAAAACAAGGGAGCCGGGCTAACCCAATTGTAGACCCAAGACATGATTCGGAGCTGATGCATATAGTGCTATAAGTTTGGGGTGCCGCACTGTTGAAAGTGTTTGGACTTGACTTGTCATATTATGGGGCGCCGTCAGAAGCCCCTGGCAAACTGAACGTACCAAGGTGTACGGATGCAATATCAAATAAACATTTGCGAGAAAAAATGCTCAAATAAGACTGATAAGCGGACGCTATATGTGATCTCCCATTGATGAATAATACGTTTAAGCATATGTTTACAATTAATGCATTAAGCGGAGATAAATAGGACTATTTGACATGTCCTATCAAGGGGCAGGTCACGTATAGATAGATAAAACAGGTATAACGATCGTCAATAGATTCCACCTTGGTGTTTCCTTCTATGCGCAAAGCCTATTGCCTCCTTGGTTTTCTCTCCCATGTAAGTCTGGCAATCCGGCTCTTCTGAAGAGGCTGCGCTAAAGCAATGTCCTGAAAGGTAAAAGGGAAAGATTATGAAGGTATGTTGTGGTGATACCGCACTGTTAACTGAGTCACTGCTGCGCCTCCGCCTGTGACCATGGTATTTTGAGTGCGTAATTGTGTACGCGTGGCACAAATGCTGCTTTAATGGGGTGTGAGCGGAGGCTGGACTGCTAATCGCGCTCTTGGCGTGCCTGATGATCCTGTTGCAGGGTGCTCGGGATTCGCTTGACGGTGCTTGAGGTTGTCGTCGCCAGATTGATGGTTTGCTAGATGAGGCCGCATTGTACCTCTGCCGCGAGGGCTGTAGTATGCTCTTCTGTACGGAGAGAGCGGTCCATGTTTCCATTGACTGTTATGACCCCGCGCGGGCCTGGCATCTTGAGCTTGAGGTATGCATAGTGTGGTACCGCATTGAATCTAGCAAATAAGGTTCGTCCGAGCAGTGCGTGGTAACCACTACGAAAAGGGACGATATCGAAGATTAACTCTTTGCTTCGGAAGTTGTCCGGAGATCCAAAGACCACTTCCAATGTTATAGAGCCTGTATAGCGGGCCTCTACTCCAGGAATTACACCTTTAAAGGTGGTTTTGGTGGGCTTGATCCTTGAGGGGTCGATGCCCATTTTGCGCACCGTGTCCTGATAAAGCAGGTTCAGGCTGCTGCCGCCATCCATAAGGACTCGCGTGAGGTGGAATCCGTCGATGATTGGGTCTAAGACCAATGCGGCTGAGCCGCTGTGACGGATGCTAGTAGGATGATCCCTACGATCAAAGGTGATCGGACAAGCTGACCGTGGGTTCAACTTGGGGGCCACTGGCTCCATCGCGTAGACGTCCCGTAGTGCTCGCTTTCGTTCCCGCTTGGGGATGTGAGTGGCGTAGATCATGTTGACCGTTTTCACCTGGGGCGGGGGGGGGGGATTTCTTCTGTCCCCCGTGTTCGGACGCCGGGGTTCCTCGTCATCGTCGCTGTGCAGCCCCTTGTCCTTATTTTCGGCATTTATTTTGCCGGCCTGTTTGAATACCCAGCAGTCTCTATTGATGTGGTTAGCTGTCTTGTCCGGGGTGCCATGAATTTGGCACGAGCGCTCCAGTATACGGTCCAGACTGGACGGTCCCTAATTGTTTCGTTTGAACGGTTTCTTCCACTGATCGGACTTGGATCCGCTGAATCCGGCGTTTACTGTCGTGTCTTCAGTGTTATCGCCGTTGTTCCGTCGCTTATGTCTGTTGCGTCATGGCTTGCCGTTACTGTCGCGGACATCCGAAGTGCTGGAATGTGGCGTGGTGCCGCTGCGAGCCAACCAGTTGTCCTCGCCCATGCAAAAGCGGGTCATTAATGTTGTGAGAGCTGCCATGGACTTGGGTTTTTCCTGGCCGAGGTGTCGAGCGAGCCACTCGTCAGGGATATTATGCTTAAAATCCGCCAGGGCTTCGGCGTCCAGACAATCGACTATTTGGTTCTTTTTAGTTAGGAACCGGGTCCAGAATTTCCTAGCAGACTCTCTGGGCTGTTGAGTAATGTGGCTCAAGTCATCGGCGCCTGGTGGTCGCACATATGTGCCCTGGAAGTTGTCGACGAATGCGTCTTCCAGGTTTTCCCAACTGCCAATGGAATTTGCTGGCAGGCTGTTTAGCCAGTGCTGGGCTGGTCCTTCGAGCTTAAGGGGAAGGTACTTGATGGCGTGTAGATCGTCTCCACGGGCCATTTGAATGTGGAGAAGGAAACCTTCAATCCACACTGCAGGGTCTGTTGTGCCATCGTATGATTCGATGTTTACGGGTTTGAACCCTTCTGGGAATTCATGATCCATCACTTCGTCAGTGAAGTAGAGGGGGTGTGCGGCGCCTTTGTGCCGGACTATGTGGCTACGAAGTTCGAATTTGTCTGGGTTGCTGTGTTCGGCCCGGCCGGACTTGTTGATAGTGTATACGGTGTGACGGTCATAGTCGCGCGCTGGGGCGCGCCTCCGTGATCCATAGATCGATCTTGGCTGTCCTGCTTTGTTTTCCAGTATATCTTGCAGGTCTTTCCTGTTGCCCCGGGCCGTAGTGTATTGGCGTGGGGGTGCAGGCTGGTATTCGGGCTGATATCCCGTTTTATCCCGGCCACGGGGTGGCCGGTCAGCCGTTTGGCCCTCGAGTCCGTATTCCTCGGCTGCCAGGACTTCTGTCCATCTATCTATGAGCAGGTCTTGATCAGCCTGGAGTTTTTGTTGCTTCTTCTTCAGGCTCCTCGCAGTGGCAATAAGCCGGCGCTTGAAGCGCTCCTACTCCGCGGGATCCTAGGGCACGCCGAACTCGTCATCGCCGAGGCTAATCTCGTCTTTGGAGGGGGGGCATTCAGTTGTCCTCCTCCGGATATTCGTCAGTCACCTGTTCATCTGGGCTGACCTGCTCATCTTCCTGTTCAGCATGCTCGAAGGCGGGCTGGTCAGGGTTGTATTCCTCGTCGGCACCATCCGGATTGCTTTCATCTCCGGGGCCGGTATTGCTGTGGCGGGGCTTGGAGCGGCGCCGACGACGCCCATGCTTTGCTTTTCTTTCTGAAGGGTTATCCTCCGTTGCCTTGTCGCCATTGGTTTCCTTCGGAGTGTCCACCATGTATATATCATATGAGGAGGTGGCCGTCCACCGCCCTGTGAGCAGTGGCTCCTGTAGTTCTCCTGCATCATCGTCCATACCGTCAATGTCTTCGGATTCGAAGTCAAGCACATCGGTTAAATCGTCTACCATGGCAATGAAGTGGGTGGTGGGTGGGCAGCGAATTCCTTCGTCGCCTGCTTCCCACTCAAGCCGTACATAGCTCAGCCCAGAGCCTCCTGACAACGAGAGAGACTTTAATGAGTCTAGCATGTCGCCAAAGGGCGAGTGCTGGAAGATATCTGCAGCGGTAAACTCCATTACCGGAGCCCAACCTGGCTCGGCTGGCTCGAGGGTGTGCGGACCGGAACCAACAACCGGATACGAGTCTGGGGGCCCGGGGTTACAGGCTTCCATAGAGGTGAGACCTGTATTCGGCTCCACCGCCAATGAGTGTGCAGCCTGCGGGGCGGGGTCCACCCCTCCGTCCTTAGGCAACGCAACCTGCTCCAGATTTAGATCCGAGGCGTTTACTGAAGGGGTGATATCCCGAGCATCGTCCGACGGCAGGTCTAAGCCATGCTCATCGTGACTGTTCGGTGCTCCTGGCGCAGACCCAAATCCGTCGAAGATCAAGTCTCCGTGAATAACCGCCGTGCAGTTCAAGTTTCCGAACCTGACCTGGTGGCCAGGGGCATAGCTGTCGATCTACTCCAGATGGCCAAGCGAATTGGCCTGCGGTGCGAAGCCGCCGAACACGAAGATCTGTTCGGGGAGAAAAGTCTCCCCCAGGACCGTGTTGTTAATGATTGAAGGTGCCATCAAGCCTTGCAGCGACGACACAGAGGAACTCTCAATGAAAGCACCAATGTCGGTATCAAAACCAGCGGATCTTGGGTAGGGGGTCCCGATCTATGTGTCTTAGGCTGATGGTAACAGGAAGCGAGGGACACAATGTTTACCCAGGTTCGGGCCCTCTCGATGGAGGTAAACCCTACTTCCTGCTTGATTAATATTGAAGATATGAGTAGTACAAGAGTAGATCTACCACGAGACCGTAGAGGCTAAACCCTATGAGCTAGCCTATGATGGTATGATTGTAATTGTGATCGGCCTTCTAAGGACCAACCTCTCCGGTTTATATAGACATCGGAGAGGGCTAGGGTTTACATGGAGTCAGTTACAAGGAAGGAAACACAATATCCGGATCACCAAGCTTGCCTTCCACGCAAAGGAGAGTCCCATCCGGACATGGGACAGAGTCTTCAGTCTTGTACCTTCACGCTTCAATAGTCCGGACGATGTATATAGTCCGGTTGTCCGGATACCCCCTAATCCAGGACTCCCTCAGCGGGCGCCGGGGCGGCGGGGGTGGGGAGCCGCCAGGGCGGCAAGCCGGGGCGGCGGGGGAGGGGCGCCGCCGCGGGCCAGGGGGTGGTGCGAGGCGGGGCGGGCCGGGTGCCGCGGCGGGGGTGGTGCGGGATGGGGCGGCGAGCCGAGCCAGGCCGAGGCGATGGGGCGGGGCGCTGGGCCGGGCGGCATGGCGGTGGGGCCGTGTGGCAGTGTGGCGATGGGGCGGCAGGGAGGTGGGGCGATGGGGCAGGGCGGCGTGGCGGCGTGGCGGCGGGGCGGTGGGGCGATGGGACGGGGTGGCGGGGCGGAGCGGCGGTCGAGGACGGCAGCGCGGGTGGTGAAGAGGAGATCGAGAGAGAGAGATGGGAGGGGCCGCAGGCGCGGCCCCTTTTCTGCTAGTAGGTCACAGTTCTTTGTCGTCTGCTAGCTGACGGCAAAGAGCGTACCTAGTGGCGTGGGGCCGGGGGGAAACGGATGACCTAACGGCCGTTTTCTTTGCCGTCTGCTTGCGGACGGCAATGCAGTTTTGCCGTCAGCCAGCAGATGGCAAAGAAAATGGCCGTTAAGTCGTCCCCGTATGCCCGCCACCCACACTCTTTGTCATCCGCTAGCAGACGGCAAACTTCTTTGCCGTCCGGTAGAGGACGGCAAAGATATGTTGATGGCAAAGCCTTACGTTGTCGTCCGCTGCCTCTTTGCCGTCCGTTTTCTGGTGGCTGATGGCAAAGCCTCTCTTTGTCGTCTGCTAGCTGACGACAAAGAATCGACAGACGACAAATCTTCTGATTCCAGTAGTGTAGCATCATACTTTTCAATCAAAGAAGCAACTTCATAGGGACCCTTAAAAGCAACAAACTCTTCAATTTGTTCAATATCAAAGTAATTATAAACACCCTTGGCATAAGAAGATAAGATTCCATTATCCTTAAACTCACATTGGAAGAAAAGGTGTTTCTTAGGGTCTTCGAAACAACAAGTAAAATCATGTATTTCACATAAATTCAAAGCATAACAATAAAAACTATTAATATGATGCCACAAAAGTTTCCTTTTTTTAGATAAGCAGTGTCGCACAAAATAAGCATGATCATTTAATGATTTTCCCTCAAATAAGCTAGTTGGGTTTTCAGCACGAGCACAAAAGGATCGAAGATGATCCAAATAGAAAGCTTCAGGACTATGATAGATTTTGGGTGGTTCTTCAACCATTGCTTTAGTAGGTACAACTAATTTTTTTGGTATTTTGCGTTTCCTACCCATAACTAGAGATAGAAAATAAGAGCACAAAATAAAAACTACTTAGTTATAAAGCAAACAAGCACACACGAGAATATTCACCCCACGCTATTGCTCCCCGGCAACGCCGCCAGAAAAAAGTCTTGATAACTCACAAGTATAGGGGATCGTTTGTAGCCTTCTTTGATAAATAAGAGTGTCGAACCCAACGAGGAGCTAAAGATAGAACAAATATTCCCTCAAGTTCTATGGACCACCGATACAACTCTACGCATACTTGACGTTTGATTTACCTAAAACAAGTATGAAACTATTTTGCAAGAATAAAACTACAGTACTTTGCGAGAATGAAACTATGAGTAAATTGCAAGGTAATAAAAGTTGATAGCTTTTGTCAACAAGAAAGTCATTTGTCCCTACGCAATCAATAACAAGTATCGGCAATCATTCTTGCAATTTTATATGAGGGAGATGCATGAGCTAACACGCTTTCTCTACTTGGATCATATGCACTTATGATTGGACCCCTAGAAAGCATCTACAACTACTAAAGAGCATTAAGGTCGTGAAACCCAACCATAGCATTAAGTATCAAGTCCTCTTTACTCACATACGCCATAACCCACTTATCCGTGTTTAGGCTGCTGTCAACCCCGCAACACTGACAATAAGCAAACCATGAACATATTGCAACACCCTACAGCAGGGGACCCTCACATTTGCGCGAGACTGAGGGCACTGTAGGACAGCACCATAAATCAAATATACAATCATACCAACCAAGATCACGATTAACCCATAGGACAAAACATATCTACTCAAACATCATAGGATAACCAAATATCATTGGGAAATAATATATGGAGTTGAGCACCATGCTTAACTAGAGATTACAACGGGGATAAGGGGTGTTACACCGCTTCTTATAGGGGGAGAGAGTTGGTGTTGACGGTAGCAAGATTGTTGATGTACATCGTCGTCATGATCCTAGCCCAGACGGCGTTCCGGCGCCACTAGGAGAGAGGGGGAGAGAGCCCCCTCCCCCTTCTTATTCGTTGGCCTCCCCCTAGATGGGAGGAGAGTTCCCCCTCTGATCCATGGCCTCCATGGAGGCGGAGGGGCAGGAGACCCTCCAAGATTGGATCTCCTTGTCTGTTCTCTTCTATTTCGCGTTCCCAGATCTGGCCCTTCACAGTTTCTTAAATTCCCGGAGATCTGTAACTCCGATTGCGCTAAAAAATTTACACGATTTTTTTCCATAAATCATCTCTCTTGCGCCAGAAGAAGGGCCCCAACCGCCTTACAAGGAGGGCATAAGACACCTGGGCGCGCCTGGAACCCCCTGGCGCGCCCTGGTGTATCTTGGGGGCTGTTGGCCCCCGTTTGCATTGATTCCACCTCCCAAAAAGCATAAATTTTCCAAAATAATTCTCCGTAAATCTTTATCACGTTTGGACTTCGTTTGATATGGATTTTCTGCAAAAAAAACATGCAACGAACAAGAACTGACACTAGGCACTGGATCAATAGGTTAGTCCAATAAATCATATAAAAAGTTGCCAAAAATATGTGAAAGTTGTATAATATTGGCATGAAACAATAAAAAATTATAGATACGACGGAGACGTATCACTAACTAACCTCATTACTTCCACACTGTCCTTTTGCTTGGGGCTCCGGGGACGCCAATTAAGTAACTTCTTTGTAGGGGCACTCGAGAATTCGAGAAGCCCGCGCCGAACAGGGTCTGGAAGGGGAACATGTTCAATATAGAGCCATTCCGAAGACCATTCTGTGGATCCCTTCTTGGGAGTTCCGATGGGGTATCCTGATCGGGGTATGCGCCACACTTCGGCCCGATCACTTAAAATATAGATCCGCCTTGATGGTGGAGGACGAGGTAGAAGAACCTTTTTCACAGTTCAAAATGAGCCTCGCAGCCTAAGAACAGCTCGCAGAGAGCGAAAAAACCTGAAATATGCAGGATTGAACCTGGCATGAGGTTGTGTAGCTGGATCCCATAGAATTCCAATAGACCCCTGAGAAAGGGATGAATCAGGAATTCTAAGCCCCTCAGAAGAAAAGAGACAAAACATACACTCTCCCCCTGGCTAAGTTTGGGGAAATTCTCCGCTGGCGCATCACTGCCCATCGAAGCCAAGCCCGCCCATACAGAAACTAGATCTGCAGGAGGGAGATATCCCTGATTCTGAAGTCGACTCAGCTGGAGATGAGATATAGAGCAGCTTCGCCAATCACCCTCTTGAGGGCCATGGGGGCACGAGGAAGAGCTAGGGCCGCTCGTCATGTTTTGGAGTTTTTTCATGGTTTTTGCTCTGATGCTCCTTGCGCGATGTGGGAAGGCGTTTGAGGGATTTTACCTATTTATATAGATGCCGCCCTTACGAGGCAGGGATCTTATTGGTCATAAAAATAATGGATCGTTCGCATTCATCTATTGCATGGAAATCGAGGCGACAACGGGAAGAGATCCTAAAGGCAGAACGTGGAGGCTAAAGTCGGACTACCGTCGATTTGAAGTACGATTAAAGAACCCGCCTTGCAAAGCCGAAGACATAAATCCGGATGCTACATCATCATTGAAATAAAGTTCGGGGGCTACTGAGGGAGTCCTCGATTCGGGGGTCTCCAGGTGTCCGGCCTATCGGATACGGGCCGGACCGGTGGGCCGTGAAGATAGAGTGGAGAATCATCCCCCGTGTCTGGGTAGGACTCATGTATGCGTTGATAGCAAGATTGGTGTCCGGATATGTCCTTTCCTTTCCCTAAAAACCGACTTGGTGTAACCCTAGGCCCCTCCGGTGTCTATATAAACTGGAGGGTTTAGTCTGTAGGGAGGGTCATTATATTCATAGGCTAGACAAGCTAGGGTTTAGCCATTATGATCTCGAGGTAGATCAACTCTTGTATCCCCTATATTCATCAAATATAATCAAGCAGGGCATAGGGTTTTACCTCCTTTAAGAGGGCTCGAACCTGGGTAAACATCGTGTCCCTTCTTCCATTGTTATTGATCCTTAGACACACAACTTGGCCCCCCTACCCAAGATCTGCCGGTTTTGACACCGACAGCGGGCCCTTGGCCTGCGCTGCTGCTATGGCTAGCCTGGGCCCAGTTGCCCGTCCCCACTTAGCAGTAGCACTGGGCCAGGACCAGCGCTACAACTAATGTGTTCAGCAGTAGCCTGGGTCCGTGACCCGCGCTACTGCTAGGTGAAACTTTATTCGCCCTCGCCCGTTTGTCACTCTCCCTATGCCACTCTCATCGTCACCATGACCGTCTTCCTCCTTCGACTGTCACCGCATTGCCCCGTCCTCAGTAAGCCTCCTCCTCCTCCCTTCTCCCTCCTCTAGCCGCCCCTCCTCCCCCCTCCTCCTTCCTCCTCTAGCCTCCCCCTCCTCCCTCCTCCCCCTGTTCCCCCTTCTCTAGCCACCCCTCCTCCCTCCCCCTGCTCCTTCCTCCTAAAGCCGCCCCTCCTCCTCCTCCCTGCTCCTCCTCCTCTAACTGCCCCTCCCCCCCTGCTCCTTCCTCCTCTAGCCGCCCCTCCTCCTCCCTCCATTCCCCTGCTCCCCCTCCTCTAGCCGCCCTCCTCCTCCGTCCGCCTCCTCTGTCCTCCCTCCCGCCTCCATTCTCCAGCTGTCGTCGACCCTCCTCCCTCTTCATCCAGCTGCTGCTGGCCCTCCTCCATCCTCCTCCTCGCTCCTAGATAGCTCCCTCATTTACTAAATTAGTTTCTAGTCTGTAGTTTACTAAAGTAGTTTATAGTTCTAGTTTCTATATTATAGTTTGTAGCTTACTCTATTTAGTTGGTGGAATTTTAAAAAATGTTTTGTACTTCTTATATTCTGAAAAAATGTTCTGTACTTCACTATAAATTAAATATCAAGTGCATACAAATATATGAATATTTTAAAGGAATTATTGGGAGAAGTAAAACCCAACAATATTGAATTGAAAATGTGAGGCTTTGTATTTTTATGAAATGAAAATGTGAAGCTTGTAATTTTTTGAAATGAAAATGTGAAGTTAGGATTTTTTTTTGAAAAGAAAATGTAATGAACTCGACTCCGATTAAACATGTCAAGAAATGAAAATGAAAATGTGAAGAAATGAAGCTAGTATTTTTTAAATGAAAATGTATAGTGTTTACATGCTCAGGTGTGACTCCTCATGTGGTGTAGGGTAGATCACACCGATTAACCGCTCGACGACACCATAAGATCCTCGACAGTCGTCTAGTGAGTAAAGATCATTTATTTGGACATGTGATATGTGGAGTAGTGATGTGTAGTACTAGCATGTGTATGTGCTTGCCAAGTGCTATCTTGGCTTTTATTGTTTGCATGGAACACCTCCGAGTGGCCTATGTTTGCTGGAATGTTGATTCATTTCCGTTTTGGCAAATTTCAGGCCCTCGATATGTCCTATTTTAGCAAAGGTCATGCCAAAAAAAATTGTGAATTTTGGCATGACTTGTGCTTGAAAGTAGGAAATATCGAGTGCCCGTGATTTGCTGGAACGGGAATTAATCAATATTCCGGTAGAACATAGACCATTTTTATGTCATTGCTCCATATATGTAACAGATTGACTTTCAATTTGTCGATGCTACTTGAGTGACTTTCAGTCTATTTTTGAAGGAAGAATGTCGACTGTTGTCGTGGGGGTCGTTTCTCTTCCTTCTTCTTGTGATATACTTTGGTAATGCATGAGAGAAGCAGGGAAGCGACTGACGGCTGAAATAACTGTGAAGGAGTGTCCACCATATACTATCGAAATATAAGAGAGGAAGAATCCTGACTATTGTCGTGGGGTCGCTTCCTCTTCCTTCTGCTTGTGATATACCTTGGTAATGCACGAGAGAAGGAGGGGAAGCGACCATCACCGACGGTCTAAATAACTATAAGGGAGTGTCCACCATTAACTGTCGAAATATAAGAGAGGAAGAATCCTGACTGTTGTCGTGGGGTCGCTTCTCCTTCGTTCCCGTGTGCTAGACATTTTTGTGTAATGCACTCAGGAGCGAAGGGAGGAGCGACCATCGCCGATGGTCGACATAATTGTGAGGGAGTGTCCACCATATACACCACATGAGATGAGAGTTTTCAAGAAAAGATTCAACAGATCGGCAGTCAACCCGTAATGAATAATAATGATCTAATTTAGTTTTAGTACTACATATATTGAATTTCAAAAGTTTAATCTTTGAATTATGAACATAATGAAGAGTCGGGGGCTATCCCGTTTTATGCTATTTTACCTTATTAGCTAGCTAGTACTCATGATCATGCAAGGAGGAGTTGTTATTATGATTATGCTAATGAGTGAAGTGCTATAATGATGAGTTGTTAGATGACTATGATGATGATGAGTATGACTTGTTATTATGATAACGATGATGAGTTATTATGATGATGATGATGCTGAGTTGTTATATAATTATGAGCATGTTGAGTTATTATATCAGTGAGTGAAATAAACATGGATTAGATTCAAGTGGAGGCAACATGGTACAGATCCAAAGTACTACTAATCCAAACTTGACCGAGTTATTATATCAATGGGTGAAATAAACGTGGATTAGATATAGTACTTTGGATCTGCACCATGTTGCCTCCACTTGAATCTAATCCACGTATCTTTCACCCACTAATATAATAACTCATCATGACCATAAAATCATATGATAAGACTATTGTATAAAACCTATACAAATACGACGCCAATACGCAAAAAAAATACATGAAATTCGCTGGTTTGTCCAGACGCTACTGCTAGGCAGGTGTAGCAATAACGCTAGATGGACCAGTGCTACTACTATGTAGGATAGTAGTAGCGCGTGTCCAACCCACGCTACTGCTAAACATTAGCTATAGCACCGTAGCAGTAGTGCGGGTGCCTGCGCTACTGTTAGGCTTTTCCCTATTAGTGGGTGTGGGTGGGAGGGAGAGGGAAGGAAAGGGATGTGCTAGGGTTATGCTGCCGCCGTCCGTCTTAAATAGACGGGTTTGCTCCCTCGGGCGGCACGCCGGAGCGGCACCGTGCGGTGCCATGAATGTGTCCACACCGGGAACCGAAGGAGGCGCACGTGGGACCGCCAGTCTTAGGGTGCGACTGTGTGGGCCCTTGCGGATAGTCCGATGTGGCGGGCACGTCCAGGCGTCCACATATCCGTTCCAGATATGGGTCAGGTAGGGAGAGTGTCGTGTCCATGTAGCGACCCGACCCGAATGGATCAAGTCTCTCTGCTTAAGTGTCATCCCTGGATCGGTATGCTGACACACACAGTACTCGAGGATTTATAACAGAGGTAAATCACATGTATAAAGTAACATAAATACTATTACCTCAAATCCATATAGCGGAAGTAATAAGGTTGTGGATTCCCATCAACACCAACGACAAAGTTGAGTGTAGAAATCGTAACCCTAACGTATCACTTACTCGTCGTAAGATTCCTGCAACATGAGACGTTGCGGACATATAGGTCAATACCTTGAATGTAGTAGCAAATTCACACCATAGAGCAAATGATGAATAATAACTATCACTACATGCATATTTGGCTGGTGGAAAGCTCTATGGTTACAGTTTTGCATAAAGCCATTTTTTCCCTACTACAAAGGAATAAATTTTATTTAACTATCATGGTGGTTGTTAAACATTGAGAAGATAGACATCCTCTCAATCCCAATTAAGCATCATCATTAAACCCAACAAATTAAATTAAAGTAACATGATGAGGTTCACATGATAATCCAAGTACTAGATACTCAAAACGTCCATAACCGGGGACATGGCTAACCATGATTAGTTTGTACACTCTGCAGAGGTTTGTGCACTTTTTCCACAAGACTCGATCTCCTCCGCTTGATTTCTCGCACTACATGGTGTTTGAGAAATGGATGACCGAGACACAGTCTTTCAGAAGCATTAAATCTCTACTCCGGGTAGACCTTACCAACCTACATCCCCTACATCTGCTAGTCTACCTCTTCAAGAGCTCACGCAACTTAATCAACTATGCTAGAGCCCATATTAGCTTGCGGCTGCACACGGAAGTTTATAGCATGAATAATCTCATGATCCCTTTGAGCCTGGGTGGCGGTCCATAGGAGAATCACATGGTACCCCGGGATTTCCAAAATACAGGAAACACTGGGTTCCCCAGGTGCCTCAATCCACCCAGATGTGAATTTAAGTTGCCACCTTAAGTAAACCATTAATAAATCAATCTCACATCTGTCATGGATACACTCACCCAACCCATGTCAACTTGCATAGCATGGCAATATGAGCAAACGTAGAAGTAACTCCCAAAGGTTTGATAAACAAACAGGTAATAGGTTCTACCTCATCTACTACCCAAAACCCACATGTTAATCAGATCCTAATCATGCAATTGTTTGAGGATTGATCTAATGCAATAAAACTGGGTAGTAAAGAGGTATGATCAAAGTGTTACTTGCCTGTATTGTTGATGAAGATGATTCGCACTCAACTCCTGATAGTTCTATTCGTCTCACACCGTTCAATCTATCGTAAGCAAGCAATAGTAACCACACATAAGCAATCACTCAAAAGATTGGGGAGAACGAAGAAAATAATTCGGTAAACATCAAAACCAAGAAAATAACTCTTGCAGCATAAAACAATTTCTAACAGTACCAAAACTATTTGAATTTGCCCTTATCAGAAAGTTTAGCTCAAGAGCTTCGTTTTGCAAAAAGAATCAACTCAAACGGAGTTACGAAACTCAAATTACGATCAAACGAAGTTCAAATACTAAACTATTTGAATTCAAATTTTAAAACTTTCAAAAACATGTTTAAATTGGTTATCTGGATAGAGGGGGTCATAACGAAGAAGTGGGTGTTGGTTTCGTTGGATTTGGATAAGCGAGCAAAAAGTTGTGAGTGTTTGAAAACCAGGGGCAAAACTGTAAGAAAAGATAATTACGTATAGGTCCCTGACATAAATAAACAGAAAACGAAATGACTAAATAATGAATGTTCGTTTATAGGATCTAAACAGTGGACGTTCGCTGTTTTAATAAAACCTAAAAAACAGATCTAGTTTAGGTTTTTAAAAAAAACTAACTTAAAAGAAAACCGGTTGGGACCGGCGGTTTATACCGGCTCAGCAGCGGTTCGGCGCCGGCAGGGAATTTCGGCGGCGGTGGCGGCGGGCTCCGGCAACTCCGGCGATGAAGGCGTCGGCGGCGGGGCGTCGGTAGCATGGGGAGCGAGACGTGGGACGAGGGGTGGCTGTGGTTGTGGTGCAGTGCGGCGGCGGTGGCAGTTGGCAACGGCGGCAATGACCGCGACCGATGGTGGCGGCGGCGGATCTGGCGAGTGGCGACGGCGCGACGGGAGGGGAAGTGGGGTCCAGGACCCGCTATTTATAGGCGGCCGGGGCGGCGAGGAGGGGGCATGGAAGCCGAGGCGGTCACGGCGCAGTGGCGCTGACGTGCGACGGCGGGACTCAGGAGGAGTCCCAGTCGGGGACGACGGGCGAGGCGGCGAGGAGCTGGGCTGGAGGGCCGCGGCCTGACAAATTGGGCCGGCCCGGTCGGGCGGAGGAAAAGAGTTGTTTTTTTAAACCCAAAGTAAAATAAAAAAACAGAACCTAGGCATATAATATATGAAAATTTTCAGAAAATTATTTCCTACAAGATGAACATTATTCTAACGTCAAATAAAATCTTCAATAATTCAAATAAAGCAAAGAGTGATACTGCTCTAATAAAATCCACTAAAATCATTTTAAAAATACCAAAATTAACTCAAATTTATTTCTCTCCAATTTTCTGATGTAGGGAATCATTTTACCCTAATTTCTGTATATTTTATTTTTGGAGAAAAATAATTTGAATAAAACCCAAATAACTCCAAATTTGAAAATAATTTCAAAGGGACTTTGAATTTGATCCCTTTAAACTTCCAACTCATATTTCATATGTTTTGAAGAAGTCATTTTATCTTCTCTCATGAAAATCATTGAGTTGCATGAAGTTTATCAAATTGAAAGTAGTTCCAAATGGAATTCAAATCTTTCCAAAACCCTTTTCATTTATTTAAATGGAAGAAGTCATGTCATCTTCTCTCTAGGGTTTTGTATTTGAAATTTTTTTGAATTCAAGGGGTTCAGAAAGTAGAGGTTAAATTTTGGAAAGTCCTTTTATTCCCTCTCATTTATCTTTCAAAAGTATCGAATTCACTCACTTCACATAATCAATCAAACAATCAATCAAAACTATCTATTTAATATAACATTCCAAAATTTAGAATTTTGGGATGTTACAAACCTACCACCCTTAAAATGAATCTCGTCCTCGAGATTTGGAGAGCCTAGCAAGAAATAGGTTAGGATCGGGGTCTTCTCAAAATCTATCGATCATCTCCGGGGTCTCGGGTGCTACCACCCTTAGAAACATTGTCACGGTTCCATCCCAACTCATATACTCCATCCTTATTCTTGACAGTGTTAGTCTTCTTAGATCTTTAGGACAATTCCTTTTCTGGCTCTTCTAGTGGCGGCATAACCTTTACCGCAAGTCTTCTGTCCTTTTATCTTGGTCAGGTTCTTCTGAGACTGGATCTTCTTAGCTGACGGGTCTGGCGCCAATACTAAACAACTATCGATATCTCATGGTGGTCAACAATTATGGTTTCTCCTGCAGGAAAAGGATCTGGGCTTCATTCTCATCGTATATCCTACGATTGGCAACAACTGCCTTGTACAAGGGAAAAATACTTATACCATTTCTAAGGTTCAAACAAGGTTTTGATCGTCGTCTCTCTACTATAGGTAAGTCACTCAGATTTACCATCCCACATAGCAAGACGAATAACAAGAGTAAGTCAGTATGGTGATCAATCCATCCCGCACGCAAATCATTACCTTGTACATGGTTTAGCGAATATCGCATTCTAACAGTTGGTCATCCTCACAAGCATTGCAGAATTTCTCTTGTCAACGAACCAAGTTCAGATAAATCCATTGATTCTGCAAGCCAAACAAACTTCTATCGGTCCTTCACAACTCTCAGGTTTTATGTTGCTCCTATAAAATTGTCAGTTGATAAAGGTATCTTCTTTCAGGGTTTTTCCTTCAGCAAGAGTGTGCTTTCTTCTTGGCAGGTCCTGGGGCATGTGGGTTATCGGCCATCTCATCACTTGTAAACCTTGAACTCATCATCGGGGCAACTGATCATTATTCCAACATCCAACTTCCTAGCATTCTTAAATCCATCCAATTGTACTGTCTCCCTTCCTTCTATTGGTACCAAACTAAGAGTGATTACTCAGACTCATCAGAGAGTCGCCATTGCTCCATATTACCAACATCATACCTCCTTTATATCCAAATAGTACTTCATCCCTTCATACTCTTGGGATATCCCACATATCGCGACAAAACTCGTGCTTATTTTGTCCGAAGTCCACTTCGTGTAATATCATTATCCTTTTCCAGGGGTCATGGGTTCTCACAATTACTACCACCCTTGAAATGCACAAACTTATCCATAGACCATATTTCTCATATCCACGAAATTGGTCAAAATTCTTCTTCATAGAGTAACAACTCATAATATCCAAATCACTGCTAACTTCATTGATTCCCAAATTATTGCAATCTCCTGCATTTCCATCACAAGCCTCAACTCAACATCTCAATATAGAAGAGATTCTCTCACTACTACTACTACATTTCTCACAGACTCAGCTATTTAGCACAAGCCTCCTTCTCATTGGGACAGTCTCTGGCAAAGTGCCCTACTTCATTACAGCGGAAACATATTACTTCTGACAAGTCTTGTGGTTTCCTTACGACTACATAGCCTCCTTGGGTCCTCGGCTTCCTTTTTGGGCAACTGCTAGAGTAGTGCCCTGACTCTTTGCACCTGAAACAAGTGATATGTCTCAAGTCCTTCCTGGAATCCAATCTACTTCTCTTCCTGGACTTTTCGTTCCAATCAGGGCTTCTATTTCCTGTGAGTCATACTCTACTTCCTCTGTCGGAAATTCTAATAGATCCCCATTCCAACAATTTTGGGAGATGTGTCCTTCTTCTCCACATGAATAGCATGATTAGTTGCCTCAATCCACCCAGATGTGAATTTAAGTTGCCACCTTAAGTAAACCATTAATTAATCAATCTCACATTTGTCATGGATACACTCACCCAATCCACGTCCACTTGCATAGCATGGCAATATGAGCAAACGTAGAAGTAACTCCCAAAGGTTTGATAAATAAACATGTAATAGGTTCTACCTCATCTACTACTCAAAACCCACATGTTAATCAGATCCTCATCATGCAATTGTTTGAGGATTGATCTAATGCAATAAAACTGGGTAGTAAAGAGGTATGATCAAAGTGTTACTTGCCTGTACTGCTGATGAAGATGATTCGCACTCAACTCCTGATAGTTCTATCGTCTCACTCCGTTCAATCTATCGTAAGCAAGCAATAGTAACCACACATAAGCAATCACTCAAAAGATTGGGGAGAACGAAGAAAACAATTCGGAAAACATCAAAACCAAGCAAATAACTCTTGCAGCATAAAACAATTTATAATAGTACCAAAACTATGTGAATTTGGCCTTATCAGAAAGTTTAGGTCAAGACCTTCGTTTTGCAAAAAGAATCAACTCAAACGGAGTTAGGAAACTCAAATTACGATCAAACGAAGTTCAAATACTAAACTATTTGAATTCAAATTTTAAAACTTTCAAAAACATGTTTAAGTTGGTTATTTGGATAGAGGGGATCATAACGAAGAAGTTGGTGTTGGTTTCGTTGAATTTGGATAAACGACCAAAAAGTTGTGAATGTTTGAAAACCAGGGGCCAAACTATAAGAAAAGATAATTACATATAGGTCCCTGTCATAAATAAACAGAAAACGAAACGACTAAATAACGAACGTTCGGTTATAGGATCTAAACAGCGGACGTTCGCGATTTTAATAAAACCTAAAAAAACAGATCTAGTCTACGGTTTTTTAAAGAAAAAACTAACTTAAAAGAAAACTGGTTCGGACCGGCGGTTTATACCGGTTCAGCAGCGGTTCGGCGCCGGCGGGGAATGCCGGCGGCGGTGGAGACGGTTGGCGGTGGCGGCGGGCTCCGGCAACTCCGGCGATGAAGGCGTCGGGGGCGGGGCGTCGGTAGCGTGGGGAGCAAGGCCTGGGACGAGGGGTGGTTGCGGTGGCGGTGCAGCGCGGCGGCGGCGGCAGTGGGCAACGGCGGCGGTGACGGCGACCGATGGCGGCGGCGACAGATCTGGGGAGTGGCGGCGGCGCGAGGGGAGGGGAAGTGGGGTCCGGGACCCGCTATTTATAGTCGACCGGGGCGGTGAGGCGTGGAGGAGGGGGCCCAGAGGCCGAGGCGGTCACGGCGCGGCGGCGCTGACGTGCGACGGCGGAACTCGGGAGGAGTCCCAGTCAGGGACGACGGGCGAGGCGACGAGTAGCTGGGCTGGCGGGTCGCGGCCTGGCAAACTGGGCCGGCCCGGTCGGGCGGAGGAAAAGAGTTTTTTTAAACCCAAAGAAGAATAAACAAAAACAGAACCTAGGCATATAATATATCAAAATTTTCAGAAAATTATTTCCTACAAGATGAAGATTATTCTAACGTTAAATAAAATCCTCAATAATCTTTACCTAATAATAAAGAGAATTGAGTTTCTGTCATCCGTCATAAGAATTACCCCCGTAGTTGGTAATAATTACCCCCTTGGCACCGGTAAGTGAAAAAAACCGATTCGTTTTTTCCCTTCTCAAGTCGCCGCTGGCTTTAGTTTATTACGGGTGAAAGTCCTTTGTATGCCAAAAGCGTTTGTGTAGCACAGTGGCATGTGCCTCACGGCTGCAAGCGGGAGTTCCGAGTTCGATCCCTGGTTGTTGCATGTATTTTTTTTTGTTTTTATTTTTTTTATACTTTGCTTTGTTTGGGAGTCAACCTGCAGCTCAGAAAAAGAGAGCCAAAAAAATTAGTTGCAACACGCTAGATGTTTGCAAATGCATAAATTGGCATCATTTTGTTAGCCATTTTGATCGATCTCACATTTAACTGATAGCTTCAGTTTAGTTTATACACAACTGAAAAAAAAACACAGTGCATGATGAACACAAAAGGTGGTATCATGCATCAGAAGAAGATTCACTTACTTTCTCAAGTGAAATCAAAATACTAACCCTGTAGTTAATCAAACAAGCAAGCAGTAGCAGTATTATGCTACAAGAATAATACAAGTCAGCTAGCACCGTTATGAAATTGTGTTTTTAGTACTTATCTTCAATGTATACATTGTAATTTACGTTCTTTTGCATATTTTGGTTCCAACATTAGCATATTTTTGATCTAGATTATCAGATTAGCACATGTACTCTTAAAAGGGGGTGTTAAGGCAATCATGTAGTGCTGCATATATAACATGGAATTCAAGTTCTGACCAAATCACTAGAAACATATAGCAGTCTTTCTTCCAGATGATCGACAAAAAAGTAAAATTAGGAGGGAATACTCAAATCACATAGCAATCGCATTTCAACCCTAATAACAGTTCGTCAATTATCATTCATTTGCAGAATTTTTGTTTTGCCACGTTGAGTAAAAATCGAGCACAATTCCATATATGTGTGTGTGTTAATTGATGGTGGTCTGATCTATTTTTATTGACGTTCGTATCAGATCCCGGTAAAATATCCTTTGTTTTTATTTCAGCTGTTTTACTGAGATTATTTTCCTAGGAAACTACCATTGCATGTGCAGAAAACATAACATCATAAAACACAACATCTCGTCTTTATCTTGGCGAGTCCGATTATGCATATATTATTTTGAGATTATATGACGAGCAATGGTAGCGTGAACAACTTTATTCGAACCATGATCTTACTTCTTACAGAAGATATATAGATGAAAAATATAATGTACAATACTCCTAAGGCGGATATGATATTAGGCAATGGTATGTACACTTTCATGTCATTGTACACAATAGTAAAAAAAGACGTCAATCCGGATATGACGAGGACGTAAAAACACATACTCCATCCGTCCCAAAATAAGTGTCTCAACCTTAGTACAACTTTGTATTAAATTTAGTATAAAGTTGAGACAATTATTTTGGAACAGAGGGAGTATAATCCTTTCATTTTTTTCATGCATGTTTTCACACCATGACAATGTTTTACTAGCGTGTTCTCCGTTGCAACGCACGGGCAATTTTCCCAGTTCAAATAAAGCAAAGAATGATACTGCTCTAATAAAATCCACTAAAATCATTTTAAAAATACCAAAATTAACTCAAATTTATTTCTCTCCAATTTTCTGATGTAGGGAATCATTTTACCCTAATTTCTTTATATTTTATTTTTGAAGAAAAATAATTTGAATAAAACCCAAATAACTCCAAAGTTGAAAATAATTTCAAAGGGACTTTGAATTTGATCCCTTTAAACTTCCAACTCATATTTCATATATTTTGAAGAAGTCATTTTATCTTCTCTCATGAAAATCATTGAGTTGCATGAAGTTTATGAAATTGAAAATAGTTCCAAATGAAATTCAAATCTTTCCAAAACCCTTTTCATTTATTTAAATGGAAGAAGTCATGTCATCTTCTCTCCAGGGTTTTGTATTTGAAAAGAATTTGAATTCAAGGGGTTCAGAAAGCAGAGATGAAAGTTTGGGAAAGCCCTTTTATTCACTCTCATTTAACTTTCAAAAGTTTTGAATTTACTCACTTCACACAATCAATCAAACAATCAATCAAAACTATCTATTTAATATAACATTCTAAAATTTAGAATTTTGGAATATTACAGTCCAGTTGTTTGGGTTGAACGTGTTGTCTGGCAGTGATTGGGCAGTCTGCCTGGACGTTTGGGACGGGTATGGGGATCCGGTTGAAAACGCTGTTATTTAGTCGATGGATCTCAAAACCATTCGTGCTACCTCAGCAAAAGAATTTCCCACTCTCACACCGAGTAATGTAATTCGGCCGATAATGATCGGGCATTTGCATGACGGTTTGCATGCAATCAAATGTACCAGCGGAAAGGCTCCACGTGTCAGCCGCGCCCTTTGTCTTCGTCCTCGCCTCCGCGCGCGGCGCGCGCTACACCTCGCACTCGACCACCAAGCGCAGCAAGCCAGCAACCACGGAGAGAGAAGGAGGAGCGGAAGGAAGGTAAACAAAAAGGGAGAGCAGATCGACTGGCCTCGATAGTTTCCACTTCCTGGCCGCAAAATTCAGTTCCCGTCGACCGGTTGCTCGTTCTCTGACTCGTCGATCGTCTTCGTCGTCCATACCTGTAGCAACCGCCGCCGGCATGTCGCCTCATGCATGCGCCTTGTGGTGATCGGCGTGTACCGATGATGATCATGCAGCAGCATGCAGCCGCCTCCGCCCTGCTAGGTCCCGGGGAGGGAGACCATGTTCTCCAGCTGCGGCGGGCATAGGTCCCCTTTCTTTCATCGACGGCGACGACGGCCGCAAGCACAAGCTCGTGAGGTTGGAGGAGACGGTAAGCCCCTGGATCGCCGCCATGGACATCCCTGGCAGCGGGTACCAGATGGACAGCTACTTCTCCCGCCCCAAGATCCGGTCCCGGTCCATCCGCATGGCGGCCGCCGGCGTGATCAACCGGTCGGAGCGGCTCAAGAATTTCGGCCGCGTCTTCCAGGAGGACCTCAAGAACATCTCGCTCAAGATCTACGACCCGCAGGACCCGTTCCTGATGCGCATGAACCGCCTCTTCGTCTTCTCATGCATCATCTCCGTCGCCGTGGACCCGATGTTCTTCTACCTTCCTTCCGTCACCGAGACCGAGTACAACACCTGCATCGGATTCAACCGCATCCTAGCAGCAGGCGCCACCGCCGTGCGCTCCGCCATCGACTTCTTCTACCTGGCGCGGATGGTGCTGCAGTTCCGCACCGCGTTCATCGCGCCGTCGTCGCGGGTGTTCGGCCGCGGGGAGCTCGTCATCAACAACAGGGACATCGCGCAGCGCTACCTCCATCGCTTCTTCATCGTCGACCTCCTCTCTGTGCTCCCACTACCGCAGATCCAGATGATCAAGTTCTTCCTGCGGCCCAAGGGCGCGGACCTGCTCCCCATCAAGACGGCGCTCTTCTTCATCGTTCTCACCCAATACCTGCCCCGTCTCGTCCGCTTCTACCCCATCATTTCCGAGCTGAAGCGCACCACCGGGGTGTTCGCCGAGACCGCCTTCGCCGGCGCCGCCTTCTACCTCCTCCTCTACATGCTCGCCTCCCACATGGTGGGCGCCTTCTGGTACCTCCTTGCCGTCGAGCGCGTCGACGACTGCTGGCGCGAGAAGTGCGCGGGGCTCAAGTTCAACCGGTGCGTAAAATTCATGTACTGCGGGGGCGCCGGGGCGGCCAGCAAGGATGGCCAGTTCACCGAGTTCATGGAGTGGCGCACCATGATCAGGCAGGTGCTCAAGCAGGAGTGCGCGCCCATGGACAACAATGGCACGGGCTTCGACTACGGCATCTACAGCAATGCCATCACCTCGGGGGTCACCCACACCCAGGACCTCATCCCCAAGATCCTCTTCTGCCTCTGGTGGGGCCTTCAGAACCTCAGCACCGGCGCCCAGGGGCTAGAGACCACACACTACAAGGGGGAGGCCCTCTTCGCCATCCTCCTCGCCCTCTTCGGCCTCATCCTCATGGCGCTTCTCATCGGCAACATGCAGACGTACCTCCAGTCCATGACGCTGCGGATGGAAGAGATGCGGCTCAAGCGACGGGACTCGGAGCAGTGGATGCGCCACCGCCACCTCCCCGAAGACCTCATGGAGCGCGTGTGGCGACACAACCAGTACAAGTGGATGGAGACGCGGGGCGTGGACGAGGACGGGCTTGTGAGCTGCCTCCCCAAGGACATCCGGCGAGATGTCAAGCGCCACCTCTGCCTCCGCCTCGTCCGCCGCGTGCCGCTCTTCGCCAATATGGACGAGCGCCTCCTAGACGCCATCTGCGAGCGGCTCAAGCCCAGCCTCTGCACGGAGTCCACCTACGTGGTGCGGGAAGGGGACCCCGTCGACGAGATGTTCTTCATCATCAGAGGCCGCCTCGAGAGCTCCACCACCGACGGGGGCCGCGTAGGGTTCTTCAACAAGGAGCTCCTCAAGGAAGGGGACTTTTGCGGCGAGGAGTTGCTCACCTGGGCGCTGGACCCCAAGGCGGCGGCGAACCTGCCCTTGTCCACGCGCAGCGTCAAGGCGATCTCAGAGGTGGAGGGCTTTGCGCTGCACGCCGATGAGCTCAAGTTCGTCGCCGGGCAGTTCCGGCGGTTGCACAGCAAGCAGCTGCAGCAGACATTCAGGTTCTACTCACAGCAGTGGCGCACCTGGGCGTCGAGCTTCATCCAGGCCACCTGGAGGAGATACCGGAAGCGAAAGAGGCTGGAGCAGCGGAGGAGGGAGGTGGAACGGATGTATGGCAGCATGGCGTCCACGTCGTCGTCGAGCCATTTCAAGACAACGTTCCTTGTGTCAAGGTTCGCCAAGAACGCCATGCGCAACGTGCTACGTAAGCGGTTGCTCCAGGAGGAGAGCCTCATCTTGCTGCCTAAGCCGCCAGAGCCGGACTTTGGCAGAATGCCCTTCTGATTTGGTTGTGATCCGCAGCTGCCGCTGCTACACTGATATGATTGGACGTGAAATTCAGCAAATAAAACTTGTTTGGCGAGAGCAGTGAAGAAAAGAAAAACATGAAAATGTAATACGATTTCTTTTGGAGCGTTTTCTAGGACCGCCTTTCAGGCAATTATATTACGAGCATCTCCAACGGACGCGCCAAAGAACACATGCGCGGTAAAATGAGGTTTTAGCGCGCGCGGCAACTTTTCGTGCGCTCCAGCAGGAGCGGGAAACTACAGCGCACTCTGGAAGCGATAACGCGCGGGAGGTAGCGGCAACTCGCGCGGTAGATTTGGCGCGCCGCTTCGCGCGCATTTATAAAATGCGGCACTCGCCACGCGCTCCACCACACTGCCACGCGCCCTTTCCCTCGCCACCTCGCCGCTTCCACGCTTTCTCGCCGCTTTCAGCGCCCCGCCACCACCGCGCCACCATGCCGGCGCGCCACCGGGGATCTTCGGGCTACCACGGCGTCCGCGAGCGCCCCAACGGCTGGTACTCCGTCGAGATCCGGTCCGGCGACGTCTGGCTCGGCCTCGGCTCGTTCCGGACCGTGCATGAGGCGGCCCGCGCGTACGACGCGGCGGCGTGGCTCCTGGAGAGGCCCCCTTCGCAGATGAACTTTCAGGACGCCCACACGCGCGAACAGGCGCAGGCCGTCGCCCCTCCGCCTCGCCTGATCACGGACCAGGACCGTGCGAACCACGTTCGGCTGCAGCGCCGCCTCCTCGTCGCCGAGGAGGACGAGTGAGCCATGGCGGAGTGGCGCTGGCGCCATCCGGAGGACGTCGCCAACGAACGCGCCTACTGAGTGGAGAGGACGACAAGGCGCCGCGCGGAGCGGGCGGACCGGGGTCAGCGGAAGGCATTGGCGATATCACAGTGCGATATCGTTGAAGCAGGTGGGAGGTCCATCTTCACGTCAGACGATGAACGTTGGGAGGACATATGGATCGATACCTCGGACAACACCTCCGAGGAGAAGGATGATAATGAGGACACGGAGTAGTTCTAGCTGCACCGTAGTTCTATCTAGTTGCATCGTAGTTTTTTTATGTAGTTACACCATAGTTCGGTTTTATCTATCTATGCTATGAACTTGTTTTACCTATTTGTATCGTCTATGCTATGTAAAATATATTTGTATCTTTTTTTAGTGTTTATGTGAAATTTATTCTGTGTCCAAAATGCAACAAATATGGATTTATGCACGCTGCATTTTAGCGCGATGCTGGAGCTGCATGCGCGTACTGTATTTTAGCGCGACTGCTAAAGCCAGCGTTGTGTGCCGCGCCAAACCTGACGATGGACACGCAACAAACTACTTTTTAGCGCGTTGCGCGTTGCGCGGCTGTTGGAGATGCTCTAAGTTTCATGAAACCAACACTGATTGAACAAGCTCAGCTAGATAATTAGAAATTACATCAAAAGAAGTAAAACTATCGAGTTGGCTAAGTGCCGCCTTAGCCATCAGATGAGCTGCGACATTGGCACTCCTTTGGAGTGTCGTAAAGCACACGAGCATATCGAGCGCAACAGCAACAACAACCAAGTTATCAATCAAACATCAAATCAAATCTCGCCATTGTTCAGGTCAACTCTCCGCGCTCCCTCCTCTCCGCGCCGTCGGCCACTCCGGCCGCGGCGGCCACCACTCCTGCGCCATTGGGCCTCCCCCTCCTGCCGCGTCATGGGTCGCAGCCGCTCCGTGTGTTCCCTCTCTTCCGCCCGTTCCAGCCCGCAGGATGGAGAGGGAGGCGGTCGCCTTGCTTCCATCCCAGACCCCCTTCAGCCCGGCGGTCGGGTCTCAGATCCGGTCCGTCCCCCGCCTCCCAGCCTGTCAACGTCTCTCCCCGGCCCTCCGCCGTGAATCCTGCTTCGGGGGGAGTGCTCCAGCGCTGCGGCAGGCTTCTCCACTTCGGATATTGCAGTGGATCGCCAAGCTGGGCAGCCCCGCCTTATGTCCATTGTGGTTAGACCTTCGCCCCGTGCCGCCCCTTCCTCCCCAGTCCAGTTCGATGGATGGACAGAGGTCCAGTCCCACGGTGCGCGTCAGGCCAGCGCGCGTGCCCATGCTGGGGGTCGGCAGCGCCGTTGTCAATGCCACCGGCCGCCATTCAATGTGAGAGCCGGGCGGGATGCCTTTTGAAGGCGCTTTCAGGGGATCTGTTCCTCGCTCCCGGCGGAGTGGACCGCCTGCTGCAGCGGGGCGTGGTCCAGTCCGTTCCCGTCTTCGCTTCCCCACCCCGCCGCCTCCCGCTCCGTTCATGGAGCGTTGCCGCCACACCGACCCCTCCAGGAGGCCGAGGAACAGCCACAAGGTCGTCATCGAGACCCCGGCGATGGAGCACTAGATCGCCTTCCTCCGTCGCCACGCCGTCTTCCTGGCCGCGGTGGCCGAGAGGCATGCGGCGAACCCCATGTCGGTGGCCCGCGCTTTCAACGCAGCGCTCCGCACTCCAGCCCAGCTGCTGCGGGTTACGAGCCACGACCCGGAGGATTTCCTGGTGCTCTTCGAGCTGTCGTCCCACCACAACAATGCCGCTCGCCCCAGCTCCATCAACATCGACGGGGTCGCTTTCTCCATCAAGCCATGGCACGAAGACGACCACGCGGTGCACCAGGACTTCATGCTGCACGTCCGTATGGTGATCGAGAAGATGTCGCTGCAGATGTGGTCTGTGGAGGGCGCTGTCGAGGTGCTCGGCGTCAACTGCATCATCGACCGCCTCGACACCCGTACGCATGAGCGTGGCCACATGCGGACTTTCGCGTGATGGGTCTGGGTGTGGGACGTCGCCTTCATTGCCACCAAGCACACCATCTGGCGGGCAGCACGCAGCGCACGGCGCGTCGAGACCATGCCCGGCGCCTCTCCCCCGAGTCGCGAGGTGCCCCCCCCCCCCCCCCCCCCCCCGTGTCAAGAAGCATCAGCTTCGCATCCACGTCGATCGCGTCGAGGACTGGTCCCCTCCATCGCCGCGCTCCTCGCACTCAGCCCAGAGTGGCCTCCCCTCCTCGGGGTTTGACGACGACCGCTTCGGCCCGGCAGTCTGGGCCGGTACTTGGGTTATGCACGTGGAGGACGACCAAGGTCAGCCCAGGCGGCAACCGGCGGTGGTCGCTCCCTCTGGTTGCGGCGGCCTGCAGCTCAACCCTCGCCGCGACGACGACGACCAAGACGGCGATCAGAGGCGCCGCTCGTGGAAGGACGCCCTCCTGGGGAGGGCGCAGGGCGGGCGGGAGCATCTTCCCAAGCGGGGCCCCGCGGCTCCGCTCAGGCAACGGAGTAGAACATCGATCAGCCGGCATCGCCACAAGGGTGGCCGCAAGTCCGGGGAGGATGCCCGGGCTGGTAGCTTCAAGGACACACCTCCCCTCCCGCTCCGGTCGGAGCTCGCTCCTCCGCCCACGGCGCCAGCTCAGCCCGGCCCGCCTCTCCAGTCTCTGCCTTCTTCGCCGCTGCGGACCGCATCCAGTCTCCTCCTCCTCACGCCGACACCGCCAACGACATGCTTGGGATCGACCAGGCCATCGCCGACACGCTTGCCTCACCGCTCGAGTTCCCCATCAGCCACACTACTGTTGCTTGCCGTGCCCCTCCTTCGAGTGTCTCCACTGTCGTCCACGTGGGCGCGGTAACGTAGCAAGTCATGCATCTTCAGCTGGGCAGTAGCAATAGCCCCGAGGGGCAAAGCAGCAACCTCTTCCGTGAGGCTTCTGCTCCGATCATCCCCGCTGCTCCTGCTCGGCGCACTCCCCCCCCCCAAAGTCTAGGGCCAGCGCCACTCCCTCCAGGCACAGCGCTCGGCAGGCCAGCACCAGCTCCTCCGTCCCTGTGGCGCAGCGTGCTTCGCTGCTGCTCGTCAAGAAGTTGGGCATGCTGGGTCCAAAGGAGGCGATGACTGCCAAGGCTGCTGAGGCTCTCATCAAGCGGTTCAACGAGCCCCTCTCCAACGACTACATCGCCATCATCGCCAAGCTCACTGACCTCGACCCGGAGGCGCTCCGCATTACGGGCGGCCTGGCCGGCCGGATGCTGCTGATGACGCAGTAGTTTAGATATGTTAGGCCTCCACATTATCTACTTTAGTATTAGTCTTCGGCAGCGATTGGCCTTAAGCCAATTCGAGTTAGGATCAATGTTAAATCTTCGTAGTTCATGTCATAGGGCTAGAAGGATTGTCTCGCACCAGAGAATTCAGGGGCCTGTTGGTGGTCTCAGGCGCGCCCTTGCATGTTGGAAGTGTATCTATATTTGCTGCAATTCAATAGTAATTTCGAGTTGCCAGAGAATTTATTTGTGTCCAATGATTAGCATATCCTTTTCAATTATGAGCTGGAATGTCAGGGGACTGAACTCACCAGCCCGGAGATTTGCATTTCGTGAGCTTGCTGATTCCCTCAGGGCCACCATCCTCTGCCTGCAAGAAAAAAAACTGGACACATGGACTGCCAGCACCGTCTGCGACCTTGGGGGTTCTGCGATGGAAGGCTGCGCGGTGCTGCCGGCGACGGGCACTAGGGGAGGGGCAGCCATCCTCTGGAACAAGCGAGTTGTCGACCTGATCACCCACGTTGTTGGCGGCTTCTCCATCACAGCCAAGGTCACAATTCTGCACAACAGCGCATCATTCTGGCTAACGACAATTTACGGCCCGGCTGACAATGCTCGCAAGGATGCTTTCCTGGCCGAGTTGACTCAAGTTGCCCCGCCATTGGGAGAGCCATGGATCATCGCCGGTGATTTCAACATCATATATGAAGCCTGTGACAAGAGCAATCTGAACCTGAATAGAAGAGTTATGGGCAAATTCAGAAGGGCCATCGACACTGCAAATATGAAAGAAATCAAGTGCAAAAACAGGCATTTTACCTGGTCAAATGAGCGGGAGGATCCAACTCTTGTCAGCATCGACAAGATTTTCTGTAACTTGGAGTGGGACAACCTGTTCCCCAATTTCATTCTCATGGCCGCCTCGAATGCATGCTCGGATCAATGTGCCCTCCTGCTGGCAAAATCCTCTTCTCCGGCGCGAAAACCATCATTCAAATTTGAATCCTTCTAGACGTGGTTCCCCCATTTCCAAGAAACGGTGCAGCGAGCCTGTCTTCACCCATTGGAGCTCCTGTGTCCGATAGCAAGGATCAAGCAGAAGATGAAAAGGACTGCATATGATCTTAGGATCTGGGCTAGATCGTTATTCAATGACGCCAAGATTCAGTTCCACCTAGCTGCTGAAATTGTGCTTCGACTATACATTGCTCAGGAGAAGTGGCACCTCACAGCGGCAGAATTTCACCTTCGGAAGCAGCTCAAACGCAGGTTGATCGGCCTGGCTGCGATCGAGTGGGTGCGCAAGTGTCAGGCTTCGCGGCTCACATGGCTCAAAGCTGGGAATGCCAAGACTGCCTTTTTTCTGGCCAAGATCAACTCTCGCAGAAGAAAAAACTTCATTCACTCTCTGCACTTCGAATTCGGAACAGCTTCCACTCATGATGACAAAGCTGCTGTTGCTCATGAGTATTTCGTCAGGTTGCTGGGCACCAAGCAGACCCATGGCTGCTCCATCAACTGGGAGGCGCTCGAGCTGCCCTCTGTTCAAAATGCAGGCCTCGATAACCCCTACTCCATGGATGAGGTCTGGGCTGCTGTAGCTGCCTCGCAGGACGACAAGGCTCCTGGGCCGGACGGCTTCTCTAGCGCCTTCTTTAGAGCCTGCTAGGGCACAATCAAAACCAACGTCATGGCAGTCTTCGACCACTTCTACAGGCTCACTGGGGGTATTTCGCGGACCTCAATTCTGCCATGATCGCTCTGCTTCCAAAGAAGGATGGTGCCACCTGCATGGGATATTTCCGCCCGGTCAGCCTCGTGCATTTCATTGCCAAACTCATTGTCAAAGTACTCTTGATGCGTCTGGCGGCCGTAATCAGCACAATCATCTCTCCTACGCAGTCTGCTTTTCAAAGATCCAAGTGCATACACGATAGTTTCTTATTCGTCCAAAACAGAGTTTGTGCCCTGCACAGCCGCAAAACCCCTGCTCTGCTCCTCAAGTTAGATATTGCAAAAGCTATTGACAGTGTTTCCTAGGAGTACAACTTCGAGCTGCTGCAGAAATTGGGTTTCCTGCGAAGATGGAGGGACTGGATCGCGCTGCTCCTTGCAACCTCCTCGTCATCCTGTCTGCTCAATGGAATCCCAGGGGACAGGATTTTGCACCTCCTCGGCCTTCGTCAGGGCGACCCGCTCTCGCCTTTGTTATTCATCCTCTGCATCGTCCCACTCCACCTTCTGTTCGAGGCTGCCACTAGAGATGGCATCCTCCAACCCATCCCCGGAAGGGCCGGTCGCATGTGCACCAGCCTGTACGCTGATGATGCAGTCATCTTCATCAACCCAGTGCGATAGGAAATAGACGAGCTCCTCCACATCTTGCACTACTTCGGCGAGCCCACTGGCCTCAAGGTGAACCAGGCAAAATCTTCGGTCATCCCGATCGCCTGCGACGGAATTGATCTCGTAGTTGTCCTGCAAAACTTTGGAGGAACAATGGCGGCGCTACCCATTAGATACCTAGGTCTCCCAATCACCACCGGCAAGCTTAGACTAGTGCATCTTTAGTTCATCTTAGATAGGGTTCAAGCTCGGCTCGCGGGCTAGAAGGGTAGGCTCCTGCCAATCCCAGGACGGCGCATGCTGGTAAGGTGCATGCTCTCGGCCATGCTCACATTCGCCCTCACTGTCCTGCGGGTCCCGAAGAAGTTTTTCAAGGACGTCGACAAGGTTAGGTGTGGCACCCCGATCCGCATGGAGCAGGCGGCCTTCGCACGCCATCCCAGGATAACACCTGACGCACGATAGGTCCATGATACAACATTCTAGGTACAAGAATATTCATCAAATACATGTGTATATGATTACATCAGTGATGAATATAATCTTCTGGCATAGCCCTAAGGCTATTTACATGACAGCGGAAGTCTATTTAAATGGCGGCGGAAGTCTTGGCAGCATATCACTCTGGCTGGGCTACAGAACTCACAGGACTGGCAAGATTACGGCCTAGCACGACAGAACAAGCGAACAATTCGGGACGACCTACAAAACTGGCATGACATGCCAGGTTAGTACATTGAATGTACTGGCAAGACAACCAAATACATAGCATCCAAACAAGCAGAAGACAAAGGAAGAGCCAAGTGCATGCAACAACCTATCTCATATCAATTACTAACCATGGCATGAAGTAGACCAATTAAGCATGAACAACATCATAGCATTTGCTAACATGGCAGTAACATGGCATATCAAAACATGCTTCTAACATGGCAACAGTAAAACATATCATCTCCCTCATAGCATAATTTAACATATCAAGCAAAACATGGCATGACATTATGAAACTATGCTGAAAATAACTACCGGTCATATCCAATGCAGACATAGCATGTAACCATCTCATGTGCTGCCATGGTTCTTTAAATACAACATATTAGTCATGCAATGCAACTAAACTTGTGCACCGAGTCCTTCGGACTCTCCTACCAACGGGGTGCCTCGCAACCAAAACGGTGATCACTCCCGAATCACAAACGGGTTCAACGGGTTACCGTAACCAAACCGTGATCTTTCCGGCGATCACTACCACGACCAACACTTGGTCTCAAACTGTGATCTTTTCGGCGATCACTACCATGACCAACACTTGGTGTCAAACTGTGATCTTTCCGGCGATCCCTACCATGACCAACACTTGGTCTCAAACTGTGATCTTTCCGGCGATCACTACCACGACCAACACTTGGTCTTAAACCATGATCTATCCGGCGATCACTACCACATTAATCAGCTTAATTATTTCAGGTTTATCCTCCATTTCGACCAAGACCCGATAGTGTGACCTACTACGAACTGTGTGCTATTGATAGATTCTAGAAACACTCTGCAGAGGTAGCGCACTGTACCCACACCATAGAACCCATGGCCTCGCACTCCCATTTGGGTGGACCAACGGCGTTCCAACCAAACCGACCTACTACCACGACACTCTCCCGGCCACTCCGACTCACTCCCCAGTGGGCTTGTCCTGGGTGGCCCTGTGTCTACCAAAGACACAACGACCACCGTCGTGGCCAAAACATAAATGATCCCACACGGGGACCCGGTACGATAATCTCAACAACGGGCACACAAGGTTATGTCCGCCTACTTGATCATGGTAGCGCGCACCCATAACCTTCCCTAGTTGGAGGCACCGGCGAGAGGCATGCACTACAAAAAAAAGACACATCCGTGACATTTTGGGCCGAACGAAATTTTTTGTCATACATATGACACTTCTATGAAGATAATTGTGACAAAACCCGGTATCATCATAGATGTGGTGGGCTCCTACTTCTATGACAAAAGTTCATGACAGAAAATGGACTTTTCATCCTGGGCGGGCCGGAGATGCAACTGCATGACATTCTTTGGGCCGTCCATGACGGAAAAAACCGTTGTAGAAGCGAGGGCAAGGAAAATTTCGGGGAGTTCCCGGTTACGGTGGGTGGTCGGGGGCCGAGCGATGCGCGTTTCTCTCGTACACATACGCGCATGTGTGCGAGGCGTTGGCTCTAACTGAACCCGAGTGGTTGCACTGCAGGCTACGCGTTACTGAACTCGAGCGACCGATTCCTTCGCTACTGCTGCTAACTGAAGCCGATCGATGCTGCCTCTCTGGATGAACAGTGAGCGTTGCAGGGGGGGTTGGATGAACAGTGAGCGGTGGGAGTGGATGAACAGGGCCCGTGGCGTTGCCTCTGGATGAACAGGACCCCGATCGATCGAGCCGGTTGGGGCTGGATGAACAGGACCCCGTGGAGGGCTGGATGAAAAGGACGACCCCGTGGAGGGCTGGATGAACAGTAGACGGTGGAGGGGTGGATGAACAGTAGCCCGTGGAGGGGTGGTTGAAAAAGAGCCCGTGGAGAGGGGTGGTTGAACAGTAGCCGGTGGAGTAGCATGCGGTGGAGGATGGATGAACAGGAGCCTGTGGATGAACAGTCACAGGTGGAGGCTGGAGGAGGTCGACGGTGGATGAACAGTAGCCCGTGGAGGCTGGAGGAGGTCGACGGTGGAGATGAACAGTATCTCGTGGAGTCCCGTTTTGTGGTACGCCACACCCCTCCCGATGAATAGGACCCCCGTTTCGACCGTAGCGCTCCAACACAAGTCCGTTTCGTCCGTTTTGCAGTACGCCACACCCCTCCCGATAAACAGGACCCCCGTTTCGACCGTAGCGCTCCAACACAAGTCCATTTCATCTGCTTTGCGGTACGCCACACCCCTCCCGATCAACAAGACCCCTGTTTCGACCGTAGGAGGTCCGTTTCCTCCGTTTTGCGGTACGCCAGACCCCTTCCGATAAACAGGATCCCGTTTCGAACGTGGTCGGTCGAACACATGGCTGTTTCCTCCGTTTTGCGGTACGCCAGGCCTCGTTTCCATCGCATGTTCCATCCAAGCCCTCTCGATGAACACGATGATGCATTCCGTTCTGACCCAGCCGGTTGGCTCCCCATGAACACGACGACGACGTTGTTTCTCCGTTCCGACCCAGCCATGTACATGACCCCTGGCCGTACATATATATATGCACGAGTAGGCGTTCGAGACCCCGCCCGTATGTACACATACGTGGCCGTATTTTCTTTCTTGCGCACTAGCTGTTGTACGTACGAGTACATGCTACGTGTGCGCCTCTACTACGACACGTGCGTGCCTCTACATCCACCAGTATGTACGTACACGTTCGCGACCAGAATGACAACGCTACGTACGCTTCGACCAGGTGGGTCCCGACTGTCAGGCAATTCCTTGCGTGCGAATATGTAGCTGGTGGGTCCCAGGAGTCAGAGGGGTGAATTATTTTGTTTTTTTGCCCGGACGCACTTCCTTGCGTGCGAAGGTGTAGCTGGTGGGTCCCAGCGGTCAGGGGGGAAACGTTTTTTTCGCGAAATACGGTGGCCCATCCGATGGGTCCCCGCTGTCAGGTGGAGGAATAATTATTTTGCGCGTAATAAGGAGGCACTTCCTTGCGGCCGCCGTGGACCCAGCTGTCAACCTCTCCACGTATAGTCCACGTCCGATGGAAGCCGTTCCTTGACCATGTTAACCACGCCGCACCAAGAGCACCAGGGCGGTGGACGACGGCGAGGCCTAGGAAGGGAACGACACGGAGGCAGCAAAGACTCGGCAGTTGTTTCCCACGCAGAGGGGAGTACGACTGTATGAGAGTTTACTGGTTCGTCTGCTGTCGCCAGAGAATAACAACAGGTGTGGGTGAGTAGAAGGATGTCTAGGCCTGCGATGGGAGTACGATGGGGCGGTGAGGCCTGCGCGACAGCACAGCCGGCCGCGGGGAGGAGGGAGTAGGCAGTCTCGCCGTGGCTTGTTTGAGCGGCTGTAGCAGGAAGAGCAGAGATTGAAGAAGCACGACGGCCGTTGGATGTACATCCAACAGTCACTGCTTGTGTGTCAATCTTTTTTTAGGAAAGTCTCAAATCTGTGGAAAACAGCATACAACCCATCTGCCATTATTTCTAATAATTTACAGCCCATTTGCTAATTCTTAAGGTTTTTTTGGAGCCCATATTCTTTCTGTTAGCATTACAGCCCATATTGTGGCCATGGTTAAAAAATATACGAAATTTTGCATATTTCGGTGCGGTTCGAACTGTGTTTAATCCCGAAATTTCGACTCACATTCAAACTGATTTTAAAAATAAATGTATATCAATATATAATCCAACAAATTCTCCATGCATAAAATTAATGTAATTTAAAATCTCAAAATGAAAAAAAAGATATTTGAAACTAATTGCCGGTTTGATGTGTTTTAAAAATGTACGGCCCATTTCTCATTACTGATGGGCCATTTTCTCGGCCAGCCAAATGAAAGCTCTCCTCGTCTTGAAAGATTTGCAGCCCAACAGGCCTGACAAAGCGACTTACTTGGCAAATCATAAAAAAAACTGGGTTGTGGCCGTGGACCCAGCTGTCAGCCTCTCCACGTACAGTACTCTTCCGATGGAATGTCGTTGACCACATTGACACTGCCGCGCCGAGAGCACCAAGGTGGTGGACAACGATTAGGCCTTGGAAGGGGACGACGCGGAGCCGGGGAAGACGCGGCAGTGGATGCCCACGCGGAGAGGAGTACGAGGGTTCACTGGTTCGGCTGTGGTCTGAGGCTGCCGTCGCCGCATGGCTGGCTAGCGGTGGGAGTAGTAGGAGGCGATGAGGCCTCAACGGCAGCACAGCCGGCCACTGGAGGCAGGAGCAGGCGGTCTCCCCGGCGCTGGTTTGGGCGGCTGGTGCAAGAAGAGAAACGATTGAAGAAGCAGCAGGACCGTTTGATTCAAATCCAACGGTTACTGCTGCTAGAATCGTTTGTTGACCAAGTTGACAAGCCCTGCGTACACGTCAACTTAGTAGGCCCACATGTTAGCCTCCCAACTGGTGCGCCCCAGATGTCAGTGGGAGGAATCATTTTTTCGCGTAATAAGGAGGCAGTTGATTGCATGCGGCCAGGCCAGCGGAGGGAGTAGGGTGGGCCGGGGAAGCCTGCGCGGCATCACAGCGGGCCACAAGAGGAGGGAGCAGGCAGTCCCGCCGGCGCTAGTTTAAGCGGCTGGAGCAGGAAGATCAGATATTGAAGAAGCACGTCGGCCATTGGATGGACATCCAACAATCAATGCTGCTAGAATCGTGTGTTCACTGACAAAGCCTTGTGTAAACAAGTCAGCCTCAAAATCTGTGGCGTGTACAGCCCATTTGCTATTATTTTTATAATTTTTACTCATTTTCTAATTCATATGGAATTTATTGCAGCCCGTTTTCCATTTTTAGAATTGCTGGCCATTTTCTGGTCAGTACCAGGGTCAAAAAATTAACTAAATATGTGGGAAATTTTGAAAATTCGCAATTTTTTGCTCAGGAACAAAATATTCTTAATCCAAAAATTAATAGCCATACTAAAACAAATTTAAAAATAAATTAGTACTATGTCATGTTAAATCCAATGAAATACGTATAAGATATCAGTGAAGAACAAAAACAAAAAAGAAACTAATATCCATTTTTGGAATTTTCAACCCCTTTTGATATTACTTTTAACAGACATTGACCATGCTCTTCGGCCAGGCCGGAATGCATCCCTCCTCGTCTTGAAAGATTTGCAGCCCAGTAATTCGGAGAAAACAAATAGGCCTAGCTTGGGTATTCTTCGAAAAGAAATACTGGGCTACCTATTTTGCCAAAGAACTAGTGCATGAGCATTTAGCTTTATTTATTTATTTACTTATTTATGTTTAGGGGACCATGAGCATGTACCTGCGCCGGATTCATGTGAGAGCCTCCCTTCCAGTTAATTATGGGCTTCTCTATTGGGCCTTCATCAGTGGGATGCATGTTATCAACAAGTGGAAAATGTGTTCCGTACGAAAAAATAGTATGAGCTACGTACGGTACGGGGCACTAAAGGATCGAACCGTGCAACGACTTCCAAAACATTGTGTTTGTCATTCTAACAACACATTTATTCAACCAACAGACAAAATATACTATTGATTGTACATTGAAAACAGCAGCAGCAGCAACCAGGGCTAGGGGTGCAACAGAAGGAGTAAGCAGGCCAGAAGAGTGAAGACGCAGCTCTCTCTTCCAAACCAAACATCAGCCATCATTACAAAAGGGCTACCAAAAAAGAAGTGTACTATGCATCAAACTAAATAAAGATCCTACTACACCAAGTGTAGGCATCTAACTAACTGGCTCAGTTAGACGTTATTATTTATTAAGCTGTGGAGATTGGCTGGCGGCTTGAACCAGATGGGTGCCTGACTGGGGAAACTCCAGCCGGCATGTCGAATTCTGATACTTGCGACCCTCTCTCCTACTTTGGGTTGCAGAGCGTGGCAGCACATATCAGGGTATGGTGCATGTAGAGACGCATGGTACGCTGTGTACACACAGTTTTGCCCGATGAACGAAACCGTGCTGCCATCATGATCCTTGCCGTTGGTTATCTCCTGGTTAATCGGATAATTCAGTCTGACAAACAGAGAGCGTGTACCAAGGCTACTTACCAGCCTCCAGTCAAAAATTCCTGAAGGCCCAGAGAAGCTGGGATCCTGCTCAAAGACCTTGCAGTGACTGTGATTGTATTCCGCGAAACAACACGTCCGGTACGTGCGAATGATCATCAATCTTTTGCCGTCGTACGATCGAGCCAGGAACCACCTGCAACTGCCATGCCGCTTTTCTTTGAAAGGTTCTGGGATTAGGAAGGGTAGGGACACTAGGCGGCCTACAACATCATATCAAGTTGGAGTCAAATAAAAAAAGGGCTCTTGATTTAGTCAATCTTAAGAACAGCATGTTATGAGCATGAATATTTTTCAGTAAATGTTGATAGTAATATAAGCAAGTCATCATGATATCATACGAAAGTAACATACTGTTGTAAGAGCCATTTGTAGCGATGGCTGGAGTAGGCCAGCAATACGTCCAGCCATAGAAGGAGTCGATAGCGTAAATGAAGCCCTTGTGTTCAATGGCATCAGAGAACCATGGAGGATGTATGAACCTGCGATGGACGTGCAGATTTATCCACTTACCGCAGTGACCTGTCAGATAGGTGAGACCGCAGTTGAAGAACGCAATTAGCCTGAAGTCTTTATAATTCGCAGATCTTGTGGGCACTTGGTAGATTACAACCTTGAGCAAATCAAACTTGGTATCATGTTGGCTACCGTAAGATTCTGAGTATTCTGGGCCGTGGTGCCAAAGCAGTGCAGTGTTAATCGAAGGAAGGGAGGTCAATCGCCGGGTGTAGACCTCCACGAGCATCCAGCTGCCACGACCGTCGACAAGCACCATCCAAGACGTGTTCATGCCGACCGAGTACATACCATTAATGTAGCTGAGGCTGACGGGGATCCGATCGCAGTCAAGGGGGTTGATGCTCGCCACCCTACGATCGTTATGCTGCGTTACACGCTGTTTCTGAAGATCAGGCGATATTAGCAAGCAAGGATCTAGCTTAAAAAGCTCCGTCCTGAGGGCTTTCAGTAAACGGTACAGCCCTGACGAGCACGCGGCGAGCGGCATGGTACTGAGATTGTCCAGACGCGAAACAATGAGCTTGATTACCTCTGTGGGGAGCGAAGTCCAGCCACTCTTTCGGCGGACGCTGCTCGGTTCTGCCATTGTTAGTGCTTGGGTTTCGGACGAGGGGGGAAGGCGCCTTAGCGGGGATGGAAGATTGGACGAGATTATGTGCGGACCAAGATGGAGAAGCGAATATGTGTTGCGGGAGGTGGATAGGTGATGATGACTACAACACACTGCTTGACTTACGAGACCCATACCAGCAGCGTAGGGTCATATCGATGCCAAACAACTTGCTTGAGTAGAGTAGTAGAGTAGGACTCTGCTCTACTACTAGCACCGGATAAGTAGTATATTCTAATCTAAAATAGTTACAAACTTCAATGCCCAAGCATGGAACGACTACGAACCATGCTCAAAGACTGTGTCTACGTGGTGTTTGGACTTATATGCAAAAAAATAGCAAGATGCCCGTGCATTGCACGGCACACGATCATCACCAACTCGGTTTTTTCTCTACTCCTACTCCTATAAAAGACTCAGGGGCTGTTTGGTTCCTAGCCACACCTTGCCACACTTTGCCACACCTAACCTTAGGCAAGTTTGACCAAGTTAGGTAGGTGTTTGGTTCTAGCCACACCTAAGGCAAGGATTTTTTTATGAGGAGTGAGCCCCATATGCCATAGACATAAAAAGTGTGGCAATATTCCCTTGGGCAAGCCAAAGTGTGGCTAACAATTTGAGCAACTCAACTAAGGAAAGTGTGGCAAGTGTGGCAAAAATCTTGTGGCAATATATGGCAAAGATAGTCACAATCCAAACATCCCATCAGTTGGTGATGATGGAGGCGAGGAGGCGTGTTCAGCCAGGCGTGCAGAGGACGACGCATCACTATTCAATTTGTTATAAAAAACAAAGAAGAGTAGTAGAGATAGAGACTTAAGGGAGGAGCATGAGGTTGTGGGAGATAAGGATGAACGAGGCAAGGCCTTATCTCTAAATGTGGAGAGAGGTGCAGGTATCTTTTGTAAAATTGTCATAGTTGGCTTTCTATCCGTCAGATATAGATCGGACGGTCTATATTACAAGATGGCAGGCATACCATCATCACCAACACTGCCTTTTATGAGAGTAGAGAGATATCTCTACTCTTATAAAAAACAGAGTTGGTGATGATGGTGTGCCTGCCATCCTGCAATATAAGCCGTCCAATTTATATCTAACGGATAGGAAGGAAAAATGGAAATTTTGCGAAAAGATACCCACAGCCACTCAACATTTGCAGATAAGGCCTTCCCTCGTGCATCCTTTTCTCCCACAAGATAAACTATGCATACAAATGCATCTTGATGTTCCGTGCAACACATGGGCATCTTGCTAGTAGATAGATAGAGACTAGGGAGTGCTAGTAAGGACACCATCTACTGCTTCGTGTGCTACTCCTGTGCTCCATTCGGCGGCTGCAACGTCCCCTACAGCCACTCCCCCCTGCGCTCCATTCGGCGGGCGCTGTTGACATTTGGGGAGCGCATTCTCGCGACTGCGGGCAGCCATGACTTCAGCGATGATGACTTCTTCCCTGACCTCGGCAACCTCTTCTTCAGCGACATGGGCGACAACCACAATGCCAACGGTGCTGCTCCCGTTGCACTGTATGTGTTTCTCCTTCCTGTTCAAAATCTTGGTAGAATTCATGTTTGTACTCTGTATCCTACTACTATGCTAGTCCACATGATTAGTTTCATCTCTGTTATAGCCGTCATGATTTATTTTGTGCTTATTCGGATTAAATCTCGTAGTAACTTGCTCATATATTCAACTGGCACAACGTCCCCTACAGCCACTTCCGTTTCATGGACGGCTTGGTCGATGCCTCCAAGGAGCCCTTCGTCTACTGCTACGAGTGCACGATGCCGTTTTGGGGCTCTTCGGCAAACATGGTGCATCACCTCACGGATGCGTGCAGCGGTCACTACTGGCCCTTGGCGGAGAACATCAACTACGAGACGTGCTACCCGTTCACCATGCCGGAGTCGCTGGAGGATCACCGCCGCCTGCTAGTCTCGGAGGAGGACGGCAGCATCTTCCTCTTGATAGTGGGCACCGGCGAGGCCCATGCAGGCCGCCGCCCCGTCTCTGTAGTGTGCGTCAGGGGCGACGCCGCTGACGTGACACTGACATGAGGCCGATGTACGGGTGCGTGCTCACTGTTACTACCCCTCAGAGGTACGTGGGCAGCGACACCGGCTCCATCATGTTGACTAGGACTGTGCAGAGCTGGGACCTTCTCGCCGATGTGGACATGGAAGATGCATGGTATTATTTACCCCGCAACGCGGTGCACGGGGACTCCAAGGAGGTTCACCTGGACATATGCATTACCAAGTTAAATGTTGATCATTAGTCTTCGCTCAATGTAATCCGCTGTCTAAGCATGTGGAGACTTCCATGTAGGATCTTGCTCTATTGGAGTATCGCACATGAATAAAAGTGTATCCGTTTATGGTTTAGTCTAGAATCTTCCATGTATGAATTTTTACTACAGTACTGGTGAAAGACTTACGATGAACCATTTCTTACATCTCCTCTGCTCCCTTGCAAGTCATCCTGATTTAATCCCTTCGTCTAGGTGTATAAGGGCATGGTTAATATTACTTAATAGTATAGCCAATTGTTGACTATAAGAAAGTGCCATGTCATCTGTAGCCAGCATGTATAACAATCGATACCCAAAAACTAATTCTTAAAGATCATTTCTTGCAAAGCACAATAAGTGTTATTTCTTCAGAAGTTTTGGATGCAGGTTGAACAGTTGAACACTTTTGTTTGCAAAAGATACCTTTTTATCTATTTCAACCGGATGTTTGTGAGCTCTAGAGATGAAATAATATCCGAAGAAACCTATCGATACCCGTTACACATGAGATGACCCCTACATCCTTTGTCAAAATAAACAACTCCCCGATCAATGCATTTCACTCTTCGGTGCAACGCATGGGCACCTTACTACTATAGATTTGTACGACCAAAAATTGAACTAACATTTTATATAGTACGATAAATGCTGATGCATGTCACCTAAAATTATATCATTCAAAACTATGTTCAAATACGAATCCAACGATATAGTTTTTGTTGACATGCACTAACATTTTGTTAGTTAAATCTTCAGTCAAATTCAATGGGGGACTAATAAACCATGACCGATGTAGTACAAGTGTAGAGGGCGGCGCTGCACGGGAGTCTCACCGCTCACCCCGCTCATGGCGCGGCAGTAAAGCCGTCATATCACAAAACCCAACCACTCCCAGTAATAAGTGGCCTGGTAAAATAAACGGACAAGCAACCATCACATCCCTCCGTCTTTTTTGCATTTCATCTCTCTGCATTTACTTTCTCCGGTTCATCTCGCACACACGATCCCCATCTACTACTCCTAGGGACAGTTCTTTTAGCGGCTACCCCAGCTTTTCCCATAAGACTACTCACAGTGGAGAGTAACAATAAGGCGCCTCGCTCATTTATTTGGGCTTCTAAACTACTACTCGGTCTTGGTTTATTCCTCACCATTGTAATTTGTGCTAAATCTTGACCAAAGGTTTAACTGATAAAATGTTACTCCCTCCGTCTAGGTGTGTAATTCATCTTACGAAAACCAAATAATCCCAAAACACTTAGGCGCGGTGCATTAACTTCTACCTCATTTCTTGTTTCTTGTATCAACCAATAAGAGATAAAGAGTGTGCATGCTTTTAATGACTTGAGATATCAAACACGACGTGCAGTGGTTAGTTCATTGCATGCAATACTATTAATTAGCAAATAAACATAGTAGTGCATGGACATGCACTAAAAATTCATTAGTTAAATTTATGATCAGAATTTGACACAGATTACAATGGGGACCAATAAACCAGGACGGAGGTACTAGTTATGGGATTACTAATCTAGAAGCCTAACAGAACTGGCCCCTGGTACTCCTACTAGTAGTAGTACTCAAGTTGGAATTTGATACGTCTCCAACGTATCTATAATTTATGAAGCATTCATGCTATTATATTATCTATTTTGAATGATTATGGGCTTTATTATACACTTTTATATTACTTTTGGGACTAACCTATTAACCGGAGGCCCAGCCCATATTGCTGTTTTATTGCATGTTTCGGTATTTCGAAGAAAAGGAATATCAAACGGAGTCCAAACGGGATGAAACCTTTGGCAGCGTGATTTTTGGAAAGATTATGATCCAGGAGACTTGCCGTGCAAGCAGGGGGGTCATCGAGGAAGCCACGAGACAGGGGAGCGCGCCCACCCCCCTGGGCACGCCCTACCCTCTCGTGGGCCCCTCGAGCCACCAAAAACCTCTCGGGAGCCCGTTCCCGCACCCTGCCGGAGGAGGGATCCCTCACCGGTGGCCATCTTCATCATCCCGGCGCTATCCATGATGAGGAGGGAGTAGTTCACCCTCGAGGCTGAGGGTATGTACCAGTAGCTATGTGTTTGATCTCTCTCTCTCTCTCTCGTGTTCTCCCTCATGTTCCCTCTGTGGCACAATCTTGATGTTTCCTGATCTTTGCTATTATAGTTGGATCTTATGATTTCTCCCCCCCTCTACTCTCTTGTAATGAATTGAGTTTTCCCTTTGAAGTTATCTTATCGGATTGAGTCTTTAATGATTTGAGAACACTTGATGTATGTCTTGTCGTGCTTATCTGTGGTGACAATGGGATATCATGTGCCACTTGATGTATTTTTTGGTGACCAACTTGCGGGTTCTGCCCATGAACCTATGCATAGGGGTTGGCACACGTTTTCGTCTTGACTCTCCGGTAGAAACTTTGGGGCACTCTTTGAAGTACTTTGTGTTGGTTGAATAGATTAATCTGGGATTGTGTGATGCATATCGTATAATCATACCCATGGATACTTGAGGTGACAATGGAGTATCTAGGTGACATTAGGGTTTGGGTTGATTTGTGTCTGAAGGTGTTATTCTAGTACGAACTCTTGAATAGATTGATCCGAAAGAATAACTTTGAGGTGGTTTCCTACCCTACCATAATCTCTTCGTTTGTTCTCTGCTATTAGTGGCTTTGGAGTGACTCTTTGTTGCATGTTGAGGGATTGTTATATGATCTATCTATGTTATTAGTGTTGAGATAACTTGCACTAGTGAAAGTATGAACCTTAGGCCTTGTTTCCTACCATTGCAATACCGTTTACGCTCACTTTTATCATTAGTTACCTTGCTGTTTTTATAATTTTGGATTAAAAATACCTTTATCTACCATCCACATTGCACTTGTATCACCATCTCTTCGCCGAACTAGTGCACCTATACAATTTACCATTGTATTGGGTGTGTTGGGGACACAAGAGACTCTTTGTTATTTGGTTGCAGGGTTGTTTGAGAGAGACCATCTTCATCCTATGCCTCCCACGGATTGATAAACCTTAGGTCATCCACTTGAGGGCAATTTGCTACTGTCCTACAAACTTGTGCACTTGTAGGCCCAACAACGTCTACAAGAAGAAGGTTGTGTAGTAGACATCAAGCTCTTTTCTGGCGTCGTTGCCGGGGAGGTGAGTGCTTGAAGGTATATCTTTAGATCTTGCAATCGAGTCTTTTAGTTTCTTGTTTTATCACTAGTTTATTTTATAAAAGAAAACTACAAAAAATGGAATTTAGTTTGTCTCATACGCTTCGTCTTTTTAATATCTTTCATGAGTATGATGGAATGGAAAATTGTGCTCAAGTGCTAGAAGAAGAAATCTATAAAATGTTTGTCACTAAATCTTTGAATGATGAGCATGATTGCAATATTGTTAGTATGAACTCTTTGAATATCCATAGTACTAATGATGATTGCACTTGTCATGATGAAAATATCTCTTATAACCATGTCAACTTTTGTGGAGTGCATGTTTTCATGAACACACCGAATAGAGAAGATATATATTGCAAGAGGCATAAGCATTTAGAATCTAAATTGTTGCAAGAAACGTTAAATGGGAGTGCTGAAAATTTACATTTCCTTTGTCGTACTTGTGAACTATGCAATGAACGTGGTCATCTAGATCTCCTATGCAAATTATTTCATGATCGAATCATGTCCAAAAATTGTGATGATTTGATTTCCCTTGCACATTATAATGAACTTAGTTTGCTTTTGGGTTATGAAGAATTGAAACATTTAATTAAGGATCCTCCAGAATTTACCCTTGAGAAACTCCTTGATTTTGATCTAAAGAAGATTTATATGTATTGTACGGTGAATTGCATTTAAAATCCTTATATTGCCAATTACATAAAGAAAAGAAAGAAAATAGAAGATGAAGAGAATACTAATGAAAGGGAAGAGACTTCCCAATCTCCTCCTATTATTTCTTATGATGAATCAGGTAACGAGGAGGAGCTTTCTATTCAACCAATCCCATCAGTAAAGAAGGTTGAACCCACACATAATGTGAGGAAGAAAAGGAAGAGAAGGGGCAGCAAAGGTAAAAAGGTATCCCTCTCAAATGATATTGCTCCTACTACTCATTGTGATGATGATAATTGCTATACTATTGGTGCTATCCATACTATTAATGATGAGAATGATTATGCTTATGATATGAATAGACCCAAGCTTGGGGATGCTATGTTTGATGAAGATGATATTTTTGAGAATATATTTTCTGAAATTAATGTTTGCCACAAGCTTGGGAATGCTATGTTTGATGAATATGATATTTTTTGTCCCCCAAGTTTTGATGAGAATATTTGTTATGATGAAAGCATGCCTCCTATTTATGATGATTATATTGATGAAAGTGGGTTTGGAAGAGTGTCAACTTTAGGTAGTATTGATCCCACTATTTTGTAAGATATTGAATCTTATTGTGATGAATATGAAAGTGGATTTGGAAGAGTGTCAACTTTATTTAGTGATGATTCCACTATCTTGGGAGAGGATTCAATCGATTATGATGAGAATGAAGTTGCTACTTATGATGATTATTGTGATGAAACTTATGCTATAAAAAGTAGTGATGATTATATTAATAAAATTTGTCATTATTATGATTACCCTTTTTCTGAACATTACTCTTTTTCTGAACATTACTCTTTTAATGTGGAAACAATTTACCCTACTACCATTCCTAATGAGAAGAATTTTGATTGTGTGAAGAATAATAATTTTTCTATGCTAATAGATCATGAAAAGAATGCTTTAGGTGCTGGTTATATTGTTTAATTCATTCATGATGCTACTGAAAATTATTATGAGGGAGGAACATATGCTTGTAAGAATTGCAATAATATCAAGTTTCCTCTCTATGTGTTGAAAATTTTGAAGCTATGCTTGTTGTACCTTCCTATGCTAGTTGATTATTGTTCCCATAAGTTGTTTGATCACAAAATCCCTATGCATAGGAAGTGGGTTAGACTTAAATGTTCTAGTCATATTCTTCATGATGCTCTCTTTATCTTTTAATTCTTATCTTTTATGTGAGCATCATTGAAATCATCATGCCTAGCTAGGGGCGTTAAACGATAGCGCTTGTTGGGAGGCAACCCAATGTTATTTTTATTTCTTGCTTTTTGTTCCTGTTTAGTAATAAATAATTTATCTAGCCTCTGGTTATATGTGGTTTCATGTTTTAATTAGTGTTTGTGCCAAGTAGAACCTTTGGGAAGACTTGGGTGAAGTCTTTATGATCTTGATGTAAAAAACAGAAAATTTAGCGCTCACCAGATTAGCTGCCATTTTTTACTAGAGAGTGCTTTTAGGTTGATTCTTTTTGAAGATGATTAATATACAAATTCTTCAGGTCCAACAATTTAATTCATAATTTTTGGAGTTCCATAAATATACTTTTGATATAGATTACTACAGACTATTCTGTTTTTGACAAATTCTGTTTTCGTTGTGTTGTTTGCTTATTTTCATGAATCTATGGCTAGTATGTAAAGGTATGAACCATAGAGAAGTTAGAATACAGTATATATTACACCAATATGATTTTATAATGAGTTCATTACAGTACGTTAAAGTGGTGATTTATTTTCTTACACTAACGGAGCTTACGAGTTTTGTTTTGAGTTTTGTGTGGTTGAAGTTTTCAAGTTTTGGGTAAATATTCGATGGATTATGGAATAAGGAGTGGCAAGAGCCTAAGCTTGGGGATGATCAAAGCACCCCAAGGTAATATTCAAGGACAACCAAGAGCCTAAGCTTGGGGATGCCCCGGAAGGCATCCCCTCTTTCGTCTTCGTTCATCGGTAACTTTACTTGGAGCTATATTTTTATTCACCACATGATATGAGTTTTTCTTGGAGAGTCAATTTATTTTGTTAGTATTTGCTTTCTTTTATTTAAAATAATGTTTTTCATCTCTAGTTTCAATAAAATGTCAAGGATAGCCTTTACCATGCTTATTTTGCTAGTATACATGTTGCTGTTTGAAAACAGAAAGTTTACCGCTGTTGGAAAAATTCCCTAGAAAAGTCAGAGAGTGATATAATGTTGAATCTTTTTGAATATCGAGATATGATAAATCTTATACAGAGTAGTATTTTTCTTATAATTTTTGGAGTTAGGGAAGCATGATGAATCTTGCATTCTTTACAGACTATACTGTTTTGGCAGATTGCTGTTATGTCTGCATTGTTTGCATATGTTTGCTTGTTTAATGATTCTATTTTAGGATAGGAGTATTAAATATGCAGAGACATTTAGTATTCAATGTTGAATAATAATCTTAGTGATTTGTTACAGTAGAAAATGATAACATTTTGCATTGGTTTATACTAACCTATCTCACGAATTCTTGTTGAGTTTGGTGTGGATGAAGCTTTTGATAAAAAGAGAAACCGTGATATGAAAGGAATTAAGGAGACATAAAAGCTCAAGCTTGGGGATGCCCAAGGCACCCAAGATAATATTCCAAGAAGTCTCAAGCATCTAATCTTGGGGATGCCCCGGTAGGCATCCCACCTTTCTTCTTCGACAACTATCGGTTAGTATCGGTTGAACCTAAGTTTTTGCTTCTTCACATGAGTTGTGCTATACTAGCAAAGTTATTTTATTTTGTTTTTCTTGATGTTTGAATAAAATACCAAGATCTGAAATTCTTAAATGAGAGAGAGTCTTCATATAGCTACATAATTATTTAGCTACTCATTGATCTTCACTTATATCTTTTTGGAGTAGTTTGTCATTTACTCGTGTGCTTCACTTATATCCTATGAGTAAATGGTTGAATAAGTTGAATGTAATAAATCTGAAATTATATATGTCTCATTTGCTTATCCCATGGGGAGTAATGACTTCACATCTAAGAACTAGAGGTTGTAAATTTATTGACGGTTAGCAAGCATTGTATTGGTCATTTGAACAATTCATGAAAGAATATTGAAGGAAGAGAGATTTCACATATAAATATATTATCATAGACATCTTTTATAATTGTGAGCACTCATTAAGTATAACATGCTAAAGAGTTGATGTTGGACAAGGAAGACAACGTAATGGGTTATGTTTTCTCACATCTCAGTTAAAGTATATTGTCATGGATCATTCAAACATGTTGAGCTTGCCTTTCTCCCCTTGCTAGCCTAAATATCTGTACTAAGCGGGAATACTGCTTGTGCATCCAATATCCTTAAACCCAGTTTTTGCCATGAGTGTCCACCATACCTACCTATATGCGGTATTTACCTGCCGTTCCAAGTAAATTTGCATGTGCCAAACTCTAAACCTTCAAATTATAATATGTTTTGTATGCCCGAATTGTTCATGTAGCAACTAGGGGCTGTCAGTGTCTTCCATGCTAGGTGGGTTATTCTCAAGAGGGATGCCCAGTCCTATGATCAAAAAGATCAAAATCAAATAAAAATAATTGTAAACAAAACTCCCCCAGGTTTGATGTTAGTTGGAGGCCCCCGTTGTTTCGGGCAAGCCATGGATTGATGATTGTTGGTGGAGGGGGAGTAAAATCTTTACCATTCTGTTCGGGAACCGCCTATAATGTATGTAGCATGGAAGATATTGGGAACTCTTGGTTGTTATGTTGACAATGAGATCATGCCTCTCAAAATTATTTATCTCTATTTCAAAATCGAGCTCTGGCACCTCTGCAAATCCCTGCTTCCCTCTGCGAAGGGCCTATCTTTTAATTTATGTCTTTTACTTTATGCAAGAGTCAAGGTGATCTTCACTTTCCCTTTTTCATTTTATCCTTTGGCAAGCACTTTGTGATAGGGTGATCCTGATATATATATATATATATATATATATATATATATATATATATATATATATATATATATATATATATCCAATTGGATGTACGTTAGCATGAACTATTATTGTTGACATCACCCAAAGGTGAATACGTTGGGAGGCAACATTATAAGCCCCTATCTTTCTCTGTGTCTGATTAAAACTCCATAACCACAAGTATTGCGTGAGTGTTAGCAATTGTAGAAGACTATATGATAGTTGAGTATGTGGAGTTTGCTAAATCAAACCTCTGACATAGACCCTTCCTGAAAATAAGATGAATTGCAATTGTTTGATGACTAAGAATGAAGTTTGCTAGTTTTCAAGAAAGATTATGGTCTATGCTTTGACATGTGAATAGCTTGTTACTTTATTATGAAAAGTTTTATCAGATGAACTACTATTATGACATATAAACATGCTAGAAAAGGTGATTGAAATTATCATTGATCAAACTTGTGCACCTTCTAGCATTCACACTTCATAAATTATTTCTTCTATCATTTACCTACTCGAGGACGAGCAGGAATTAAGCTTGGGGATGCTGATACGTCTCCAACGTATCAATAATTTATAACAGCATCCCGGGATCCCTCATCAGTGGCCATCTTCATCATCCCGACGCTATCCATGATGAGGAGGGAGTAGTTCACCCTCGAGGCTGAGGGTATGTACGAGTAGCTATGTGTTTGATCTCTCTCTCTCGTGTTCTCTCTCGTGTTCCCTCTGTGGCACGATCTTGATGTATCCCAAGCTTTGCTATTATAGTTGGATCTTATGATTCCCCCCCCCCTCTACTCTCTTGTAATGAATTGAGTTTTCCCTTTGAAGTTATCTTATCGGATTGAGTCTTTAATGATTTGAGAACACTTGATGTATGTCTTGTCATGCTTATCTTTGGTGACAATGGGATATCATGTGCCACTTGATGTATGTTTTGGTGACCAACTTGCGGGTTCCGCCCATGAACCTATGCATAGGGGTTGGCACACGTTTTCGTCTTGACTCTCCGGTAGAAACTTTGGGGCACTCTTTGAAGTACTTTGTGTTGGTTGAATAGATGAATCTGAGATTGTGTGATGCATATCGTATAATCATACCCACAGATACTTGAAGTGACAATGGAGTATCTAGGTGACATTAGGGTTTTGGTTGATTTGTGTCTTAAGGTGTTATTCTAGTACGAACTCTTGAATAGATTGATCCGAAAGAATAACTTTGAGGTGGTTTCGTACCCTACCATAATCTCTTCGTTTGTTCTCCGCTATTAGTGGCTTTGGAGTGACTCTTTGTTGCATGTTGAGGGATTGTTATATGATTTATCTATGTTATTATTGTTGAGAGAACTTGCACTAGTGAAAGTATGAACCTTAGGCCTTGTTTCCTACCATTGCAATACCATTTATGCTCACTTTTATCATTAGTACCTTGCTGTTTTTATAATTTCAGATTACAAATACCTTTATCTACCATCCATATTGCACTTGTATCACCATCTCTTCGCCGAACTAGTGCACCTGTACAATTTACCATTGTATTGGGTGTGTTGGGGACACAAGAGACTCTTTGTTATTTGGTTGCAGGGTTATTTGAGAGAGACCATCTTCATCCTATGCCTCCCACGGATTGATAAACCTTAGGTCATCCACTTGAGGGAAATTTTCTACTGTCCTACAAACATGTGCACTTGCAGGCCCAACAACGTCTACAAGAAGAAGGTTGTGTAGTAGACATCAAAATTCCAATTGCAAGGCACAACTTGTTAGGCAAAAAAATTGATACAGGGTGTACGAAGCGGTTTGGGAATTTGCATGCCTTTCCAACCAGTGAGATACTCCGTACAAAGTACGACAGAGAAATAACCAAAGAGAAGGAAGCTAAAAGTAAACAATCAAACGAGCATTTTATCATTTGTTTTGCATTGAATCGTTTCACAAGCTTGACTAGTGCTGTTTTTCTACTTTTACAAAAAAATGCATCGTAATGTTAAAACGTGCATTTGCACGTACATAAGTAATAGTAGTACTCCCTCCATCTAGGTGTATAAGTCTTCCCTCCTTGGTCATGGTGCCCAACCAAAGATGACTTATTGACCTGGACGGAGCGAGTAGCACAGTCTGCAAGCATATATCGAGAGAGACGTGTAGAGGGATAGTATATAGTAAAGTTTGTGCTATATGCACGTACTTGCAAAATGCGTACGAATACACAAGGTTTCCAAACTTTCCCTTTTACATACTCAATTAAGGACGCTAAAAATTCCTGAACATTCGGGATTTATCATTTGCATCCCAAAACTAATGAGACCGCCTTACGAAACAAAAATTATACTCCTCCTAAAAGCCACGGCGCTCGCAGGAGCGCTTGCGGCGCGCCACAAGTGCCCTGGTATGCAACCGTTTCCCAGCGCACCGACACAACGCCTCTTCCTCAGCCTCGCAACTCGCGAGGTGCTGATTGGCGGCTTGCTGGCGGGCGAGCGCGAACTCACCGGTGTGGTGATCCGGCGCCAACAGGTACTCCTCCTTGCTGGAAGCGTGCACCTGGTCCATGTACCGCCAAGCGTAGATGAGGCGCTTGGGCCCGACTGCATTCAGGGCGTCGGCACGGGTATCCTCCGCCACCCTCACGGCCCTCTCACGAGCCTTCTGCCAAAGAGCCAATTGCCTGACTCTCTCGGACGCGACATAGGCCTCCCAGGCAGCTTGTTCCGCGGTGCGCTTCTCTTCCTCGGCCTTCTTCTCCGCCTCTATTTTGGCGCGCTCTGCTGGAAGCAAAGCCTCCCACAAGGCGACATCCATTTCTTTCCAAATCTCCTCAAGGCTGGGGGGCTCGGCGGGCAGCGCAATGTTCTCCTCGTAGCGGGGAGCCGACGCGTCCTCCGACGCGCGTGCTAGCGAGATTGGGAACGCCGACGCATCCACCTCGACGTGTCACGGCAAGGAGCGGAACACCGCCGCGTCCTCCTCGACTAGTGGCGGCGAGGAACTGAACGGCAACGCGTCGCGTTGCCGCGAGGAGCAGAACGCCGACGCGTCCTCCTCGACTAGTGGCGGTGAGGAACGGAACGGCGACACGTCACTTAACAGCGAGGAGCGGAACACCGACGCGTCCTCCTCGACTAGTGGCGGCGAGGAACGGAACAGCGACGGGTGACCGTCCGCGCGGTGCAGCGAGGGGCTCCTAGGGCTTGGGAGGGGCGATGCCATGGTGGTCGACGTGAGAGGGAGGGGGAGGAGATAGCGATGAACATGAACGTGAGGGGGAGGAGATAGCGATGTTGTGGGAGGCGCAGTATTTATAGCGAGCAATGGCACACCTACGTAAGATATGGACTGAGCTGCACTGAGTTAACTGCAGGTCCAGTTGCGTCACTGACATGTGGGTCGGACCTCCATCGGGCCCATATGTCAATGACCCAATGCACCTGCAGTTAAGTAACAGCTACGTGGGCATATTTGTTGGAGTAAATTACGGGGGAGGGAAGGGGTTGAAATATTGCTGGTCACAACGGATTGGACGAGCATGGGGGGAGGAGAGTCATGCATGCAGATTTTTTCACACGGGGTGGAGTGGTGGGACCGCTGGAGGGAGAAGGGGAGTTTGGCAGGCATATTGTTTCCACACATGGAGAGGAAAAGATTTGGAGACGAATGGGCTTCCTGCAGGTATGGGGAATGGTGCATAATAAGTCATCTTGCATGCCGGGCTAGGTATAGTCACAAGTCACTAAAAACATACACGCCCCACATAAGTTCATATTTCAAGGTGCGCTAAATTATTGCATGCGATGATTAAGGCTGGCCATAATGGTGGTGTCTTAGGTGGCATCAAGCACACGGGAATAGCAAACATGCTGATGTGGCAAAGAATTAAAGAAGAGAGGGGGGTTAGAGTAACTAGTGTTCATGCATGCACTGGTAAACACATTTTTTTGTGAAGAACGACAGCATTAGTTGAGTACTTTTGCAGACTTCAAAAACTATTCCACCGCCTCTAATATCTTGCTAAGAGTAGGTGAAAATTTTGAATCGAGCCCTTTAAACTAGAAGGGAGGTAGTGGTACTCTAATAGCTAACCTTGTTGTGATGACAAGATAGGACATAGCACGCACCTGGACGGAGGAACTAGTATGCATTGTGCATTTAAGTTTTGTCTGAAGTCAATGTACCTCTACTTTCACCAGACTTGTAGAAAAATGTACTATCAACATTCACAATGTCAAATCAATATTTTTGCACTCATTATAAAATGTGGTTCTTATACTCATTATAATTAGTATTGTAGATATTGATATTTTTAGTATACATTTGGTCGTGGGATTTCATTGATGCCTGTCAAAGCATGGAGGAAGTGGAGCTTAGGACTTGCATTGCCGGTCTCTACATAGGTATTTCTCTTCATAGTCCTGTAATTTTAGAGACTGATTGCGCTTTTGTGGTACAACAGTTCAACTTCTCCTAACCCTCCTCCAAAATCCATGGCCTCCCAAATCTCCATGGTCACCGCTGAGTACCAGGTTAGAGCCATCACTGGCGATGAGTTCATCGTCATCTACACACGTGTATCCGCGACGGTGAAAGCATGTCTTGCTCGTTTCCTACACATGTTCAACAATTCAACGGATGAGTGGGTGGCTGGGCTAGATGTTGAGTACACCACAGTCCTGGGACGAGAGAAGGATCTAAAGGACGAAGAGAGGAAGAAGCCTGCCATGATCCAGGTTTGCATACATAACGTTTGCTTGGTCTACCACATATGCCATGCCGACATTGAGTGCCAGGATTTTAAGAACTTCCTCAAGGACAACAGAGTGAAATTCGTTACTGTAGTCTTTAAGAACAATAGGGATGTCCTGCGTCGGATAGGTCTCATTGTAGGCCAGCCCTTCGATCTCCAGAAGGCAAGCCTGGTGTCCTCCTCTCAACCTTCAATGCTGACCCTGGCAGCAGCCATGATTGATCCTTCGTACGCTAAACTGAAGAAACCTCATCACGAGTTTCATCATGCATGGGAGTCGACGACATTAGATGAAGATCACATCCTGTACGTAGCAATGGATGCCTACCTTTGTTTAGATATCTACAAGGGTTGGATGAAGAAGCGGAGCCCAGTGTCCGGTTCAAGCAAAGAAGCATCGGCGAAGAGGAAGAGGAAGAGGGACGAGGACGAAGTCGAGTACGTGGACTCGGACTCCGAGTAGGTGGCAGTGCCGTCGCTCATGATGGTTCTACTGCAATGTCAAGCGGACTAGTTGTTTAGTTTATTTTCAAGGGTGTGTTGTGTTGAGGCCCCAGTTGAACTATCTTTATGTTCTTTCTCGTTATTTGAACTCTTTAGTACGTACAGTAGTACTAGTACTATGTCTTACTACTGTTCTTCTTGCAGTTGGTAGTACTGCTCATATCTTTGTGTTCCTACTGTACTTAATACGTTCGTACTAGTAGTATAATTTGGGTCAGTTGATTTGTGAAAGAAGTTCGACGGAGCGAAGGAAGAAGACGGCAGAAGAGGTGGAAGAAGCCCTTCTAGCCATCCATGTTGCATCAAACGGCTCACAAGAGTCGACTGACCCAAATCGCTCCTTCAGATTGCAGGATCCACATGGCATTCAAGGTCTCGAAGGTAGATTCCGCATCCGCACCCGGTTTGCGGGCTCAACGCGCACGCGACCGGCTTCCGCCGCGACAGCCACCATGCGCGCCTCCTCCGTGCGGGCGGAGACGACAATGACATGCTAGTTCCTCCTCGCTGGCGTGCTGGAGCACACGCTCGTCCTCCTCTTCGTACGCTGTGTGCATAGACGCGGCTCCACCAGCTGCTCGCGTACTTGGCAGCGCGACGACATTGCAAGGAGGGACTGCAGACAACGTGAGCGGGCGAGCCTTCGGCTTCATGGCATAGGGATGGCGGTGACACGGCGGTGATGGGCGAGAAATTGTTGGCCGGAGCAGGCGGGCGCCGGCATGCGCAACGGTGGCGGCGGCATATTGATGAGTGCATGTGTGGGAGCTTACTTTAGTTTTATATAAGGTTGGTCAAACTTAAAAGAAAACCGTACTAGTACACGTAAACATTAGACTTAGGCAGCACTCCTTTTATTAGTTAGTACCACAGCCACGATACGGAATCCTGTGCAAGCGCGTGAACCGCGGTCGCGCGGTCGATCGAACGGTGCATCACCGTGTCGTGTTCAAAGGACATCCACCGAACCTTTTTGTGTGTGTGAAAACAATCCTCGAATATTACTCAACTTTTTTTTCCTTGGAAAGTTCTTGACGCTGCAATATTTCCATATATTTGAATTTAGCTCCAGTTCGTGTCTACTTGGATTTGGATGTTTTAGGTGCGCCCTAGTTTTTCATAATACTGATTCTGCGTGTGTGACTGAGAGAGAACGTGTGTATGTGTCCATATGTGTGTTGTGGCGGAAGGGCAATGTGGAGACGGTGTGCGTGTGATACAGACATAGAGAGGTGTGAATGTGCAAATGATCATGCACGAGTGAGACATAGACACATGCAGATACGTTGTGTATACATGAGAGAACGGTCTTCTAGTTTACTTGTGTGTGTGTGTGTGAGAGAGAGTGAGAGAGAGAGAGGAGCATCCGTAACACAACAATCATCTCTCTATATTCGTCCGTCCCTCGCACAATTGCATGCAACACATGCATCAACGCGCACATTTTGACACCCTCACCCGGCCCCTGCCCACCTCAAGGCCCGCACAATCTCTTCATGAATACCCATTTCTCTCCTTAGGTTTGTTTTCTCTCAATATCTGACACACACATACACACAGAGAGAGAGAGAGACGCAGCACAACACACACACACACACCCCCTCCCCCGAGCACACAATTCATCCCCATCCAAGGTTATACGGCGACCACTCTCGCTTGTGCTTCTTTGCACCCCAACATGCACAACACCTCAATCTTCAAAGAGGGCATCGAGCAGATCGAAGACGGCGACCACATCGCGCTACAAAATGCAGGGTCATTTGGAAGCAGGGTGATGTGACGATGGATGACTGACTCCTCCCCCCACCCTCTCTCTCTCTTGCACAAAATTACCAATCCCTCTCTCCCCCACACAAAATTGTCAATCCCTCAACCCACGAGATCCTTCCCCTCTCGTCCATGTTTTTCTAGCTCTCTCATCAAACATGTTGTCTCTTCTCCTTCCACGTATACAGAATCCGGATGCACACGCATCTCACGTATATTACATGTCTCCATCTTTCTCACAGACCTAACTTCTTCCTCTCTCTATCTCTCTCTCTGTCTCGTTAGGTTTGTCTCCTACTCTCTCATCCACATACATACAATCTTTCCTGCCCTATCTGCTCCATCTTCAAAAGCTCTCTTTGCACATTTCATTCACACATTGGGATATGTCAAAATGTTGCTTCTATAATGGCTGATGTAGAGTTATGGTTGTTTTTGTTGCATCCTACAAAGTAATAACTATGAAATGCATTTAGATTCTCATTTGACTGGGATTATGTGAGTTTGAGCATGTTGTGAAGTACTATAGACCTTGTATACATCTTGGGATTCGACAATGTTTGTAACTATTGAATTGTATAGACCATTACATTCGTAGTCAATAGCCTAATATATTTATTTCACAATTTCAACAAATGATTAGTTCACTACAAACTAAGAAAACAAATGTGTACTCCCTCCATTTTTATTTAAGTCCGCGTATTAGCATTGGTCAAAGTCAGGTTTCGTAAACTCTCAGAAAGCTTATAACAAAAAATACTAACATATACAATAACAAATAAATACCATTATATTCATTATTGAATGTACTTTCACATCATACATATTTGTTATGGTAAATGTTTAGATTTTTCTATAAACTTGGTCAAACTTTAGGAAGTTTGACTTTGGTCAAACCTAATATGCAGAGTTTACTACTACTAGTTTCTTAGCCGAATCACTTAACACGCCACACGGGGAGTCCAGTGTCACAAAACTTTGAGGTCGGCGGGAAAATCTCCCGCGACCCTGAATCGAGCAGTGGGAAGTTACCATCATAGCCTTCGGAACAGGCCTACAGATGACGCTTGGTAGGGGGATGTTTTCGTAACTTCAGGTTCACCCTACCCAGTCAACCCCACCCTGGCACAAAGAGTAGTACACCTGAATACTCCCCATTTTCTATCCCCACCACAAAATAGACTTCTCCACGACACCGTAGCCTTCGTGCTCCTCCCCCTTTACATCGGCGCACTCGTCCACCGCAGCGCATCTGCCTCATCGACGACCTCGTACGCTGCACTGGAGCCGGTCCACCGTCGTCGTCGTACACGGAGCCTCTTCCCTGGCATCATCTTCCACGGTCTCGGATCTGCTTCCCGGAAGCCGACGCCAAGCACAGAAGTACCACCGTCGTGGACAATGAACTGACAACTGTTGCTGACCATGACTCGCAGAGGTTGCCGCGACCATCGTTCTCCTCCTCGATTGGTAATGTGTCTATTGAATCACTTAGTAGTACATGTGCATTTCCAATTTTTTTCATACCTACCCTTCAAATTTCCTGGGTGCTATTGTTCATGTAAAAGTAATTGGTTATAGCCTCCATTGTCCAACAGAATATCAGCTTGTAATTGTGTGTCGCTCCTGTATCGTGTTGTGCTTGGGTAGGTTTTTCATCTGCAACGAGTAGTGTGGCAAATGATGGAAAGGTTTTTAAAACTAGCAAGATGCCCATGCGTTGCACGCATCAAGATGCATTTTTATGAGTAGTTTATCTTGTGGGAGAAAAGAAGGCCTTATTTGCAAATCTGGAGAGGGGTATGGGTATCTTTTTGCAAAATTCCCATTTGTTTCCTTCCTATCTATCAGATATAAATCGGACGGCCTATATTGCAAGAAAAACAAGTATAGAGAAAAAAAAGTAGACAGTAGAGAAGTAGAGATAAATATTAAATATTAAGTATAAAATAAATATAACAGTAGAGAAGAGAGTAGAGATAGTAGAGACGTCGGGAAAGGATCGCGCACGCGCAGGAAAAAGCGGCCGGGCGTCCGCTAGTTTTGGCGCGCGGCGTCCAGCGCGCTTTATAAAATCCAACGCCCTCCCACCGCTCTATGCCTTGCCACCGCTCTTTCCCTGTTCTGCGCCTCGCCACCGCTCTCTCCCTGCTCTTTTTCGCCTCGCCACCGCCGCGCCACCATGTCGCCGCGTCGCCGGGAAACTTGGGGATACCGCAGCGTCCGCGCGCGCCCCTCTGGCAGCTTTTCCGCCGAGATCCAGTTCTGCGGCATGCACCTCGGCCTTGGCAATTTCGACACCGCCAACGAGGCCGCCCGCACATACGACGCGGCGGCGTGGCGCCTCTGGTGGCCTCACAGAACATTGAACTTCCCCGACGTGCCGACGCGGGAGCGGGAGCAGGAGCTCGCGCATCTGCCGCAGCTTAGCACCGACGAGGATCGTCGCGACAACCGGAGGCGGGAGCATCGTCTCGGCATCACCGAGATGGACGAGGAAGCCATGGCGTTGTGGCACCAACACTTCCCACAGGACATCATCAACGAGGGTGAGTTCTACGCGCAAAGGAGGGCTTAGAGGGATAAGAGGAGGGCGGTGCGAGCCGCCTATCGCGAGGACAAGCATAGGCGAAAAGCGGACGCTCAATTCAACATGAGGCTAGGAGCAGCGTCGCCCTAGGAATCCGACGATGATCGGTATCTTCACGCATACAGTAAGACGTCGGAGGAGGACATCACCGAGGAGGAGTCGGACAACAAGGAGTAGTTGAATTATCTTTTTTTTATCTATCTATGTTGAGAACTATCCTCTACTCTCTAGTCTCTACTTCTCGATCTCAGCACTGTAAACGCTTTTTTAAAGCGCCGCGCGTTGCGATTCTGTTGGAGATGCTCTAACATGGCAGATGAGTGCTTTAATGTTGCCTACAAGATGCACGAGTATTACTAGTAGTATATTTTTCTTGCCATGTTGAGATTTTAAAACCATGAGTGCGAACATGCAGAGGAGCAATCAAGACCAAACACGGGATATTCGGGACATCTTCAAGGAGCGTGGCAAGTTAAAGAGGAGCTGCACCGAACCTGTAAAACGAGCTTTGGTAAGTAACACCCTTTCAATTACTTTCGTTTAGCCTCGTGTTCTTCGATGTGTATATGTTGTAGTTTCTGTTTCTCTTAAGTGTGATGTTCTTTGATGTGTAATAAGAAGAGTCTTAATCATCCTAATGCTTTCGTTTTTAGCTTGATGTAGGAAGTGGGTGTTCTCATCTTGTAGTCTGTTTTTTTTTCCTTTTGAATTCACTTCTCCGAGTTCTGTTTATCTGGATTCTACTAAATGGATCTAGGTTGCTCTGAGTATTGATCTAAAAAAGAAGTAACTTCATGTCAGGATGCAGTTCCTGCGAGGAGGGAAGTATGGTCAACCTCGAGATCATGTTTCCAAAATGAGGCTGGATTACACACAAGGTGCCAGTTCCCTAATGATGCTGGATTAGACACAAGGTGCAAATTCCCAGATGATGCTGGACTACACACAAGCCAGGTGGAGTGGTCAGTTGTTCGTGTCCTCGTGGCATTAGTAAAGGCTGAAAGAAAGCGTGCAGCAGCCCTTGAGAATGTAGCTGAGTTCCTGAAGAAGCGAAAAGAGCAATCAGATGCTCTCTTCACCCAAGCCAAAGAAGAGATGGATGAAGCCAGAAATAAGCTAGCAGAGGTAGAGCAGGCTAGGCGTCTCCTGCTATCTAAAACTGTTGTCAATACAAAATTTCCTTCATAATTGCTAGGTTCAAATGTTTATCTAGTCAGCATGCCTGTTGTGATGTCCGTGCATCTACTGATGTGGCACAAAATGTTTTTTTGGGTCATGTAATAACAGCAATTACTTTCCAAACAATAACAGGTGAAGCATTGGACATGGTATAGTTCATGTGCAAGCCCGACATTCCAAGTTCAACTTCCACATCAAACTCATGTTCACAGATATCTGCACATTCATACATAATGTCCACAACCATGATTCACTTCAAAGCCAAACAAATGTGAGGGGAGTTATAAATAAAGAAAAACCTCTACTAGTTCCTGCTACCAGTGCGAGCACAACAAGTCAAGACCATGCGTAAATTAATTATATTTTAGTCATTTTTTGTGTTCTAAAATGCCTGCCGGCTCGCGGAAGGACGTGTTGCCGGCACACGTGCGGATTCAATGAAGGCAGGCGGGGCAGTCTTAAGCTGGTTGCACACGGCGAGGAGGCGTGCTCAGCTGGGACTGCAGCGAGTGCGGCCCTCTTGGACGGCGTGTCGGTTCAATGCCTGCGCAATGAGAGGTCGCGCCTGTGTCTGAGCAATCACTCCCTCAAGTCCTTTTTGTTTGGGTATAACAAAATCTCGTTTTCCATTCACATTTTACAAGTAAAATTCGTGGACAAACTTTGACCCAAAGTACGATGGGGACTAGTAAACCAGAATGGAGGTTGTAGTTTTTTTTAATCAAAGAAGAGTTTCCCCTTCCGATTTTCATTACTGAAAACCAGCATCTAAATCTAAACCATAGTATTTGCCCTAGAACTACCAGGTTCAACATCTCACAACATAAACCCATACAACCATACGCCAAGGAGGTACGTAGTACTATGAATTCCATTTTCGCTCCATACCAATTGTTCTAAAAACTAGTTACTACTTATAACACGCCATTGAAAATCGGAACTCTTAAACCCACTAATAATGATATTTTAAACGTGGCTAATCGGTCTATGGTAACTGGAGAGCCACCATGCTCCAAGTCGTCACCTGTGGTCCCGACCATCAACTCCTACGGATCAAATTATCACGCGAGCTGACTATTCCTACAAAGGTGCCCCACCACATACTCGATACCCGCGAATGCAGCAATCGTGCACCTAGGGTTTTAGGGTTTATTTGTTAACGCCGCCTTTACGTAACACTCATGTGTGCGAGACAGCGAGAGGCCGGCTGCATGCGTGCGCCTCTTCTCTTCGTATATGTACTCCACCGTTTGTCTGGTGTCCAAAAAATTATAATAACTACTAGCAATGTGCCAATGTGTTGCCACACGATCAAAGTATATTAATACATATTCACCAATTTGAGAGAAAAAAAAGTCTAGTTTTGAAATACGTATATCACTAAAAATATGTTCCTTTGGCGGTTTTGATGAGATAAGGGAGGAATGTTATTGGTTTCAAGATTCGAGAAGTGGTATATGTCTAATATCTACTCTTACTAGCAAGATGCCCGTGCGTTGCACGGAACATCAATATCTTGTGGGTGAAAAGGATGAACAAGGGAAGGCCTTATCTGCAAATGTGGTGAAGAGTGCGGGTAAATTTCCATAGTTTCCTTCCTATCCGTCAGATATAAATCGGACGACCTACATTGCAGGATGGCAGGCCCACCATCATCACCAACTCTATTTTTTATCCCTACTCTTGTAAAAAGCATTGTCGATGATGATCGTGTGCCTGCCATCCTGCAATATAGGCCGTCCGATCTATATCTGACGGATAGGAAGGAAACTATGGCAATTTTGCAAAAGGATACCCACACCCCTCTCCACATTTGCAAATAAGGCCTTCCCTCGTTCATCCTTTTCCCCCACAAGATAAACTACTCATAACAAATGCATCTTGATGTTCCGTCCAACGCATGGGCATCTTTCTAGTTGTTGCAAAAAGCCATGTGTGTGTGAGAGAGAGGGAGAGTGGAGGAGGACGGAGTGCATGTGTGACAAAAACACAAGGAGTGTGTGTGCGATAGGTATCAACTTAAAATGAGGATAGTGTGTGTGTGCACGATCGAGAGGGCGTGTCTCAACAAGGGGAGAAAAATCTACATAGATATAAGGAGCGGGAGAGAGACACGTATGCGATAGTGGAAGCACGAGTGTGCGGGTGTATAAACCTATCTAGAGGCTAGCTAGTCGATAAATGTTTGTGAGAGAAATACGAGTCGGGGTGCAAAAGCGAGAGTTTTGTGTGTGCGAGAGAGAGAGGGTATTCGGGAAGGGGAGTGGAAGCAGGAGTTGTGTGTGTGTCTGTGTGAGAGAGAGATGGGGGGTTGTCTGACCGGTAAACAAATGAATAATGTCAGTCTGGGATGGAGACGAAAAGGAGACCGCAACAAATGTTGTGTCTACAGGAGAGAGAGAGAGAGAGAGAGAGTAATTTTAGTGGTATGGGTCATATGTAGAGACATATAGGGTGTGTGAGAGAATCCCATAGAGAGAAAGTCAAAGTGAAAGACAAGTGGAGACTGCGTGTGTGGCGGTGAAAAAGAAAGCTTAAGTACCGAGTGATACCAGAGAACAGTAGAGACGTGAGAGATAATGAAAACCGTGTAATGTATAATGATAGGGAGAGTGTGACACTTCTCAAGGGAGACGTTGAGAGACCATGTTTGCGAGGATAGGAGGAACATGAAGTGAGCGTGCTGGTGAGCTGGAGAAAAGAGAGTGATAGCTACCTGAAGGAGCATGCATGCGAGAGAGATGGGCGTGAAAGGAGTGAACATAAAAGGGATTCAAATATTTGAATTCGAGATGATGATACATGTAATCCATACTCGAACCAAAATTGATATATCAAACATTCATACTCATATGAATTCACACACATCTATGTTATTTAATATGTAGATGTTACTGATCCATACATTTTAGTAGAACATAATTTGGTTAATTTTTTTCGAATTCAACCTTAAGATTTTGAGATTGTTGTATTTGTAAATCATATTATACATATAAAGGAGCAGAATTCTTTGTTGTGCTTTTGAAAGTATATATAAAAAGATGATGTATATAGAATGTAATTCCAATTGAAAATGGATCCCGCCCGGAGAAAAATAGAATACAAACGGGATTCGAATTGAGTTGGCACGGTAATCGTGCACTGTGCAAAATTTGAACAAAGCGGGGAAAGTCGCAGTAACCGCCTGAAACCAAAATCTGCGAGATGGAAATTACTACTGCCTATCTCTGCCACGCAAAGCCTATGTGCTGGATTTCTACAGGTTTCGATAGGGGTAGGTTTGTAATTTCACCCAAACGTGACGTAACCGCCTCTCACCCGGATTCATACACGATGGGCGCCAAAACACAGTGTGTCCTCGGCCTAAATCGACTCCCTCCCCGATTCATATTCATACACGGGGGCGCCAAAAACAAACTCTCGTCGGCAAATATTCGGTGCATGCGAGATTACAGTCCTATCCCGAACCGACTAATGTTGCTGTGATGTAGTAGAAATTTGAAATGGGGGCTAAGTTTGTAAATTTCCTCGCATTTGAGACAAGCGCGCCCTGAATACATGGTTCCCCCCTTCCTCTCCACCTCCCTTTTCCCCATTTATACTCCGCGGGCGCCAAAACACCCTCTCCACCCCACCCTCCTCCGTCCGCCGACGTCCGCCACCCCATCCACCGCCGTCCTCCTCTACCATGCCGGAGCTGATACCCCGACGCCGTCGTCCATTAGAAGAGATCGACCTATCTCATCCACGGCTTCGGACCAGGATCCTTGCATCCCGTCCTCGCCGTCGTCCACCTTGCCGGCGCCGCTCCTACGACCGTCTCGTCCACCGCCCCCGCCACCACCATCTACCCTCCTAGATCTGCTTCCACGCTGCCGACAGCCATCGCTACCGCAGGACCATCAAATTCTCAGCAGATGCATACATGGCGCCGCACCAGAGGCGGTACTCTTCTGTATCTGCTCAACTTATTTATCGCAGCAAGAAAATAGATCGCCACTGCTTTACTCTGATTTCTTGTATTGGTTGTGAAGTTACCTTTGTCTGGTTTGCACCTTCAGATCCGCCATGGCACGCTCAACACTACACTCCCAATTCTTATGGTTTTCCCCTTTTATATTCCACACTAGTTAAATCACAGTCGACTAAATTTCAAAATTGGGTCAGTCGATTTTACAGAGCTCACCGGAGTTGGCCGGTGCGAACGAAGGGGCTCGGGTGGTTGTGGAGCCTCGCCGAATGAAGAAAACTCGACACGGGTGGGGGTGGGGTGGCGGAGGAACACAGGCGGTGGGGGCCGGTGGTCCGGCCGGCGGCCCGTGCGGTGTTCTGTATGGGAAGAATCAGAGACGAGGAAGAAGAAGGGTTAGGAGACGTAGGATCTTCATCCAACCGCCTGAAATGGTCGAGAGACAGCTGGGAGTTGTGTTCTTAATGCGCTCTAGTTCATCATGTGTGGGAACTATGCAACCAACATTTTATTATCCAAAATCTTCTTGCTCTTCTTTACCATGTCCCTCTTCCGTTCTTCTTTAATATGTACTCTCTCCGTTCCTAAATACAAGTCTTTGTATAGATTCCACCATGGACTAAATATGGAGCAAAATGAGTGAATCTACACTCTAAAATGTATCTGGATACATCTGTATGTGATCCATAGTGGAAATCTCTACCAAGACTTATATTTTGGAACGGAGGGAGTATGATAGTAGTACAATATGTTCCTTGTACTGAAGATGAGAAGGGACATTTGCAGTGTAGAGGTCTATACGGTCGGTTGTGATGGACACTTTGAGCCTGTTTAATTCGTAGGATCTTGTAAACATAGGAATAGGATTTGTAGTGGCCTGCCCACTTGAATCCTATAAGAATAGCAAGGAAATGCGGGGAGCTATGTCGCCTTTGAGAGTTACACTGATATTAACAGTACCGCGCCTTCACTTGAAGAGAGCTGGTATACGAAGCCTTTCTAGCTGTCCGGCCAGCTAGCACATATATTCCAGCAAGTTCCACTTTGCTGATTTTACTCTGATGCTTAAGGTTTTCCCGTTATATCTACACTACGATCTGTGTAGCTGCTTTGTGTCGCACTAGCAGCAGTCCACTCTTGAAGCTAAACACTGCAATGACTTACAAAATTGGCACCAAGGCATTGAGTGCCATTCTAGATGCAATGAAACTCATACGCTCCCCACATGTTGACTCTTGTTCAGAATATGATCCTAATGACTCTTGTTCAAAATTGCCACATATAGAGAGACAGCATGGAATTGCATTTCTTTGGGCGCTGTGGTTCATCATGAGTGGGCAACCAACATTGTATGCAATGAAGCGGAACCTCAAGAATATGCTTCCTCTTCTGTTCTTTAACATGTTCCTCTTTGTTTATTCTGTATTTAGTACGTACAATATGTAACTTGTCAGGAAGGGGCGCAGGGACATCTGCAGTCAACAGCTGATAGAGCTGGCCTGCACGTGATCGATATGCTTTCAATTACTAGTGGCAATACAACACCGTATTTTCAAGTCAGTTCCACTTTCCCGATTTATATATCGTGGTTATGGTGTACCCCTGTTATGTACACTATGATCTGCCTAGTTGTTGTGTGCTCTTGTTATCATGGTTTGGCAATAAACTCTCTATACAATATATTGTGAACCTGTCATCTGCCAGCTATCCTTACTTCTGGAGTCTATTTTTTGTGTACTTGTGCCATATTATATAAATGCATGCACCATATTACAGCACACATGGGCTCTCTCATTAGAATGCAGTGATAGCACACAAGTGTTTACAGGGGCGCCCCTATATTAGAATATCATCTGCATTACAAAGATAATCTCACAACTATTTATGTTTTCATGGTTCTCAGATATTATATGCAATTACAGTGAATATCAGAATCCACACATCAGAAGAATATTGTGGAACACTGCAATGACTTACAAAATTGGCACCAAGGCATTGAGTGCCATTCTGGAAGCAATGAAACTCATATGCTCCCCATCTGTTGATTCTTGTTCAGAATATCATCCTAATGACTATTCTAACATCGAGGAGTCAAAGGTAGATGGCCTGTCCTATTCACCCATCAAGGTGCCTATTCTAATTTGGCAAGGTTTTATTGATTGCGCGTGTCTTGCATATGTTGTCTTGCATTTCTTCTACTTTGTTGCACCGCCATTTGCTTAATTTACTCATCATATAACTCAAGATGCCATGCCCATCCATTATCAATACATATTCCATCTGTCATCATACCATGTTTTCCACTCAAATGTTGTTCTTGTGCATCAGACATCAAAAAGGAAGAGGGTGATTGCCGAACCCGAATGAGCACCAGCAAAGTCCTTGAAAAATGTGGTGGTGCCGGAGAAATCAGACAGTGCCCCACTTATATTGGATGTACAACTAGTGACACAAAACGTAGGACCGACTCCAGCAGACTGTACCCATACTTCACTGGCCACACCACTAGCCCCACCACACAGGACCTGCACTCCAGCAAAAGGTATACGATTTCATTTGCCATAGCACCAGCCGTACCACAGAAATATCCCACTCCAGCAAAAAGTAAAGCAAGTCCACCGGCCGAAGACATATCCCAACTGCAGAGATGGCCAATTCCTGCAGATTGGAACCCCATTCCATTTATTCCCAGTTTAAAAGACAATGCTTTCAATGTTGTTAGGGACTACATGCATATATTCCCATCATGGGAAGATTATAGTGAAGACAAACACCATTTTCACATCTTCCTGTCCAACTTACATGTAAGTGCTATTATTCATGGTTATTATTTTCCTGTTTTCCGCTGATTGAACACATCAATGATTTACATTACATTGTTGTAACTAGGCGAGGGTCAATCTAGATAGTCATGACCATCAAAGCTTGCTTGTGCTTTTCAAGGAAGCATTGCAGCAGTATCGGTGTTACCTGAGGAAATCACACTTTGATGGCAAGTCTATAAACGAATTTCTGGTGAAGTCTCCTGTGCTAAATTTAGAAGACATTGAATGGAAATACCTTGTTATTGTTGGAAATATGCCCTAGAGGAAATAATAAAAGGATTATTATTATATTTCCTTGTTCATGATAATTGTCTTCTATTCATGCTATAATTGTGTTATTCGGAAATCGTAATACATGTGTAAATACATGGACCACAATATGTCCCTAGTGAGTCTCTAGTTGACTAGCTCGTTGATCAATAGATAGTCATGGTTTCCTGACTATGGACATTGGATGTCATTGATAATGAGATCACATCATTAGGAGAATGATGTGATGGACAAGACCCAATCCTAAGCATAGCACAACATTGTGTAGTTCGTTTGCTAGAGCTTTTCCAATGTCAAGTATCTTTTCCTTAGACCATGAGATCGTGTAACTCCCGGATACCGTAGGAGTGCTTTGGGTGTACCAAACATCACAACGTAACTGGCTGGCTATAAAGGTATACTACGGGTATCTCTGAAAGTGTCTGTTGGGTTGACACGGATCGAGATTGGAATTTGTCACTCCGTATGACGGAGAGGTATCTCTGGGCCCACTCGGTAATGCATCATCATAATGAGCTCAAAGTGACCAAGTGTCTAGTCACGGGATCATGCATTACGGTACGAGTAAAGTGACTTGCCGGTAACAAGATTGAACGAGGTATTGGGATACCGACGATCGAATCTGGGGCAAGTAACATACCGATTGACAAAGGGAATTGTATACAGGGTTGCTTAAATCCTCGACATCGTGGTTCATCCGATGAGATCATCGAGGAGCATGTGGGAGCCAACATGGGTATCTAGATCCCGCTGTTGGTTATTGACCGGAGAGCCGTCTTGGTCATGTCTACGTGTCTCCTGAACCCGTAGGGTCTACACACTTAAGGTTCGGTGATGCTAGGGTTGTAGAGATATTTGTATGCAGCATAACGAAAGTTGTTTGGAGTCTCGGATGAGATCCCGGACGTCACGAGGAGTTCCGGAATGGTCCGGAGGTAGAGAATTATATATGGTAAGTCGAGTTTCGGCCATCGGGAAAGTTTCGGGGGTCACCGGTATTGTACCGGGACCACCGGAAGGGTCCCGGGGGTCCACTGGGTGGGGCCACCTATCCCGGAGGGCCCCATGGGCTGAAGTGGGAGGGGAACCAGCCTCTGGTGGGCTGGTGCGCCCCCCCCCTGGTCCCCCGCTGCGCCTAGGGTTGGGAACCCTAGGGGAGGGGGCGCCTCCACTTGCCTTGGGGGGCAAGGCACCCCCCTTGGCCGCCGCCCCCCTAGGAGATCCCATCTCCTAGGGCCGGTGCCCCCCTGGGGACCCTATATATAGAGGGGGGGGGAGGGAAGCCGCACCCTTACACCTGGCGCCTCCCTTCCCCCTTGCTACACTTCTCCCTCCCGCAGCCGCTTGGCGAAGCCCTGCCGGTATCCCTGCTGCATCCACCACCACGCCGTCGTGCTGCTGGATCTTCATCAACCTCTCCTTCCCCCTTGCTGGATTAAGAAGGAGGAGACGTCACGCTGACCGTACGTGTGTTGAATGCAGAGGTGTCGTCCGTTCGGCGCTAGGATCTTCGGTGATTTGGATCACGACGAGTACGACTCCCTCAACCCCGTTCTCTTGAACGCTTCCGCTCAATCTACAAGGGTATGTAGATGCACTCATCTCTCTCGTTGCTAGATGAACTCATAGATTGGTCTTGGTGAAACCGTAGGAAATTTTTTGTTTTCTGCAACGTTCCCCAACAGTTGCATCATGAGCTAGGTCTATGCGTAGTTCTATTTGCACGAGTAGAACACAAATCTGTTGTGGGTGTAGATGTTGTCAACTTTCTTGCCACTACTAGTCTTATTTTGCTTCAGCGGTATTGTGGGATGAAGCGGCCCGGACCGACCTTACACGTACGCTTACGTGAGACAGGTTCCACCGACTGACATGCACTAGTTGCATAAGGTGGCTAGCGGGTGTCTGTCTCTCCCACTTTAGTTGGAGCGAATTCGATGAAAAGGGTCCTTATGAAGGGTAAATAGAAGTTGACAAATCACGTTGTGGCTTTTTCCTAGGTAAGAAAACGTTCTTGCTAGAACCCTATTGCAGCCACGTACAAGATGCAACAACAATTAGAGGACGTCTAACTTGTTTTTGCAGCAATTGCTTTGTGATGTGATATGGCCAAAAGTTGTGATGAATGATGAATGATATATTGTTATGTATGAGATCATGTTCTTGTAATAGGAATCACGACTTGCATGTCGATGTATATGATAACCAGCAGGAGCCATAGGAGTTGTCTTAATTATTGTATGACCTGCGTGTCAATGATTTAACGCCATGTAATTACTTTACTTTTTGCTAAACCGTTAGCTATAGTAGTAGAAGTAATAGTTGGCGAGCAACTTCATGGAGACACAATGATGGACATCATGATGATGGAGATCATGGTGTCATGCTGGTGACGAAGATGATCATGGAGCCCCGAAGATGGAGATCAAAGGAGCTATATGATATTGGCCATATCATGTCTCTAGTATTTGATTGCATGTGATGTTTATCATGTTTTTGCATCTTGTTTACTTAGAACGACGGTAGTAAATAATATGATCCCTCATAATAATTTCAAGAAAGTGTTCCCCCTAACTGTGCACCATTGCGACAGTTCATTGTTTCAAAGCACCACGTGATGATCGGGTGTGATAGATTCTAACGTTCACATACAACGGGTGTAAGACAGATTTACACATGCAAAACACTTAGGTTAACTTGACGAGCCTAGCATGTACAGACATGGCCTCGGAACACAGAGACCGAAAGGTCGAACATGAGTCGTATGGAAGATACGATCAACATGGAGATGTTCACCGATGATGGCTAGTCCATCTCACGTGATGATCGGACACAGCCTAGTCGACTCGGATCATGTAACACTTAGATGACTAGAGGGATGTCTAATCTTAGTGGGAGTTCATTAGATAATTTGATTAGATGAACTTAATTATCATGAACTTAGTCTAAAATCTTTGCAGAAATGTCTTGTAGATCAAATGGCCAATGCTCATGTCAACATGAACTTCAACACATTCCTAGAGAAAACCAAGCTGAAAGATGATGGCAGCAACTATATGGACTGGGTCCGGAACCTGAGGATCATCCTCATAGCTGCCAAGAAAGCATATGTCCTAGAAGGACCGCTAGGTGAAGCACCCATCCCAGAGAACCAAGACGTTATAAACGCTTGGCAGTCACGTGCTGATGATTACTCCCTCGTTAAGTGCGGCATGCTTTACAGCTTAGAACCGGGGCTCCAAAAGTGTTTTGAGCAACACGGAGCATATGAGATGTTCGAGGAGTTGGAAATGGTTTTCCAAGCTCACGCCCGGGTCGAGAGATATGAAGTCTCCGACAAGTTCTATAGTTGTAAGATGGAGGAAAATAGTTCTGTCAGTGAGCACATACTCAAAATGTCTAGGTTGCACAACCGCCTGTTCCAGCTGGACATTAACCTCCCAAACGAGGCGGTCATTGACAGAATCCTTCAGTCGCACCCACCGAGCTACAAGAGCTTTGTGATGAACTACAATATGCAGGGGATGGTGAAAACTATTCCTAAAGTATTTTCAATGTTGAAGTCAACAGAGGTAGAAATCAAAAAGGAACATCAAGTGTTAATGGTCAATAAAACCACAAAGTTCAAGAAAGGCAAGGGTAAGAAGAACTTCAAGAAGGACGGCAAGGATGTTGCCGCGCCTGGTAAGCCAGTTGCCGGGAAGAAGTCAAAGAATGGACCCAAGCCTGAGACTGAGTGCTTTTATTGCAAAGGGAAGGGTGACTGGAAGCGGAACTGCCCCAAATACTTTGCGGACAAGAAAGCCGGCAACACTAAAGGTATATGTGATATACATGTAATTGATGTGTACCTTACCCGTGCTCGTAGTAGCTCCTGGGTATTTGATACCGGTGCCGTTGCTCATATTTGTAACTCAAAGCAGGAGCTGCGGAATAAGAGGAGACTGGCGAAGGATGAGGTGACGATGCGCGTCAGGAATGGTTCCAAGGTCGATGTGATCGCCGTCGGCACGCTACCTCTACATTTACCAATGGGATTAGTTTTAAACCTCAATAATTGTTATTTAGTGCCAAGTTTGAGCATGAACATTGTATCTGGATCTCGTTTAATATGAGATGGCTACTCATTTAAATCCGAGAATAATGGTTGTTCTATTTATATGAGAGATATGTTTTATGGTCATGCCCCGATGGTCAATGGTTTATTCTTAATGAATCTCGAACGTAATGTTACACATATTGATAGTGTGAATACTAAAAGATGTAAAGTTGATAACGATAGTCCCACATACTTGTGGCACTGCCGCCTTGGTCACATTGGTGTCAAGCGCATGAAGAAGCTCCATGCAGATGGACTTTTAGAGTCTCTCGATTATGAATCATTTGAAACATGTGAACCATGCCTCATGGGAAAAATGACCAAGGCTCTGTTCTCCGGAACAATGGAGTGAGCAACCAACTTATTGGAAATCATACATACTGATGTGTGCGGTCCAATGAGCGTTGAGGCTCATGGAGTATATCGTTATGTTCTCACTCTCACTGATGACTTAAGTAGATATGGGTATGTCTACTTGATGAAACACAAGTCTGAGACCTTTGAAAAATTCAAGGAATTTCAGAATGAAGTAGAGAATCAACATGACTGAAAGATAAAGTTCTTGCGATCAGATCGTGGAGGAGAATATTTAAGTCACGAATTTGGTACGTACTTAAGAAAATGTGGAATCGTTTCACAACTCACGCCGCCTGGAACACCTCAGCGTAACGGTGTGTCCGAACATCGTAATCGCACTCTATTGGATATGGAGCGATCTATGATGTCTCTTACCAATTTACCGCTATCATTTTGGGGATACGCTCTAGAGACAGCTACATTCACTTTAAATAGGGCTCCGTCTAAATCCGCTGAGACGACACCGTATGAATTATGGTTTGGGAAGAAACCTAAGCTGTCGTTTCTAAAAGTTTGGGGATGCGATGCTTATGTCAAGAAACTTCAACCTGAAAAGCTCGAACCCAAGTCAGAAAAATGCGTCTTCATAGGATACCCTAAGGAAACCATTGGGTGTACCTTCTACCTTAGATCCGAAGGCAAGATCTTTGTTGCCAAGAACAGATCCTTTCTGGAAAAAGAGTTTCTCTCGAAAGGAGTAAGTGGGAGGAAAGTAGAACTCGATGAAGTACTACCTCTTGAACCGAAAAGTAGTGCAGCTCAGGAAATGTTCCTGTGGTGCCTACACCGACTGGAGAGGAAATTAATGATGATGATCAAGGTACTTCAGATCAAGTTGATACTGAACTTCATAGGTCCACAAGGACACGTTCCACACCAGAGTGGTATGGCAACCCTGTCCTGGAAATCTTGTTGTTAGACAACGGCGAACCTTCGAACTATGAAGAAGCGATGGCGGGCCCGGATTCCAACAAATGGCTTGAAGCCATGCAATCCGAGATAGAATCCATGTATGAAAACAAAGTATGGACTTTGACAGACTTGCCCGATGATTGGCGAGCGATAGAAAACCAATGGATCTTTAAGAAGAAGACAGACGCGGATGGTAATGTTACCATCTATAAAGCTCGACTTGTCGCTAAGGGTTATCGGCAAGTTCAAGGGGTTGACTATGATGAGACTTTCTCTCCCGTAGCGAAGCTGAAGTCCGTATGAATCATGTTAGCAATTGCCGCATACTATGATTATGAGATATGGCAGATGGACGTCAAAACGGCATTCCTTAATGGCTATCTTAAAGAAGAACTGTATATGATGCAGCCGGAAGGTTTTGTCGATCCTAAGAATGCTAACAAGGTATGCAAGCTCCAGCGATCCATTTATGGGCTGGTGCAAGCATCTCGGAGTTGGAACATTCGCTTTGATGAGATGATCAAAGCATTTGGGTTTATGCAGACTTATGGAGAAGCCTGCATTTACAAGAAAGTGAGTGGGAGCTCTGTAGCATTTCTCATATTATATGTAGATGATATACTTCTGATGGGAAATGATATAGAACTTTTGGACAGCATTAAGGCCTACTTGAATAATTGTTTTTCAATGAAGGACCTTGGAGAAGCTGCTTACATATTAGGCATCAAGATCTATAGGGATAGATCAAGACGCCTCATAGGTCTTTCACAAAGCACATACCTTGATAAGATATTGAAGAAGTTCAATATGGATCAGTCCAAGAAAGGGTTCTTGCCTGTATTGCAAGGTGTGAGATTGAGCTCGGCTCAATGCCCGACCACGGCAGAAGATAAAGAAGAGATGAGCGTCATCCCCTATGCCTCAGCCATAGGATCTATTATGTATGCCATGCTGTGTACCAGACCTGATGTAAACCTTGTCGTAAGTTTGGTAGGAAGGTACCAAAGTAATCTCGGCAAGGAACACTGGACAGCGGTCAAGAATATCCTGAGGTACCTGAAAAGGACAAAGGACATGTTTCTCGTTTATGGAGGTGACGAAGAGCTCGTCGTAAAGGGTTACGTCGATGCTATCTTCAACACAGATCTGGATGACTCTAAGTCACAAACCGGATACGTGTATATGTTGAATCGTGGAGCAGTCAGCTGGTGCAGTTGCAAGCAGAGCGTCGTGGCGGGATCTACATGTGAAGCGGAGTACATGGCAGCCTCGGAGGCAGCGCATGAAGCAATATGGATGAAGGAGTTCATCACCGACCTAGGAGTCATACCCAATGCGTTGGGGCCGATCACTCTCTTCTGTGACAACACTGGAGCTATTGCCCTTGCCAAGGAGCCCAGGCTTCACAAGAAGACTAGGCACATCAAGTGTCATTTCAACTCCATCCGTGAAAATGTTCAAGATGGAGACATAGATATTTGCAAAGTACATACGGATCTGAATGTCGCAGATCCATTGACTAAACCTCTTCCGCGAGTAAAACATGATCAACACCAGAACTCTATGGGTGTTCGATTCATCACAATGTAACTAGATTATTGACTCTAGTGCAAGTGGGAGACTGTTGGAAATATGCCCTAGAGGCAATAATAAAAGGATTATTATTATATTTCCTTGTTCATGATAATTGTCTTTTATTCATGCTATAATTGTGTTATCCGGAAATCGTAATACATGTGTGAATACATAGACCACAATATGTCCCTAGTGAGCCTATAGTTGACTAGCTCGTTGATCAACTTAGTCATGGTTTCCTGACTATGGACATTGGATGTCATTGATAACGAGATCACATCATTAGGAGAATGATGTGATGGACAAGACCCAATCCTAAGCATAGCACAAGATCGTGTAGTTCGTTTGCTAGAGCTTTTCCAATATCAAGTATCTTTTCCTTAGACCATGAGATCGTGTAACTCCCGGATACCGTAGGAGTGCTTTGGGTGTACCAAGCGTCACAACGTAACTGGGTGGCTATAAAGGTATACTACGGGTATCTCCGAAAGTGTCTGTTGGGTTGACACGGATCGAGCCTGGGATTTGCCACTCCGTATGACGGAGAGGTATCTCTGGGCCCACTCGGTAATGCATCATCATAATGAGCTCAAAGTGACCAGGTGTCTGGTCACGGGATCATGCATTACGGTACGAGTAAAGTGACTTGCCAATAACGAGATTGAACGAGGTATTGGGATACCGACGATCGAATCTCGGGCAAGTAACATACCGATTGACAAAGGGAATTGTATACGGGGTTGCTTGAATCCTCGAGATCGTTGTTCATCCGATGAGATCATTGAGGAGCATGTGGGAGCCAACATGGGTATCCAGATCCCGCTGTTGGTTATTGACCGGAGAGCCGTCTTGGTCATGTCTATGAGTCTCTCGAACCCGTAGGGTCTACACACTTAAGGTTCGGTGACGCTAGGGTTGTAGAGATATTTGTATGCCGCATACCGAAAGTTGTTCGGAGTCCCGGATGAGATCCCGGACGTAACGAGGAGTTCCGGAATGGTTTGGAGGTAAATAATTATATATGGGAAGTCGAGTTTCGGCCATCGGGAAAGTTTTGGGGGTCACCGGTATTGTACTAGGACCACTGGAAGGGTCCCGGGGGTCCACTGGGTGGGCCACCTATCCCGGAGGGCCCCATGGGCTAAAGTGGGAGGGGAACCAGCCCCTGGTGGGCTGGTGCGCCCCCCCCCCCTTGGGCCCTCCTGCGCCTAGGGTTGGGAACCCTAGGGGAGGGGGCGCCTCCACTTGCCTTGGGGGGCAAGGCACCCCCCTTGGCCGCCGCCCCCCTAGGAGATCCCATCTCCTAGGGCCGGCGCCCCCCTGGGGACCCTATATATAGAGGGGGAGGGAGGGCAGCCGCAGCCTTACACCTGGTGCCTCCCTTCCCCCTTGCTACACCTCTCCCTCCCGCAGCCGCTTGGCGAAGCCGTGCCGGGATCCCTGCTGCATCCACCACCACGCCGTCGTGCTGCTGGATCTTCATCAACCTCTCCTTCCTCCTTGCTGGATCAAGAAGGAGGAGACGTCACGCTGACCGTACGTGTGTTGAATGCGGAGCTGCCTTCCGTTCGGCGCTAGGATCTCCGGTGATTTGCATCACGACGAGTATGACTCCCTCAACCCCGTTATCTTGAACGCTTCCGCTCGATCTACAAGGGTATGTAGATGCACTCCTCTCTCTCATTGCTAGATGAACTCATAGATTGATCTTGGTGAAACCGTAGGAAAATTTTTGTTTTCTGCAACATTCCCCAACAGTTATGCACTGGTCTCATTCCCAAGATGAGGTATTGTCTATGAAATCACATGACAATTAGAACTTCTACTTTCCCGCATGTGCCTAACGGATCTTTTTTGCAGGAAATCTGCTCGAAGAAGAATTCCGGTTTGAAAAGAACAACAGGATATCGCAAATATGCTGCCCGCTGCTTTGCTCTTGTTAGTACCTGTTGTCCTGTATCACTGTACTTGCATGCATACCTGGTTCATTATGTGACAGCAGTATGCATGATTGCTTGCTTATCGATTATTCGCTCCAAATTATCTGATCTGTATGAATGGTTACATTAGTGTAGAATATATCAAAGCCAATGAATTTAGCTCTGCATTGTTCTTGTAAGTACATGCCGTCCTTTATCAGTGTACTTATATTGACAGGTAGTTGTTCATGTGCCATCACTCTGCAGCTTATTTTCCTTTGCCCTCCATTTTATACACATCAGATCTATATTTACTCTTACCATAAGGTTGGTACTAAAGAAGTTTAGTTGTGCATTGCTCTTGGCTGTGCCTTTTGCCTGTATCGCTGCACATACATTTATAGCTACTTGGTTATGTAGCATCACTCTTCATCTTATCTTAAATATTCTCCATTTTTTCGTATATTATCACATCTATATATACTCTTAACAACATGTAGAATAAAGGCAATGCTTATGAAGAAGATTCTGTGGTAAACTTCTTGAATTGCCCCCCCCCCTCATCAGCATGGACAAGGGCTTTATAGAGCCTGTCTTCACCAGTAATGCAATTTTGTCCTTCTCAAGCCTTCAAACTTTGTTGTGTATATTTGGTTAGGCATGACTGCAACAGCTGTTTATTTTTGGTGTTTGCATCAAAATGCATGTTTAAAGTTTATTATGTAGTTCATAAACAAAAGTTTGTCCTTCTCAATTTAAGTTTTCAGTTGTACAACCAAGTTCCTTCTTCATACCATGTAAATTAAACTATACAGAGCAAGTGATCTTCTTTTGCACTTCATGTATGCTTCTGTTCTTCATCCGTAATCCAGTGGTGTGGTGAACCTACCCACTACAGCACAATGTCATATTCTGCAATGTCTTAACTATGAACAATGTCATATCATTCTACTATTATTTAAACCGTCTCTTTATTTGCCAATCTGAAATGGGATAAATTGACAGCACACTAATGTAACGCCCCGGATTCGTTGCGCCAGGTGTCTCCCAGTTTTTTTGCCGTTGTTGCCATGTCATTTGCTTGCGTGTTGCGTTTTATCATGCATCATTTGCATTGTGTCATCATGTGCATGGCATTGCATTGCATACGTGTTCGTCTCATGCATCCGAGCATTTTCCTCGTTGTCCGTTTTGCAATCCGGCACTCCTATGTCCTCCGGCGTTCCCCTTTTTTGTCTCCTGTTGTGAGCGGGTGTTATACATTCTCGGAATGGCCCGAGGTTTGCCAAGCGGCCTTGGTATAGCACCGGTAGACCGCCTGTCAAGTTTTGTGCCATTTGGAGGTTGTTTGATACTCCAACGGTTAACCGAGGGACCGAAAAGCCCTCTTTGTGTTGCAGCCCAACACCCCTCCAAAGTGGCCCACTAACCCAGCAAACTCCCCTCCATGCTCTCCGCCGTTCGATCACGATCGTGTGGGAGAAAACCGTGCCTCATTTGGAGTCTCCTAGCTCCCTCTACCTATATATTTGTGCCTTCCCCCGAAAATCCTGGATGAACCCTAGATCCCACCTCCTCTGCGCCACCGGACATGTCCGCCCGGTGGCCAGACGCGCCCGCCGCCCCGCAGCCATGTCGCCCGGCCAACCACGACGCGCCACGTCATCGTCTCCGCCGCCCGCCGCCACTCCCGGAGTGCCACGTGGCCCCTCTGCCTCCTCCCCCGCCGCCGGCCCGTGGGGCCCGTCCTCTGCCGCCGCGCCCGCCGGGTCGCCCGCCACCGCCCGGGCGAGCCCGCGCCGCTGCCGTTGCTCCCGCGCCGCCGCCGCTGTCCCCGCCGGATCCCGGCCCGCGGCCGCCGCCGCCCGCCGCCGCGGCGCCCCCGCGTCTTCCCCGCCATCTGGCCGGAGCGCTCTCGCCGCAGCCCCGCCGGCTCCCGTCCCTCCGCCGTGGCGCCCGGCCTCCCCGCGGCCAGCGCCGCCTGTCCGCCGCCTCAGTGCTCCTCGTCGGCATCCCGCACCGCCGCCAGGCCCGGTCGCGCCTCCCAGCGCCCATCCCCAAAAATTCCGAAGTCCCTGAGTTATTTGCATTTTGATCCCCTGTTCATCGTATCATAACTTGTTGCATACTGCTCCATTTTGCGTGCATAATATATCAAAATGTTCGCCATGACATGATCTATATTTCGTTCCATTCTGCTCTGCTTGTTTGAGTACATCTTGATGCCCTAATCATCATTGCAAGAGTGCTATATGATGTTAATCTGCTGAAACTGTTATAACTTGGTGATTTATCTTTTTTGTTGCATTTTGTGTGTGCATCCTATGGGCATGATATCTACATGTGTTTTGAACTACATCATGCCATCTTTACAGAGGTGCTTGCCATGTATTTTTGCGAGTCTTGTAGTGAGTGCATCAAGCTTGTTAAGTAGAGTACTTGCTGTTACTGTTTTGCTAGGCTGAATTTGTTATTTTGTGATGCTATGTAAACCTGCTGCTACAAGTCATTTTATGAATAATCTGGAGTTGTTCACTAAGGGTGTTTTGTTACACATGTCATGCTCTATCCATCAATGCCCCTGGTTGCATTTTTAGCCTGCTGTAGCCTGTTGTAATCTTGCTCTCAAATTGCTGAATAATGTTGTTGTCAGCCTGTTAACATTAAGTTCAGTTTTGCCATGTGTTTTGCTAGTGATCCATGCACCCTATAAACTTGCTCTTGCCATGCTTAGCTTCACAAACATGTCTTCTTACTGTTAGTTACCTTGTCATGCCATGTAATGCTCTGTGGTGAGTGGTACAAGCTCAACAACATGCCTACTTATTGTTGTTCCTGCCATGTTGGAATCTGTCATATCTTTTGCCATGTTTACATGGGTGCCATCATATCTTCTGATCCTTTTTGGCTCATGGTCAGTAAGGGACTTTTGTTCTATGAATTTAGTAGTATCATGTCATGCCTTAAGTTTCTATGATAAGTTCCTGTAACATGTTGTTTGATAGCTCTAAACATTGCAACCTGATGTTATTTCTGCAAAGTCTGAAACTGTTATTATATGCAATCTTGCCATGTGTTTTGGAGCATGTTCTAGTGATCTCTAGAGATAGCTCAGTGTTCATGTTTTGTCATGCTTTACCAGTACATCATGTCCATGCCTTTTGTTTTCCTGTTAAGGTGTTGTAACATATTGTTTTGATGCTTGCAATATACCTAGTTGCTGTTTTGGACAGTTTGTCCTTTAAACTTGTTTCATGTGTATGTGTTGAACCGTTGCTCCGTTTTGAGTGTGCTCTATATGAAACTTGCCTAGTTTTGCATGTAGTTTCATATTATCATGTTGCATCCTTGTTTTGGTGTGTTTCCTTGATGTTTGAATGCATTTTGCATCAATGCCATGTTTAACTTGTTTTGCTCATATCTTCGAGGCCGTAGCTCCAAATCTAATGAACTTTATATGTAACTTGACTAGAATCTCGTGTAGATCATCTTGGTGCATCTTAACTTGCTGTTTAACAACTTGAACATAAGGTTTATTTAGATCTGGACCAATTCCGAAACATGCATATGAGGACTTACCGGAATTGTTATATGTTGCTTCCGGCCTCATTTAAACTTGCTTTGATGTGTTGTTCTTGTTTGCATCATCTCTTGCCATGAGTAGCTTCATCTAGCTTTGTCATGCATCATGCTTGGTTGTGCATCATGCTTTGTTCATGTGTGGTGTGTTTACTATGTTGTGTGCTTCTTCTCGATAGTTCCCGTTTCGTTGCGATCGTGAGGATTCGTTTGTCTACACTTGGTTCATCTTCGTGGCTTCATCTTCTTCATGGACTCGTTCTTCTTCCTTGCAGGATTTCAGGCAAGATGACCGATACCCTGGATCTCACTACTATCATTGCTATGCTACTTGCTTCGTTCTATCGCTATGCTGCGCTACCTATCATTTACTCTTCAAGCCTCCCAAATTGCCATGTCAGCCTCTAACCTTTTCACCCTTCCTAGAAAACCGTTGTTTGGCTATGTTACCGCTTTTGCTCAGCCCCTCTTATAGCATTGTTAGTTGCAGGTGAAGTTGAAGATTGCTCCATGGTGGACAGGATTTTGTTGGGATATCACAATATCTCTTATTTAATTAATGCATCTATAGACTTGGTAAAGGGTGGAAGACTCGGCTTTATGCCTGGTGTTTTGTTCCACTCTTGCCGCCCTAGTTTCTGTCATACTGGTGTTATGTTCCCGGATTTTGCGTTCCTTACGCGGTTGGGTGATTTATGGGACCCCCTGGACAGTTTAGTTTGAATAAAACTCCTCCAGCAAGGCCCAACCTTGGTTTTACCATTTGCCTCACCTAGCCCTTTTTCCCTTGGGTTTCCGGAGCCCGAGGGTCATCTTTTATTTTAGCCCCCCTGGGCCAGTACTTCTCTAATTGCTGGTCCGAACTAGAGCCCTTTGAAGCGCCCCCTCAGGGAAACATGAGGTCTCGTTTTAGTTGTACGGATTCCTCATCCGGTGTTGCCCTAAGAATGAGATATGTGCAGCTCCTATCGGGATTGTCGGTGCATCAGGCGGTCTTGCTGGTCTTGTTTTACCATTGTCAAAATGTCTTGTGAACCGGGATTCCGAGTCTGATCGGGTCTTCCTGGGAGAAGGTATATCCTTCGTTGATCGCGAGAGATTATCATGGGCTAAGTTGAGACACCCCTGCAGGGTATAAACTTTCAAAAGCCGTGCCCGCGGTTATGTGGCAGATGGGAATTTGTTAATGACCGGTTGTAGATAACTTGACACAAGATCCGAATTAAAACGCATCAACCGCGTGTGTAGTTGTGATGGTCTCTTTTCGGCGGAGTCCGGGAAGTGAGCACGGTTTTGGGTCATGTTTGACGTAAGTATGAGTTCAGGATCACTTCTTGATCATTGCTAGCTTCACGACCGTTCTGCTTGCTCTCTTCTCGCTCTTATTTGTGTATGTTAGCCACCATATATGCTTAGTCGCTGCTGCAACCTCACCACTTTACCTCTTCCTTCCCATTAAGCTTTGCTAGTCTTGATACCCATGGTAATGGGATTGCTGAGTCCTCGTGGCTCACAGATTACTACAACAACAGTTGCAGGTACAGGTTATGCGATGCTCATGATGCGAGAGTGATGTTTGCTTATTTTGGAGTTCTTCTTCTGCTTCTTCTTCGATCAGGGGATAGGTTCCAGGTCGGCGGCCTGGGCTAGCAGGGTGGATGTCGTTTGAGTTTCTGTTTGTGTTTCATCCGTAGTCGGATGGTGCTCTTATGTAAGATGATGTTGTATTTGTGTGGCATTGTATGCCTCTTGTATGTATCCCCATCTATTATGTAATGTTGATGTAATGATATCCACCTTGCAAAAGCGTTTCAATATGCGATTCTATCCTTGGTGGGACCTTCGAGTTCCTTTAGGATAGGTCGCATATTGGGCGTGACAAGTTGGTATCAGAGCCTCGACCGACCTTAGGAGCCCCCTTGATTGATTGTGTAGTTTGGCGTTGTTGAGTATAGAAGAAAACTATTTTGAGTCTTAGGATTATATAGATTGGAGAGTAGGAATTCTTTTTACTCCTCAGCCCCTTCGTCGTTCTGGTCAGGAATCTTGACGTAGGTGTTTTGAATTACTCCTCTTCCCCTTCAAATTTTTTTAGGATCACGCGGTTGGTTTTCTGATCGTTGTTCCTCAGCTCTTTTCATCCGGTGCATTTCTCGTCAAGTTGACTCGAGCCTCTTCATCTTTGCCATGTTCAATCCACAGTCCGCTCTCAACGAAGTTGTTTCTCTGTCCTCAGTTGTTTTCTTTTCCCACCCGCCCACCCCTTTTATTCTCTAAGCCGGAGTCCCTAATCGAGTATCCATCCTACTCGTGCGAAGCCTTTGCTTTCTTTCAACCGGTGTTTTCTCTAAGAGATATTCGTCGGTTTCCCCTTCCAAGTTGCTTTTGTTTTTCCCGCCCTCCCACCCCTTTTCTTCCCGGAGTCTGACTCTCTCTCGACCATCTATCTCATTCGTGCGGAGCCTCTTCAGTCTTTCGTCAATCATTTCAATCGGTGAATTCTCTTTTGGTTGACATTCTTCATCCCTTTCTTTTTCCGGTGCACTCAATTCATGTTTTTCGGGTTAATCATATTCTTTTCCTTCGATCAAGTGTTCTCCCTGCTCGTTCGTCTCTCGCCACTTTATCCTTTCGGAGTGCTCAAGACATCTTAGGAGATTCCTCTATGTTCGAATTAATTCGAGGTTGTCACCTCATTCAAATATTTCAATTGTTCCGGTGCATCATCTATCTATTCAACAATCCTTTTTCAACGGTGTTTTCTTTTAGTGGGCCCTAACCCACAAGTCTTTTCCCAGGATCTTACCTGACTCTTCTAATTTTCCCTGAGCTATTCTCAAATCCGTTTCGAAGTTTGACGTAAGTATGAATTTCATCAGTCAGATGCTTTTCCAAGATCGATTTCAAATCATTTTCATTGTTGCCTCAACCTCTTCGCTTTTTCATCCTACCGGAGTACCTGAGTAATTTTGATGGTGTATCTCGTCGTCATTTGAAGACCGAAGAAGAGTTTTTCCTCTAAATCTCGCCCGTTCTCTCGAAGACTCGCGCTTCTAGTTTCATGCTATCCTCGCGAATTATTCCATTTGTCAGATATTCTTCTCTTACCCATCCGGAGTATGTCAGAAGTTGTTTTTCCATTTCTTTTCACCAGAGGCCATCGTTCCAAAAGAATTCTTCGTCCTCACATTTCAGCTACCGTTATCCAATATGTCGGTGCTTCGTTCAAGTGCTCTTTAACCAGTTCGAGTTTCTTCCCGTTCTTTTGCATCTAAATTCCCTCTAGTATATTTGTTCTTCTAATTCTTCCCGGCGATTCTTTCTCTTTTCTTCGTTCATTTTCATTTCTTACGGTGGTTCGTTCAAGATCCTCTTTCCTTGATTATCATTTTAGTTCATTTGTTCTTTTCAATCCTATCAGTGGTTCATGAAGACCTTCTCAAGTTTGCGATATGTCATTTCTCAATCCTTTCAAGAGGAATAAGCTGCATGCCAAATCCGCTTGTCACCCATTAAATTGGATGAGGATAAGCATAACGTAATTCTTATTCTTATTTCATCATCATCTAGTAATCCCTTTTCTTCGGAGTTTGTTTCTCGATGAATAAATTCTAGTTCCAAGTGTTTTCATCTTTTCTTTTCCGGAGTTCAAATTTCCTCGGCCTTGTCATCGAAACCCCCACCTAAGTCATCGCAAGCTTTAATCTTATTCTTTTATCATTCATTATATCTCACCATCCTTTTATCAACGGAGTTCTTCATGGTGGTTCTTCATGATTTAATTCATTCTTCAAGAGTTCATCAAGTATCATTCCATTTCAGTCTTATTCCTTTCTTATCTTGTTCTAACCGGAGTGGTTTCATAGTCTATCTGATTCCGTGAGCTTTCGATTCTCGTCATTCTCGTTGTTCCTGTCTTCTTCTCGAGTGCTCTCGATTCTTTGCTTCTTATCTTGAGTTCTTATTTCACCTCTTCCTCTTTCTCTTCCGTCTCGGTCCTAAGATCTCGGGACGAGATCTCTTGTTAGTGGAGGAGTGTTGTAACGCCCCGGATTCGTTGCGCCAGGTGTCTCCCAGTTTTTTTGTCGTTGTTGCCATGTCATTTGCTTGCGTGTTGCATTTTATCATGTCATCATTTGCATTGTGTCATCATGTGCATTGCATTGCATTGCATACGTGTTCGTCTCATGCATCCGAGCATTTTCCCCGTTGTCTGTTTTGCAATCCGGCACTCCTATGTCCTCCGGCGTTCCCCTTTTTTGTCTCCCATTGTGAGCGAGTGTTAAACATTCTCGGAATGGCCCGAGGTTTGCCAAGCGGCCTTGGTATAGCACCGGTAGACCGCCTATCAAGTTTCGTGCCAGTTGGAGGTCGTTTGATACTCCAACGGTTAATCGAGGGACCGAAAACCCCTCTTTGTGTTGCAGCCCAACACCCCTCTAAAGTGGCCCACTAACCTAGCAAACTCCCCTCCATGCTCTCTGCCGTTCGATCACGATCGTGTGGGCGAAAACCGTGCCTCATTTGGAGTCTCCTTGCTCCCTCTACCTATATATTTGTGCCTCCCCCAGAAAATCCCGGATGAACCCTAGATCCCTCCTCCTCTGCGCCACCGGACATGTCTGCCCGGTGGCCGGACGCGTCCGCCGCCCCGCACCCACGTCGCCCGGCCAACCACGACGCGCCACGTCATCGTCTCCACCGCCCACCGCCACTCCCGGAGTGCCACGTGGCCCCTCCGCCTCCTCCCGTCGCCGCGCCCGCCAGGTCGCCCGCCGCCGCCCGGGCGAGCCCGCGCCGCCGCCTTTGCTCCCGCACCGCCGCCGCCGCTATCCCCGCTGGATCCCGGCCCGCGGCCGCTGCCGCCCGCCGCCGCGGCGCCCCCGCGTCTTCCCCGCCGCCTGGCCGGAGCGCCGTCGCCACAGCCCCGCCGGCTCCCGTCCCTCCGCCGTGCCGCCCGGCCTCCCCCGCGGCCAGCGCCGCCCGTCCGCCGCCCCGGTGCTCCTCGCCGGCGTCCCGCGCCGCCGCCAGGCCCGGCCGCGCCTCCCAGCGCCCATCCCCACCAACTCCGGCGAGACTCTGGCCACTTCGAAGTCCGTGCATGACAACCCGGATCCAGATCTGAAAAACCGAGGTTGACCCCGAAAATTCCCAAGTCCCTGAGTTATTTGCATTTTGGACCCCTGTTCATCGCATCATAACTTGTTGCGTACTGCTCCGTTTTGCGTCCATAATATATCAAAATGTTCGTCATGATATGATCTACATTTCGTTCCATTGTGTCATGCTTGTTTGAGTACATCTTGATGCCCTAATCATCGTTGCAAGAGTGCTATATGATGTTAATCTGCTGAAACTGTTATAACTTGGTGATTTGTCTTTTTTGTTGCATTTTGTGTGTGCATCCTATGAGCATGAGCTCTACATGTGTTTTGAAATACATCATGCCATCTTTACAAAGGTGCTTTCCATGTATTTTTGCGAGTCTTGTAGTGAGTGCATCAAGCTTGTTAAGTAGAGTACTTGATGTTACTGTTTTGCTAGGCTGAATCTGTTATTTTGTGATGCTATGTAAACCTGCTGCTACAAGTCATTCTATGCATAATCTGGAGTTGTTCACTAAGGGTGTTTTGTTATACATGTCATGCTCTATCCATCCATGCCCCTGATTGCATTTATAGCCTGCTTTAGCCTGTTGTAATCTTGCTCTCCAATTGCTAAATAATGTTTGTCAGCCTGTTAACATTAAGTTCAGTTTTGCCCTTTGTTTTGCTAGTGATCCATGCACCCTATGAACTTTCTCTTGCCATGCTTAGCTTCACAAACACGTCTTCTTACTGTTAGTTACCTTGTCATGCCATGTAATGCTCTGTGGTGAGTGGTACAAGCTCACCAACATGCCTACTTATTGTTGTTCCTGCCATGTTGGAATCTGTCATATCTTTTGCCATGTTTACATGGGTGCCATCATATCTTCTGATCCTTTTTTGCTCATGGTCAGTAAGGGACTTTTGTTCTATGCATTTAGTAGTATCATGCCGTGCCTTAAGTTTCTACGATAAGTTCCTGTAACATGTTGTTTGATGGCTCTAAACATTGCAACCTGATGTTATTTCTGCAAAGTCTGAAACTGTTATTATATGCATTTTTGCCATGTGTTTTGGAGCATGTTCTAGTGATCTCTGGAGATAGCTCAGTGTTCATGTTTTGTCATGCTTTACCAGTACATCATCTCCATGCCTTTTGTTTTCTTGTTAAGGTGTTGTAACATATTGTTTTGATGCTTGCATTATACCTAGTTGCTGTTTTGGACAGTTTGTCCTTTAAACTTGTTTCATGTGTATGTGTTGAACCGTTGCTCCATTTTGAGTGTGCTCTATATGAAACTTGCCTAGTTTTGCATGTAGTTTCATATTACCATGTTGCATCCTTGTTTTGGTGTGTTTTCTTGATGTTTGAATGCATTTTGCATCAATGCCATGTTTAACTTGTTTTGCTCATATCTTCTAGGCCGTAGCTCCAAATCTAATGAACTTTATATGTAACTTGACTAGAATCTCGTGTAGATCATATTGGTGCATCTTAACTTGCTGTTTAACAACTTTAACATAAGGTTTATTTAGATCTGGACCAATTTCGAAACTTGCATATGAGGACTTACCGGAATTGTTATATGTTGCTTCCGGCCTCATTTAAACTTGCTTTGATGTGTTGTTCTTGTTTGCATCATCTCTTGCCATGAGTAGCTTCATCTAGCTTTGTCATGCATCATGCTTGGTTGTGCATCATGCTTTGTTCATGTGTGGTGTGTTTACTATGTTGTGTGCTTCTTCTCGATAGTTCCCGTTTCGTTGCGATCGTGAGGATTCGTTCGTCTACGCTTGGTTCGTCTTCGTGGCTTCATCTTCTTCATGGACTCGTTCTTCTTCCTTGCGGGATTTCAGGCAAGATGACCGCTACCCTGGATCTCACTACTATCATTGCTATGCTACTTGCTTCGTTTTATCGCTATGCTGCGCTACCTATCATTTACTCTTCAAGCCTCCCAAATTGCCATGTTAGCCTCTAACCTTTTCACCCTTCCTAGCAAACCGTTGTTTGGCTATGTTACCACTTTTGCTCAGCCCCTCTTATAGCATTGTTAGTTGCAGGTGAAGTTGAAGATTGCTCCATGGTGGACAGGATTTTGTTGGGATATCACAATATCTCTTATTTAATTAATGCATCTATAGACTTGGTAAAGGGTGGAAGACTCGGCCTTATGCCTGGTGTTTTGTTCCACTCTTGCCGCCCTAGTTTTCGTCATACCGGTGTTATGTTCCCGGATTTTGCGTTCCTTACGCGGTTGGTTGATTTATGGGACCCCCTAGATAGTTCGCTTTGAATAAAACTCCTCCAGCAAGGCCCAACCTTGGTTTTACCATTTGCCTCACCTAGCCCTTTTTCCCTTGGGTTTCCGGAGCCCGAGGGTCATCTTTATTTTAGCCCCCCCCCCCCCGGGCCAGTGCTTCTCTAAGTGCTGGTCCAAACCAGAGCCCTTTGCAGCGCCCCCTCAGGGAAACTTGAGGTCTGGTTTTAGTTGTACAGATTGCTCATCCGGTGTTTCCCTGAGAACAAGAAATGTGCAGCTCCTATCGGGATTGTCGGCGCATCGGGCGGTCTTGCTGGTCTTGTTTTACCATTGTCAAAATGTCTTGTAAACCGGGATTCCGAGTCTGATCGGGTCATCCTGGGAGAAGGTATATCCTTCGTTGATCACGAGATCTTATCATGGGCTAAGTTGGGACACCCCTGCAGGGTATAAACTTTCGAAAGCCGTGCCTGCAGTTATGTGGCAGATGGGAATTTGTTAATGTCCGGTTGTAGATAACTTGACACCAGATCCGAATTAAAACGCATCAACCGCGTTTGTAGCCGTGATGGTCTCTTTTCGGCGGAGTCCGGGAAGTGAGCATGGTTTTGGGTTATGTTTGACGTAAGTAGGAGTTCAGGATCACTTCTTGATCATTGCTAGCTTCACGACCGTTCCGCTTGCTCTCTTCTCACTGTTGTTTGCGCATGTTAGCAACCATATATGCTTAGTCGCTGCTGCAACCTCACCACTTTACCTCTTCCTTCCCATTAAGCTTTGCTAGTCTTGATACCCATGGTAATGGGATTGCTGAGTCCTCGTGGCTCGCAGATTACTACAACAACAGTTGCAGGTACAGGTTATGTGATACTCATGATGCGAGAGGGATGTTTGCTTATTTTGGAGTTCTTCTTCTGCTTCTTCTTTGATCAGGGGATAGATTCCAGGTCGGCAGCCTGGGCTAGCAGGGTGGATGTTGTTTGAGTTTCTGTTTGTGTTTCATCCGTAGTCGGATGGTGCTCTTATGTAAGATGATGTTGTATTCGTGTGGCACTGTATGCCTCTTGTATGTATCCCCATCTATTATGTAATGTTGATGTAATGATATCCACCTTGCAAAAGCGTCTTCAAGATGCTCTTCTATCCTTGGTGGGACCTTCGAGTTCCTTTAGGATAGGGTCGCATCTTGGGCATGACAACTAACCATTGATACTTATGAGTTCTTGATCTGTAATCCAGTGGTGTCGTGAAGCTGCCAACTCCTTCACAATGTCATTTCCTGCCATGTCTTGCCCTGAACAATACCATATTGTGTTAATACATTTTTAAACTGTGTCACTTTCTTCATCAGTAAGAAATGTGATGAATTTCCAGCACTGATACTTTTATGTGCAAAGCCTGTCATCTGTCTGCTTGTTTATCTTTCAGAGTGAGGAAGATATAAATGTTGAACAAGCGCGGTCTCATCATCTTGCTCAGGTGCTTGCGCTGCAGCTCGCCAGCAGGGCTAACCTTTCTTGAACTCTATTGAAGTGTTGTTGGTTTTGTATATTATTTTGTCAGCGTGTTTATTTGCACTGGTGGCGATCTTTGATGCCCAGTGAATGTAATCTGCTGTCTGCTTGTGCTTTATTATCATAGTGGCGAACTTTGATGCCCAGTGGATGTAATATCCCGTAATTTCTTTATTGTATAGTCTAGATTTTTTTCTTATTCACGATGCTGCAGTTATTTTACTGTATATATATATATATATATATATATATATATATATATATATATATATATATCCTGTCTTTGCAGTAAAGCGGCCAAGTAACACCCGGCCCTCTTTTCGCAAGAAAACTCAATGGGCTTTTAGGAGGCTGAGAAGTAGGTTGGGCCTGAAACATACCGAACAACTCACGGGCCGGCAGCAGCCCGAAATGGACCCCGGCCCATGATTGTGCGAATCAAATCACGGGCTTTTAACGTGCCAAAATTGTCTTGGTCCTTGTTTGGCCCAATCAGATATCGGTTGCGAGCAGGCTGGATGCAAACCGGGCCATAGTTAGGCCCAACTATATGACGGGCTTTTAACAGGCCGAAATTAATATAGGGTCGAAATGTTAAACGGCCCCTTAACAGGACGAAACTAATATCAGGTCGATTTACTAAATGGGCCTTTTGCAAGTGGGCCCAAAAGCATAGCGTCCAGTTAACGGGCCGAATCTGATATGGGCCATAATTGAGGCCAAAGCCTCTTAAAGGGTCGGACCTGATCTGGGCCGTGATTTGGCCCAGAACGTGGGAGGCTTTTAACGGTCCGGATCTCATATGGGCCATTATTAGGCCCAGAACGTGGCAGGCCATTAATGGACCGGATCAAATATGGGTCGGTATTTGGCCCAAAACATGGCAGCCAGTTAATGGGCCGGCCTACTAGGGTCCTCAAATTCTTGTGGGCCTACAGCTGGGCCGGCCCATTAGTGTCGGCGAAATCTCGTGGGCCTTTAGCTGGGCCGGCCCATTATGATCCGCAAGAATTTTGTGGGCCTTTACCTGGGCCGGCCCATTATGGCACACAAAAATCTTGTGGGCCTTTACCTGGTCCGGCCGATTATGGCCCGTGAAATCTTGTGGGCCTTTAGCTGGGCCATCCCATTATGGTCCGCAAAATCTCGTGGGCCTTTAGCTGGGCCGGCCCATCATGGTCCGCAAAATCTTGTGGGCCTTTAGTTGGGCCGGCCCATTTAAACTTGATGGGTCGTGCCACGTGTCGATGTATCATAGGCGCCTTCTGTCCAATGAGTGGATGACATCTGTCCCAACGATGAGCTGGCATGTGTTTCCTCTAGCCAATGATGATTTTACACGTGGAAAATCCCCATTGGTCGGGGTTGTTAACAGGTTATCGGATCCAAAACCCAACCCGATAGCTTAACGGCATTCCGTTATGGTGGATGCCACGTGTCGGTCACCCTTGATGAAAGCACTTCTGTGATGCGCGATTTATCGTCATGGAAGTGGACTATTCTGTGATGATAATTTTGGTAATGTCATGGAACACTTCTACGACAGCACAGGTATGACTATCTTGATTCTGTCATAAATTTGTTATGGATGTACATGCATGACAAAAATGTGACCTACGTGAAAAACACGTATCATCACGGAAGTGTACTTTTTTGTAGTGATGACAATAGATCGCATTAGGGTCGTCCCATGCCGGCAAATGTGGTTGCACTGAAAAAGTTCGATTTGGCGGCACTAGGACTCGATCCCATCGATGACAGAGGAGGTTTGTTATTATTAAGTCATTTTATTACCTTCTCCATCATCATGAACATGAATTCAACAATGAGCATGCATCATCCAAATGCTTTAATAAAATACCGAGCTTCTCAAGTGAACAACTATAGCATAAAGAACATGAAAGTACCGAGTACTAGTATACCAATGCTGCATTACAAGCATTTATAACAATGACATGGAAATAAAGTAGAGTAGTGACAGGGCCTTATCAATAACAACATTCTAACTAGCATGGCAAAAGATATCATGAAAACACAAGCATGCATGGTAAGCAAAACGGAATAACTACAGACGAAAACGATAAGAAACAACTGCAACTACCCACACACAAGGTGCAAGCAAAATCAACATGCAAGTTCGGGGCTCATGATAAGAGTTTGGCTTCCCTGGGGGTCGACAAATACTCCGGGAAGAAGTGTGAAACAATCGCGAAAAGATTTTCTGAAAAGAGTTCTCTCTAGGAGGGGCTGTTTATGGGCAAGGGCAAAATGATCATTTTCATAATGAGCAAACATGGTGAAGATGCTTCCATCAGAACGGTCTCGACGAAATGAAGACATGGGCTTTGGAATCACCTGATTTCGAGTTACGGTCGTCGATATACAAAGGGTTGAAGCTCAGGGACCTATCAGTGAAATTTTTTAGCAAACAGGCCCCTAAAGAAAAAAAACAGAACGCGCCTTTCGGTGGAATACGCTTACGCGCGGGGAAAGCGCCTTCCATCGGTTGCTCCAGCAAAATACGCTTTCGATAAAGGAAAGCGCACTTGCTCGAAGGCGTCTCCACTTGATTGGTCAACAGGCCCGCCCGAGTCAGCACTGAGGGGCTGACGAGCGGGGCCCACCGCATCTCCTTTCTCCTCCTCCAGGTCGTCTTCTTTCCCCGACAGAAGTAACAAGGGAGGGCCGGCCGCTTCCCTGGCCGACGATCTGCTGCTCCCCAGGGCTTGGCCGCTCCACGTCACGCTGGTGGGTGGCCACAGGGTCGCCTGGGATGGCCTGTAGTGTCGTCTCCAAAGGAAAGTCGCGGCGGCCGAAGGCTTCAACGGGGGAGGCGCGGGAGCAGGGATCCCCGGAGGAAATGGAGTGCGGCGGCGGGACTGTGGGGGTTCATAGGGGGAAATGGACGCCGAAACGATGGAGGGAGAGGGGCACAGGCAAGAAATGGCCGAGGGGGATCGGCGGCAATGACTCGGCCATTGGAGGGGGCAGGAGAGCTCCAAGGCTTCGGGGAGGAGCTGTGGGGCAAGGGGAGGAGTGCAAGGGGTCTGGGAAGCTCCAGATGAGCTCGGACGAGGCACGGATGGGCTATAAATAGCCGGGTGAGGAGCGGCCGTGCCGAGCTCCACCAAGCGAGTCCGTCCACAGCTCTGCCGGCCGCAGCAGTCACGGGGGCGCACGGGAAGGCAACAAGGAGGGCGCGGACGAGCGCCAAAGGCTCACAGAGGCGGGCAATGCTCGGAGACGAACGGAGGAAGAGGACAGGGGCAAGGAAGCAGACGAGCTCACGGGCGCACACTGCTCAACCTTTGGCACGGCTTGTCAAGGAAGAAAACGGAAGGGGCCAGAGGTCCAGGGGGAAGAGGACGTCGCCGTGGTGCTATAGGACATTAATGGCGAGGCCAGAGCCGGTCGGAGCAGCGCTGCCGACGAGAACAGTGGCCAGACCACCATTTTGGCTGGCTTCCCTCGTGATCACCACGGACATGGCGCGCTCTGGAGTTTTTACTGATGCCAGCTCATGTTTACCACATAGTCCTTCTAGAGTGGAGTATTACCAAGGTAAAGAAACGGGCACAGACAAATGGAGCTGAGTAAACCAAGCTGCACAAGTTTACTGTTGCAAACTTGGTAACATCCTAGAGGTAAAACCAGAGAGGTTGAATGGTAAACTTGTTGTCTGGCAGGCTCATGGTAGCAAGGACTACGATCCTGGGGTTTATGAGGTCATTAGGGCAAATATTTAGCATAGTTGCTTTGCAATTGCTAACATGTGTCCAGAAACTAAATGATGAAGGAGCACGTACTAGGATTGTTGTCTTGATCTATAAATTGGTAAATCCTCATGATTTGGTCATATTTAGATGCTACAAAAAGATCATACCAAATGGGCTTGCCAAATTGCTACTTGCTTCACAAGCATTAGCCCTGACCAGAAATTTGGAAACATTGTAGGAAAATATTAGCTACATGAAATGAGCCAAACTCTTGGCTAGGTGGGTTATATGGATAGGAGAAGGCTTGGGAATATTTTCAGACATAATGGAGCAAGATACATTATACTTGCTTCACAACCTGAAAATATGGACAGAAAACAAGAATTGCTCCTGTGCTCACATAGATCAATGAAATGATCTTGGGTGGAGGCTAATGATTTGGGATACTTGAGAAGATTTTAAAGTTTTGTCCCATTTGGAAACTCTATGAAGGTACTTCCTTCACAAAAATTTAATCTGGTCAGAAACTTTGGAAAATTGCATAGGGAGCTAGGATGATTGGATTAAGCTCATCTTTGGCCTCCATGGGTTATTTATCAAGGTTAATCATCCTGCCAAATTGCAGCTAAAAAGGAATTAGTAATAATGCACTTCCTTTGCAAAAATTTCAGAGAAGGTAGAAACTTGCATTGGATCATGTGCCGAATTTTTGAACTGAGGAACATGAGATGAGGATGGAACTAGTGATTATATAGCAAGGACAAGCTCCGCAATTTATGTGGGAATTTTATCTGCTATAAAAATAATAGTTCCTTTAGAAAATGGCAGAATTGGAATATTGGCATTAAATAAGAAAAGGCAATTTTCCTTATTTATTATGGCCAACATAATTTCCAGAGCTTGGATTAGGCATAAATATCAACTTCACCAATTCACATGAATTTAAGAGATGACTAGATATGCATGTGGATTTTATTCCTTAGAAATGCAATAAAAGGAATAAATCACAATTCTAAAATATTGCATGGGACTTGGCAATATTTTTGCATATCCAAGGTTGAAAAGGATAGGAGGGCCTCTAGTAAGAGATGGGATGATCAACAGATCAAAGAAAATGATAGCTCCTTTGAAATCACAAAGGCCACAATCAAATTCCAAAATTTTGGAATTAGAGTTTGAGAGGGTTTAAGATGATGCAACTGAGGTCTTGCCCACTGAAAAAGACATGAGCAAGTTTTGAAAGGTTGCAAATGACAAGAAATCTCAGAGTCATCCAGCAAAACTCACGGAAAGATTTTGAAAATGAGTACCAGGAAGGAATAACATCACAAAAATTGATAAGCCAATTTTAGGGTTGTTACAAACCTTCCCCCCCCCCTTAAAAGAATCTCGTCCTCAAGATTCCTAGGGTTATAGCACAAACAAAAAGATAACCACTCCGGGGAAAACCTCTGGGTGAAATTTATGGATCGAGTGAAATAAAGCTGGCAGCGTTTCTCCGGAAACACAATTGGGTTCACGAAAAGGAATCAGGGACAAGAAAGGGCTAGATGAAAATGGCCTCCTTGAGGTTCTGGGTTTGGAAAATTTGGCACACGGGGTATGCACAGATAGAGGGGGATATGTGACTTTGCATTCCCCCGAGTACTGCTCAATTGTACTCGTGGGTGAACCGAGTATGCGTGCAGTATGCAGTAAAATCTATAGAAATAGGCAGATGCAAACACATGCAACAGAAAAACGCACCAGACAATTCCTACTAAGGTGTTTTAATGCTAGTGGGTATATGTAATCCTGGTATACATATACCTACACCAGCGCGCATTTTATTAGAGACTCGGAACGAGTCAATGTTGTTTTTAGTGTATGTGTTCTACTAAATAAAATCTTGTTACCACACACTGCCAACCCTGTCAAACATTTATGTTTGACAGAGAGACAAGCAAAAACAAACTCACAAACAAAAGCAAGCAAGAAAATAACACAGCATACGGGTTACAACAGTACCAGCATACATCAAAGCACAAACGCGCTATGCGCTAATCGAAACTACTCGTTGCGGGATACATGGTTCTATCCTCATATCGTGGACGAACCGACAGACCGACCTACTAGCAGAACCCACTGCATGACTGAGGTCATGCAGAATACTGGCCTTGCTGGGGTTCTCCGGGAGGATGAAAACTGAGCCAATCTCCATTTTCATCGTCTGACACTTCTATGGGTTGGGGTGGTGGGGCTGAAATTGCTCCAGGAAAATGCTGCTGATGGATCCAGAGAAGAGCCTTGTCGAGGGTGATGATGTTTGGCTTGGGCCACAACACAGGTTGAGAGGATAGCATTGGTTCAGATGGCGCTGGGCAAACAACTTGAGATGCAAACTTACGAGCCTCACGGTAAGCTTCCTTGACGACTCATACCACATTATTGTCCATGGTTCTAAACTCGACAAGCATCTTTGAAATCAGCATCCCCTGGAAAGTGATGTATTGCACCAGGCGAGCGATTGCGGGATCATCTCCTTGGCTAACGGGCGAAGGCTGCATTACTGCTTTTGCCACAGTGGGGAAAAAGCAGAACTCCCGCCTTGTTGCGACATGCGGGAACTTGGTTCGGAGGTGTAGGATAGCCTCCACAGCAGCAGCTTGAATGGCTAAATCAGAGGTAGGCATGGCTCTACCCTTTAAAACCAAAGGATGGACATCTGCTGCAGGACCTAGGCTGATGTGCACTCTTGCAACAAAGCGATGAAGGTGAGGGACGGGTGTCGATTGGAACACCAGGTAACCGGGGCTAGTCTTACCGCCAAAGGCTTTGGTGAGCATCTCGGCAAGAAGGGGTGGAAAGCCAGGGTGATTGACGGCATAGGTGCGGGTGTAATACGTGGAAGTTTTGGAGCTGCTAGTCATGACTAGGGAGCTACTGGCTAAGCTTCTCTGCAGGGACATGGCGGACTGAGGAGAGAGCGATACGGCTAGTGGAAAGGGCATTTATAGGCAGCTACACAGGACAGGCCCGCATGGCATGGCCCCTTTCCCTTAATGGCGAAGGGTGCGGCCGACCAGAAAGGATAGAATCGCTACACGTTCCATGGATAACTAGGCGGGGATAGCAGGGTGAGGACGTGTCGGTCCCGACTGCGCCACCTGTTGATTAACAGTGGCCATGCCGGACGCAAGGGATGGGTCAAATCCCTTAGGGTCATTATGGGTTGATGGTAGCGGTGATCTAATGCTAGGATAATCTATGCCAGCCTGGCTGCTCTGATACCAAGCCTTGTGGCACCCTGATCCGCATGGAGCAGGGGGCCTTCGCACATCAGCCCAGGATAACACCTGATGCATGACAGGTCCATGATAGAGCATTCCAGGTACAAGAATATTCATCAAATACATGTGTATATGATTACATCAGTGATGAATATAATCTTCTGGCATAGCCCTAAGGCTATTTACATGACAGCGGAAGTCTATTTAAATGGCGGCGGAAGTCTTGGCAGCATATCACTCTGGCTGGGCTTGACAACTCACAGGACTGGCAAGATTACGGCCTAGCACAACGGAACAAGCAAACAATTCGGGCACGACCTACAAAACTGGCATGACACGCCAGGTCAGTACATTGAATGTACTTGAAAGACAACCAAATACATAGCATCCAAACAAGCAGAAGACAAAGCAAGAGCCAAGTGCATGCAACAACCTATCTCATATCAATTACTAACCATGGCATGAAGTAGACCAATTAAGCATGAACAACATCATAGCATTTGCTAACATGGCAGTAACATGGCATATCAAAACATGCGTCTAACATGGCAACAGTAAAGCATATCATCTCCCTCATAGCATAATTTAACATATCAACCAAAACATGGCATGACATTATGAAACTATGCTGAAAATAACTAGCGGTCATATCCAATGCAGACATAGCATGTAACCATCTCATGTGTTGCCATGGTTCTTTAAATACAACATATTAGTCATGCAATGCAACTAAACTTGTGCACCGAGTCCTTCGGACTCTCTTACAATTGGGTTGCCTCACAACCAAAACGGTGATCACTCCCGAATCACAAACGGAACCATACTTTGTTCAACGGGTTACCGTAACCAAACCATGATCTTTCCGGCGATCACTACCACAACAAACACTTGGTCTGAAACTCTGATCTTTCTGGCGATCTCTACCATAACCAACACTTGGTCTCAGACTGTGATCTTTCCGGCGATCACTACCACGACCAACACTTGGTCTCAAACTGTGATCTTTCCGGCGATCACTACCACGACCAACACTTGGTCTCAAACTATGACCTTTCCGGCGATCACTACCACATTAATCAGCTTAATTATTTCAGGTTTATCCTCCATTTCGACCAAGACCCGATAGTGTGACCTACTACGAACTGTGTGCTATCGATAGACTCTAGAAACACTCTGCAGAGGTAGCGCACTGTACCCACACCACGGAACCCATGGCCTAGCACTCCCATCTGGGTGGACCAACGGCATTCCGACAAAACCGACATACTGCCATGACACTCTCCCGGCCACTCCGACTCACTCCCCACTAGGCTAGTCCTGGGTGGCCCCGTGTCTACCAAAGACACAACGACCACCGTCGTGGCCAAAACATAAATGATCCCTCCCACACAGGGACCCGGTACCATAATCTCAACAAGGGGCACACAAAGTTATGTCTGCCTACCTGATCAGGGTAGCGTGCGCCCATAACCTTCCATAGTTGGAGCCACCGGCGAGAGGCATGACAATAGATCGCATTAGGACCGTCCCATACCGGCAAATGTGGCTGCACTGAAAAAGTTCGATTTGGCGGCACTATGACTCGATACCATCGATGATGAAGGAGGTTTGTTATTATTAAGTCATTTTATTACCTTCTCCATCATCATGAACATGAATGCAACAATGAGCATGCATCATCCAAATGCTTTAATAAAATACCGAGCTTCTCAAGTGAACAACTATAGCATAAAGAACATGACAGTACCGAGTACTAGTATACCAATGGTGCATTACAAGCATTTATAACAATGACATGGAAATAAAGTAGAGTAGTGACAGGGCCTTATCAATAACAACATTCTAACTAGCATGGCAAAAGATATCATGAAAACACAAGCATGCATGGTAAGCAAAACGGAATAACTGTAGACGAAAACGATAAGAAACAACTGCAACTACCCGCACACAAGGTGCAAGCAAAGTCAACATGCAAGTTCGGGGCTCATGATAAGAGGTTGGCTTGCCTGGGGGTCGACAAATACTCCGGGAAGAAGTGTGAAACGATCGCGGAAAGATTTATCGGAAACAGTTCTCTCTCGGAGGGGGCTGTTTACAGGCAAGGGAAAAATGGTCATTTTCAGAATGTGCAAATATGGTGAAGATTCTTCCATCAGAATGGGCTCGACGAAACGAAGACGTGGGATTTGGAATCACCTGATTTGGAGTTACACTCGTGGAGATACGAAGGGTTGAAGCTCAGGGACCTATCGGTGAAAAAATTTCAGCAAACAGGCCCCTCAAGAAAAAAACTGAACGCGCCTTTCGGTGGAATACGCTTACGCGCGGGGAAAGCGTCTTACGTCCGTTGCTCCAGAATAATACGCTTTCGCTAAAGGAAAGAGCACTTGCGTGAAGGCGTCTCCACTTGATCGGTCAACAGGCCCGCCCGGGTCAGCGCGGAGAAGCTGACGCGCGAGGCCCACCGCATCTCCTTTCTCCTCCTTCAGGTCATCTTCTTCGCCCCGACAGAAGCAACAAGGGTGGGCCGGCCGCTTCCCTGGCCGACGATCTGCTGCTCCCCAGGGCTGGCCGACGGACGCAGGGGCTTGGCAGCTCCATGCCGCGCCGGTGGGTGGCCGCGGGGTCGCCTGGGATGGCCTGCAGCGTCGTCTCCAAAGGAAAGCCGCGGCGGCCGAAGGCTTCAACCGGGGAGGCGCGGCAGTAGGGATCCCCGGAGGAAATGGAGTGCGGCGGCGGGACTGTGGGGGTCCATAGGGGGAAATGGACGCCGAAACGATGGAGGGGGAGGGGAACGGGCAAGAAATGGCCGAGGGGGATCGGCGGCAATGACTCGGCCATTGGAGGGGGCAGGGGAGCTCCAAGGCTTCGGGGAGGAGCTGCGGGGCGAGGGGAGGAGTGGAAGGGGTCGGGGAAGCTGCAGATGAGCTCGGACGAGGCGCGGACGGGCTATAAATAGCCGGGCGAGGAGCAGCCGCACCGGGCTCCACCGAGCGAGTCCGGCCATGGCTCTGCCGGCCGCAGCAGTCATGGGGGCGCACGGGAAGGCGACGAGGAGGGCGCGGATGAGCGCCAGAGGCTCATGGAGACATGCAGCGCTTGGAGATGAACGGAGGAAGAGGACAGGGCAAGGTGAAATAGACATGTCTGTGAAGATGCGGACTACCTGTACCTAGACAGAAAGACTCTATGAAGTTTTACTGTTCCCTAGGATTGGCTTTGGGCCTTTCCTGCGCAGCTTAGGTGGAAGGCGAGGAAGTAGACGAGCTCAGGGGCGCACACTGCTCGACTTTTGGCACGGCTCGTCGGAGAAGAAAACGGAGGAGGCCAGAGGTCCACGGGGAAGAGAAAGCTTCCGTGGTGCTGTAGGACATTAATGGCGAGGCCAGAGCCGGTCGGAGCAGCCCTGCCGACGAGAACAGTGTCCAGACCACTGTTTTGGCTGGCTTCCCTCGTGATCACCACGGACATGGCACGCTCTGGAGATTTCACTGATGCCAGATCATGTCAACCGCGTAGTTCTTCCAGAGTGGAGTATTACCACGGTAAACGGACAGAGACAAATGGAACTGAGTAAACCAAGCTCCACAAGTTTACTGTTGCAAACTTGGCAACATCCTAGAGGTAAAACCAGAGGGGTTGAATGGTAAGCTTGTTGTCTGGCAGGCTCAGGGTAGCAAGGACTATGATCCTGGTGTTTATGTGGTCATTAGGGAAAATATTTAGCATAGTTGTTTTGTAACTGCTAACATGTGTCCAGAAACTAAATGATGAAGGAGCACTTACCAGGATTGTTGGCTTGAGCTATAACTTGGCAAATCCTCATTATTTGATCATATTTAGATGCTGAAAAGATATCATACGAAATGGGCTTGCCAAATTGGTACTTGCTTCACAAGCATCAGCCCTGACCAGAAATTTGGAAACATTGTAGGAAAATATTGGCTAGATGAAATGAGCCAAACTCTTGGGTAGGTGGGTTATATGGATAGGAGAAAGCTTAGGAATATTTTCAGCCATAATGGATCTAGATACAATATACTTGCTTCACAACCTCAAAATATGGATAGAAAACAAGAATTGCTCCTGTGCTCACATAGATCAATGAAATGATCTGGATTTGGGTGGAGGATAATTATTTGGGATACTTGAGAAGATTGCAAAGTTTCATCCCATTTGGAAACTCTACGAAGGTACTTCCTTCACAAAAATTCAATCTGGTCAGAAACTTTGGAAAATTGCATAGGGAGCTAGGATGATTGGATTGAGCTCTTTGGCCTCCATGGGTTATTTATCCAGTTTAATCACCCTGCCAAATTGCAGATAAAAAGGAATTAGTAATAATGCACTTCCTTTGCAAAAAAATTTAGAGAAGGCAGAAACTTGCAATGGATCATGTGCCCAATTTTTGAACTGCGGAACATGAGATGAGGATGGAACTAGTGATTATATAGCAAGGACAAGCTCCATAATTTATGTGGGAATTTTCTCTGCTATAAAAATAATAGTTCCTTTAGAAAATGGCAGACTTGGAATATTGGCATTAAATAAGAAAAGACAATTTTCCTTATTTAATTATGGCCAATATAATTTCCAGAGTTTGGATTAGGCATAAATATCAACTACACCAATTCACATGAATTTAAGAGATGACTAGATATGCATGTGGATTTTATTCCTCGGAAAGGCAAGAAAAGGAATAGATCACAATTCAAAAATATTGCATGGGACTTGGCAATATTTTTGCGTATCCGGTGTTGAAAAGGATAGGACGGCCTCTAGGAAGAGATGGGATGATCAACAGATCAAAGAAAATGATAGCTCCTTTGTAATCACAAAGGCCACAATCAAATTCCAAAATTTTGGAATTAGAGTTTGAGAGGGTTTAAGATGATGCAACTGAGGTCTTGCCCACTGAAAAAGACATGAACAAGTTTTGAAAGGTTGGAAATGACAAGAATTCTCAGAGTCATCCAGCAAAACTCAGGGATAGAGTTTGAAAATGAGTGCCAGGAAGGAATAACAGCACAAAAATTGATAACCCAATTTTGGGGCTGTTACATCAGGCGACGTTTCCTCTGGGCGCACGACAGCGAGATCTCTGGCGGGAAATGCAAGGTGGGCTGGAAGGCGGTTACCAGGCCGGAGCGCGCTGGCGGTCTGGGCATTCATGACTTGCCACCATTCGGCCGTGTGTTGGTGCTTCGCTGGCTATGGCTTGCCTGGACGCAGCCGGACCGGCCCTGGGTTGGCTCGGGCACCCCCTGCAACGATGATGATCTAGCTTTGTTTGCGGCCTGCACGGTGGTCACTATCAACGACGGTGCTACGACCTCCTTTTGGTCCTCTAACTGCTTGGCGGTAGACCCCTATGTGTAGTTACCCGGAGGTTTTCGCTCAATCCATCCGAAAAGGTAGGACAGTCCGGGACGTGATGCACCAGGATAGATGGCTACTCGATCTTCGCCATGGCAACTTCGCCATCATCATCCACAAGGTGCTACAACTGGCCAGACAGCTCCGAGGTGCTGAGATCTCTCTTGACGAGGGCAGGACAGACACAATTAGATGGACAACATGCAGCTTCGATCTGTACTCAGCGCGCTCCGCATATGATGTGCAATTCGAAGACATCCCTACGCTCAATTTAAAGACTTCGATTTGGAAGGCATGGGCGCCAGGTAAGATGAAAATGCTTCTTTGGATGTTGCACTTGGACCGTCTATGGTGCAACGACAGACTTCAGAGGCTTGGCTGGGAAAACCACTACTTCTGTCAGCTTTGTGTGCGGCACCTCGAGACAGCATCGCATCTCTTCTGGGAGTGCAATTTCTCCATCCAAGTCTGGAACACCGTTGCTACATGGACCGGCTGCAGTGCTCTAGGGCACAACAACTGGAGCAGGGGATCATCCACAACCGAGCGGGTTCGGCTGATCATCAACGGTGCACCCCCTGGCGCTAAGAAGGGAACCAAATCGATGCTCGCATTGATCATCTGGCACATCTGGATCGAGCGAAATGCATGCACTTTCAAAGGGAAACCACCGAGTGTCAGCAACATCATTGAGGCTTGTCGTCGGGACATGGAACAATGGCGGATCGCTGGAGCCAAATGCATCGAGCACCCCTTTGGGGATGTACCATGAGAGATAGCGTCTAGTCCTCGGGCTGCTTGCCCGCCTAGATGTGGATGTACCTCTTTCTTTTTAGCCCTTGTGATCACTTGATCATCCACTATTTTCCCGCTCTCTCCTGCTTAATGAAATGAAGCCAGAAATGACCAATTCAAAAAAAACCAAGTTGCAATGATGTCACTCTGACATCATACTCACTCTGGCGAGACTCCGTTCGAGCAGTGCATACCTTTTTCTAGAGCTAAAGACAAACGATAAAATACAAGAAAGTTAGACAAACTCCTACCACAACCCGGTGAGAAGTAAGTTTGACTCAAGCACAATACAACCACAACGCAAAAAAAACATGTCCTAACTAACTATCAAAACAGTGTCTTGACTAACGTCGGTCACCTCCGAGGAGGAACAAGTCCGAAAAACTCTCCTTGCCGATGTATCAACCATATTGAGTGCCTAAAAAGTGTTGGAAGGTGGGTGGTGGGACTCAGATAGGTTCGAGAATGCTATCGTCATAGACCCACCCATGATGGATTAAATAACGCCCTTGAAGAACAATCTAGAACAACGACGAGCACCAAATGAGTGCAACAATAAGAAATTCCTTGAACTCCGACTCCCACGTCCATCTCAGAGACAACACGGGTGAACCCAAGCTTTTCCTGCCACCGAGCCTCCCCTTCCATCCCCTCCCCCTTGCTGCCACTGAGGGCCTCTGTCGGGTAAGTGGGCCTTGGATCACAACCCTTCGGGTTAAGAAAATTAAGTTATTCTACATACAAAATGGTTATGTTTTATTAGAAGACAAAAGGACACTAAGAGGGAAAATAACCCAAAAGTTCTCATGTAGATGAGAACTAGGGTTGCAATCTCCTAGTAGGCCATCCTTGTGCTACTAAGAATTGATGGGTTCTCTCCTTCCACACTTTGCCTTGACATGCACACAAGTGGTCACTTTGTTTTGACAGAGCACATTGGTACGTGAGCCTATCACACGATCACGTAGTCTAAGAGAGATTCTAATGTGCGCCGGATCATGAAAAAGGCTTCAAAGAGTGAGGTTCATGCTAACACAAATGCTAAACCATTAGAGCAACCAAAGGAAGATATGGGCAACACCATTATCTATGTTGGAAAGCTTCCGGTGCCTATTTTGGGAGAAATGACACATCATATTTCATGTTATAACTTTTTAGCTAAACCTAATTAATTCTAGAAGGGTCTAGGATGTTTTAGGTACTGGATAAGATTGTGTTTGAAGTCAGCTTTCATGCAAAATAAAGGGTACGTCATTTGAGGTCTTGAGTCAAAAGTTATGCAAGTTCCCGTGCAAGCTGTCCAGGAATTAATTACATCATGAGGTTCAACAAATTTGCTCATGCTATAGCTTGGGGCTCATGAATTTACACTTTGATTTAAGTTGTTTTCACACCTAAGCAGTAGGTGCTTCTAGAAGTACTCCCTACCTATTCCATGTAAAGGGGACGAGATTTCTGAGTTTAAGTTTGTAGACAACCTGCTGGTTGTGTGTGCTATGTTGTGAGCACTAGTTTCTATTGAGTGTTAGCTCATGTGTGTGGATTGGAGGGACTATCCTCAATCCATATAGGATCTTTTTGATTCCCTCTTGGTATTCTACCTAGGTTCACAACTTTCATGGCTTGGGTTGTGTCCTTGTGAACCAAGCTAGTTATCCGCTCCAATATATTTAAGAGTGTTTCATGTTGTTCCTTCCACCAGAGAGAGCTAGTTGTTGCCGCTTGTGAGTTGTTTTATATCGTGAAAGATCGTTCCAGCGGCTTCCCGCATCAGATTCCTTATTTGCAATGATGTGTGTACTTTACAATCTCCTATTTGAGACGAGAAGGGGAGAAATGTAAAGTTGGTGACGTCGCTTCACGAGAGAAATATAAACCCTTCTCCCTTGGTACCCTAAATCTAAGGTAGTCAAAGTCAATCTTGTACCACTCTTTGCCTTCGCACCTCGGCAAAAAAGAGAGAAGGGAGGGATATCATCTACATCAACCAGACGTAGCCATCCATCGAGCCAATTGAAGGACTTCCCGCCAAATCTACCTCCAACAGCTAGTTTCCACCGCGGAAGATGGTGGGGAGGATAGTTAGATGACGGCCAGACACTACCCAAGTGAGAGTGTGAGATCTGACATGAAGCTGGCCATCTATAAAGGAAACCACAACCCTAATAATACTAATATATATACTGTATATAAAGTGGCTAAGTTAGGAGCAACCTCCTGCATTCCCCGTGCTCTAGCCTGAACACTTCCGTGACAACACGTGTCCTGGTTTTTCACTTGGCTCACTTTCGATTTTCTGTTCTTTCCAATTTTCTGTCAACTATAAAAATATGTTTATTTATTGTCACTCGGGGAAACCGCCCGGCTTATCTCTACTCTATCCACCCACTACTAGGAAAGGCCTTATAGGTGAACTCAATAGAGTGGTGGGTGGACCAAGGCACCTGCCACAGCTAGTTACGAGAAGCAACAGTGGAGGGTAACATAAGCGACCGCCAGAGCTAGGGGCACTCCAATGGCGGGTGGTATATGTCACCCACCACAAATAAGCACTGTTGAGCGTGGTTATGTTATGAATGTTTTTCGTAGCGAGCGGCTAGGCTTACCCGCCACTGTTGTTACAGGCAGCCTGGCGCACAGGACATAGTCCCTGCCACAACTAAAAGCCTCTAACCGGCTATATATTCTTTTTAATGCAGATACTAGTTGTGGCGGGCATCTGTCCGTGCCCGCCACATGTATGCTAGCAGTAGACTGTTCAAATTCAACTGAAGTATTGCCACCCGCCACCCCAAATTAGTAGTGGCGGGTCATGTGATGCGACCGTCACAGGTGACGAGCACTATCTGCATGTGCGTGCCCCCTCCTCCCCTACCCCCTCACTCTCACTCTCACTTTCTCCCTCATCCCGCTCTCGCTGCTGCCCTCGTCATCGACCGCGGCACTACCTGATTGCGTGTATCTGTGTTGGTATTTCCCCAAAGAGGAGAGGATGATGCAGCACAACAATGGTAAGTATTTTCCTCAGTTATGAAACCAAGGAGAACCAAGCAACACTATGTGAACGATACCTGCACACAAATAACAATAACTTGTAACCCAACACGTAAGAGGGGTTGAACACCCCTCCTCGGTGTTGGGATAGATTAAATTATATGAGATTGGATAAATAGATCTAGAAAAAAGATAAAATAAAATAAGTAAAGAAAAAGTGCAGGAAGGCATTTTTGGATTTTTGGATTAATAGATCTGAAAATAATATGATAGGAAATAGACTCGGGGGCCATAGATTTCACTAGAGGCTTCTCTCAAGAAAATAACATACGGTGGGTAAATAAATTATTGTTGGACAATTGACAGAAGAGCAAATACTTATGACGATATCCAAGGCAATGATCATGTATATAGGCATCATGTCCAAGATTAGTAGAACGACTCCTGCCTGCATCTACTACTATTACTCCATGCATCGACCGCTATCCGGTGTGCATCTAGTGTATTAAATTCATGGAAAAACGGAGTAATGCATTATGAACGATGACATGATGTAGACAAGATCTATTCATGTAGGGATATACCCCATCCTTTTAACCTTAATGGCAACGATACATGTGTGTCATGTATCCTTCTCTCACTGACATTGAGCACCGCAAGATCAAACTCATCACAAAGAACCTCTTCTCGTTGCATTTAAAATCAATCTAGTTGGCCAAACCAAACTAAAGTTTTGGAGAAGAAATACGTGGCTATAACAATCGTGCTGGCATACTGATCCAGGGATGGCACAAATACACAGAGGCTTGACCGGTTGAGGTCGGGTCGCTACATTGCCTCGGACGTGATGCCTATATATATGATCATTCCCTTGAATATCGTCATAACTATGCGCTTTTCTATCAATTGCCCAACAGTAATTTGTTCGCCTACCGTATGCTATGTGGCTGAGAGAGAAACCTCTAGTGAAAACTATGGCCCCTTGGTCTACCTCAATTATATAAAAAAAGCCAAAATATATTTGCTGCAATTTTATTTATTTTATTTTATTTTGCAATCGATCTATCTACCACTACGAGATTTGATCCTTGCAATCAACAAGTTCAAGGGGACTGGCAACCCTCTTGCCCGCGTTGGGTGCAAGTATTTGCTTTTGCGTGTGCAGGTGCTATTCACGAGGCTTTGCGTGATTATCCTATTGGTTCGATAAACATTGGTTCTCATTGAGGGGAATACTTATCTTTATTGTACTGCATTTCCTCTCCTATTTGAGGAAAATCCCAACGCAGATCACAAATAGCACCCTCCCATTCCCATCACGTGCAGCGGAGCCGGAGAAGGGGAGAACTCATCGACTCTCCAAGAAATGAGGGAAGTGGGGGGCAAGTGAGAGCCCGACACTTCTCCCCAGTAGAACAAGGGGTGGAAGCCTTGGAGCATCTACAATAGGGCGCCCCGAACCCCCTATACGCTGGGCGGACAGTCCGCTGATATGTATCCATCGTATCTACTTTTCCTAATGCTTTTTCTCTTGTTTTGGACTCTAATTTGCATCATTTGAATGAAACTAACCCGGACTGACGTTGTTTTCAGCAGAACTACCATGGTGTTGTTTTTGTGCAGAAATAAAAGTTCTCGGAGTGGAACGAAACTTTACGAGGAATTTTTATACAATAAAAGAGAATTTCTGGACCCAAGAACCACCGGAGGGGGGCACCTGGGTGGGCACAACCCACCAGGGCGCGCCACCCCCTCAAGGGGCACCCAGGTGGGTTGTCCCCACATGGTGGCCCCGCAGACCCTAAAACCGACGCTATAAAATCCTATTTTTCCAGAAAAAATGAGGTAGAAAGAATTATCGCATTTCATGAGACGGAGCCACTGCTGTCTCCTATTCTTCATCGGGAGGCCAGATCTGGAGTTCATTCAGGGCTCCGGAGAGGGGGATCTTCGACCTTCGTCATCACCAACCCTTCTCCATCGCCAATTCCATTATGCTCCCCATCGGGAGTGTGTAATTCGTTCGTAGGCTCGCTAGTCAGTGAGGAGTTGGATGAGATTCATCATGTAATCGAGTTAGTTTTGTTAGGGCATGATCCCTAGTATCCATTATGTTCTGAGATTGATGTTGCCATGACATTGCCATGCTTAATGCTTGTCACTTTGGGACTGGGTGCCATGATTTCAGATCTAAACCATTTATGTTATCACCATTATATTCATGTTCTAGATCCGATCTTGCAAGTTATAGTCACCTACTATGTGTTACGATCCAGCAACCCCGGAGTGACAATAGTCGGGACCACTCCCGGTGATAACCATAGTTTGAGGAGTTCATGTATTCACGATGTGCTAATGCTTTGTTCCAGTACTCTATTAAAGGAGGCCTTAATATCCCTTAGTTTCCAATAGGACCCTGTTGCCACGGGAGGGTAGGACAAAAGATGGCATGCAAGTTCTTTCCATAAGCACGTATGACTATTTACAGAATACATGCCTACATTATATTTATGAACTGGAGCTAGTGCTGTATCACCCTAGGTTATGACTGTCTCATGATGAATATCATCCAATGAATCACCGATCCAATGCCTACGATTTTCCTACATATTGTTCTTGCTAGGTTACTATTGCTGCTGTCACTATTGCACTTACTACAAAACTATTGCTATCACTGTTACCGTTACTGTTGCTGCTACCACTATTATCAAAACTATCATATTACTGTGCTACTGATCACTTTGCTGCAGATAATTAATCTCCAGGTGTTGTTGAATTGACAACTCAGCTGCTAATACTTGCAAATATTTTTTGGCTCCCCTTGTGTCGAATCTATAAATTTGGGTTGAATAGTCTACCCTCGAAAACTATTGCGGTCACATATACTTGTGGGTTATCAAGACCTTTTTCTAGCGCTGTTGCCGGGGAGCATAGCTATATTTGTTGAGTCACTTGGGATTATTATCATGTTATCACTATGAATAATATGAAGGATGTTAAGGCTAAGATTTTTCTGTCTAAGACGAGGGGAGGTAAGGAACTGTCATCCAGCTTCGCTTTAGATTCACCTCCTATTATAAGTAAACTTGCAACACCACCACATGCTATTAATTCTGATATGTCGCAAGTTATTGATGATGCTAAATGTGCTATGAATGCTACTCATGATGATGCTAGTACCTTGTGTTATGATAATGTGCCACTAGGTGAATTTCTTAATGAACACATTGCTAGAGTAAGACCGCATGATATTGTTGAAACTGATCATGAGCTTGAAACTGAAAATCTTGAAACACCTACTACAACTAGCCCTCCTAGATATGAATTGCCAAAGGTACCGGAAGGTTATGCTATGAGTGAGGAGGCAACTAGAGATATTCTTGCTTGTAAGATAGAGATGATCTAGAAAAAATATTATGCAAGTATGATATGTCTCCAACGTATCTACTTTTCCTAACACTTTTCCTCTTGTTTTGGACTCTAATTTGCATGATTTGAATGAAACTAACCCAGGACTGACGCTGTTTTCAGCAGAACTACCATAGTGTTATTTTTGTGCAGAAATAAAAGTTCTCAGAATGGAACGAAACTTTGCGAGGATTTTTTATATAGTAAAGAGAATTTCTGGACCCAGGATGGACCTGAGGGGAGCACCTGGGTCGTCACAACCCACCATGGCGCGCCAGCCCCCCCCCCCCAGGCGCGCCTAGGTGGGTCTGCCCACGTGGTGGCTCCGCTGACCTCCAAACCGACGCTATAAAATCCCATATTTCCAATAAAATTAGGGAGAAAGAATTATTGCGTTTCACGAGACGAAGCCGCCGCCAAGCCCTGTTCTTCCTCGGGAGGGCAGATTTGGAGTCTGTTTGGGGCTCCGGAGAGGGGAATCTTCGATCTTCATCATCACCAACACATCACCATCGCCAATTCCATGATGCTCCTCACCGGGAGTGAGTAATTTCTTTGTAGGCTCGCTGGTCGGTGAGGAGTTGGATGAGATTCATAATGTAATCGAGTTAGTTTTGTTAGGGCCTGATCCCTAGTATCCACTATGTTCTGAGATTGATGTTGCTATGACTTTGCCATGCTTAATGCTTGTCACTTTGGGCCCAGGTGCCATGATTTCAGATCTGAACCGTTTATGTTATCACCTTTATGTCCATGTTCTAGATCCAATCTTGCAAGTTATAGTCACCTACTACGTGTTATGATCCGGCAACCCCGGAGTGACAGAAATCGGGACCACTCCCAGTGATGACCGTAGTTTGAGGAGTTCATGTATTCACCATGTGTTAATGCTTTGTTCCGATTCTCTATTAAAAGGAGGCCTTAATATCCCTTAGTTTCTAATAGGATGCCGCTGCCACGGGAGGGTAGGACAAAAGATGTCATGCAAGTTCTTTCCATAAGCACGTATGACTATTTCCGGAATACATGCCTACATTATATTTATGAATTGGAGCTAGTGCTGTATCACCCTAGGTTATAACTGTCTCATGATGAATATCATCTAGCGAGTCACCAATCCAATGCCTACAAATTTATCATATATTGTTCTTGCTAAGTTACTATTGTTGCTACTGCTATCGTTACTGCTACAATATTACTGCAATCAATGTTACTATTATCGTTACTACTGCTGCTATCATCAAAACTATCATACTTCTGTGCTACTAATCACTTTGCTGCAGATAATTAATCTCCCGGTGTGGTTAAATTGACAACTCAGCTGCTAATACCTTCAAATATTCTTTGGCTCCCCTTGTGTCGAATCTATAAATTTGGGTTGAATACTATACCCTCGAAAACTGTTGCGATCCCCTATACTTGTGGGTTATCAAGACCTTTTTCTGGCGTCGTTGCCGGGGAGCATAGCTATATTTGTTGAGTCACTTGGGATTATTATCATATTATCACTATGAAGAATCTGAAAGATGCTAAGACTAAGGTTTTTCCCTCAAAGACGAGGGAAGGTAAGGAACTGCCATCCAGTTCTGCTTTAGATTCACCTTCTGTTATAAGTAAACTTGTAACTCCACAACATGCTAATAATTCGGATATGTCGCAAGTTATTGATGATGTTGATTGTGCTATGAATGCTACTTGTGATGATGCTAGTACCTTGCTTGATAATGTGCCACTAGGTGAATTACTTGATGAACAAATTGCTAGAGTAAGACAACATGATATTGTTGAATCTGATGATGAACTTGAAACTGAAACTACTGAAACACCTACTAGAACTAGTCCTCCTAGATATGAATTGCCAAAGGTACCGGAAGGTTACACTATGAATGAGGATAGAGATGATCTAGAGAAATTACTATGCAAGTATAAAGAAAGATCTCTGAATGCTAAAATGAAATGTGATCCTGAGTTTGCTACTTCACCTATTGTTAATAAGGATTATGAATTTTCTATCGACCTAGAGTTAATCACTTTGGTTGAATCTGATCCTTTCCATGGCTATGAAACTGAAACTGTTGTGGCACATCTTACTAAGTTGAATGATATAGCTACCCTTTTTGCTCATGTTGAGAAGATTCATTATTACTATATTCTCAAGTTATTTCCGTTCTCATTAAAGGGTGACAATAAAACTTGGTACAATACTCTTGCTCCTGGTTGTGTGCGTAGACCCCAGGATATGATCTATTACTTCTCTGAAAAATATTTCCCTCCTCATAAGAAACAAGTTGCCTTGTAGGAAATATTTAACTTTGTGCAAATTGAAGAAGAGAGTCTCCCACAAGCTTGGGGAAGGCTTCTCCAATTGCTTAATGCTTTGCCTGATCATCCTCTTAAGAAAAATGAAATACTTGATATCTTCTATAATGGACTAACCGATACTTCTAGGGACTTCCTAGATAGTTGTGTTGGTTGTGTTTTCAGGGAAGGAACTATTGAACAAGCTGAAGACTTATTGAATAACATATTGAAAAATTATGATGATTGGACTCCTCCTGAAGCACCTATTAAACCCACTTCGAAGAAGAGGGGTATCTTATATCTCAGTCCTGAAGATATGCAAGAGGCAAAGAAATCTATGAAGGAAAAGGGTATAAAGGCCGAGGATGTTAAAAATTTACCACCTATCGAAGAAATACATGGGCTTGAAGCACCACCACCACCCAAGGTGGTAGAGGTAAAATCTCTAATGAAATTCAATGATAGCGATGATCCTCATAATAAACATCCTAGTCAATGCCTTTATGAATTTCATAATTACATTAGAGAGCAAGACCACTTCAATGCAAATGTTATGAAACAACTAAAATACAACTCTGATATGATTGCTCGCTTAAGTGACTTGTTATTTAGAATCTCAAATGATGTTAGAGGTGTAGGAAAGCATGCCTCTATGGTTCAAACACAATTAGAACAAGTTGCTAAATCTCAAAGCGAGTTACTTGATGAAATGAAAAATAATATAAGTGACATTGCTGTTAGAGTAGCAACTAGAGGAGGTAAAATGACTCAGGAACCACTTTATCTTGAGGGACATCCAAAAGAATTGAACAAGATTCTCACAGGAACAACACGACTACACCTAGTTCTTCTAAAAAGAAAAAGAAGAAGAAAAATGATAAGACTGTGCTTGCTTCTAGTGAACCTGAAATAGAAAAACCTCCTGATAATAATAATGAAGTTTCTATCTCTGATGCTGAAACTCAATCTGGTAATGCACTCACCTTCTGATAATGAAAAAGACAATGATGAGGTTCATGAAAACACTCAACCAAATGATTAGGCCAGTCTTTTTGCGCACTCGCTTGACTGATATCTTGAAAATGCCTCCTTATGCAAAGTATATGAAAGACATCATCACTAATAAGAGAAAAATACCAGAAGCTAAAATATCCACTATGGTTGCTAATTACACTTTCAAAGATGGAGTACCCAAAAAACTTGGAGATCCGGGAATACCACCTATACCTTGCTCCATAAAAAGAAACTATGTGAAAACTGCTTTATGTGATTTCGGACCTGGTGTTAGTGTTATGCCTTTCTCCTTATATAAAAGACTTGATTTGAATAAATTTACACCTACTGAAATATCATTGCAGATGGCTGACAAATCAACTGCCATAACTATTGGTATTTGTGAGGATGAGCCCATTGTTGTTGCTAATGTTACTATTTTGACTGACTTTGTTATACTTGAGATGCCCGAGGATGAAAACATGTCAATTATCCTTGGTAGACCCTTCTTGAATTCTGCAGGGGCTATTATTGATTGCAATAAAAGCAAGGTCACTTTTCATATCAATGGTAATGAGCATATGGTGCATTTTTCGAAGAAACAATTCCAAGTGAATGGTATCAATGTTATTGAAAAATCTCCGACAATCACTATTGGAAGTTTTCAACTACCTCTACCTACTGTCAAAAAGAAATGTGAAATGCTTATTGTTGGGGACATCCATATCCCCATTGAGGTAACTTAGTGATTTACGAAAGTTCTTCGGTCTCATGCTAATCGAAAGTTGTTGTTAATAAGACTTGATCGACCTTATTAATGGATCATTTTTTAGAGGTATGAAGTTGATGAATTTAGTAAGCACTACCTTCTGTCCCTACCTTTTGTTTTCTGTTTTTATTAGTTAAATGAAATAAAATGCCATGCTTTGTCTGTTTTGTTTTTCCTATGCAATAAAAAATGACCCAAAAATAAAAGTTCTCAGAATGCTCTGAAAACCTGACACGATTTTTTCTGAATATTTATGAATTTCTGGTGCAAATAATACCTGAGGGAGGTCCACCAAGTGGGAAAAACCCACCTGGGCACGCCAGCACCCCAGGCGGGCCCTGGTGGGTGCTCCCCGCCTCATGGGCCCCCTCACTTACTTCTTCCTCCCACACCACTCCATTCACACAGATAAAAATCACTACCACTCTCTCTCTCTCATGTTCTTGCTCCTGAGACCGCGGATTTCAATCTCTTTGCTCGAAGCTCCGTTTCCGAAACTGTTTCGGGGATTTGTTGCTTGGTATGTGACTCCTCCATGTGTCCAATTAGTTTTTGTTTTACTGATTTATATTTAGAATTATTAGCTACTCTTGGTGCTGCTGTAGATAAGCTGGCCTATTGAATTCTTAGAGTTCTAAGTAGTTTGAATGCTTGCTATGGCCTCTATACATCTCTATGAGTAGTTGCTATCAATCTTTTGAAGTTTTGTTAATAAAATTTTCACGACCAAAAATTTTCAGAAAATTGTACGTGAACATTATGAACTTCTTTGGAAGGAGTTCTTCGAGGAGGAGATCCTCGGAGGCATCCTCTAGTAGCAGCTCCATTCGCCGGTCCTATGCTGAACCAAGCGAAAAATCCATTCGAAGTGCCACAACCAACACATGCTTATGGCCATGTGACGACTACATGGTGAGAGTGGGTATTAAGGAAGAATTTGAGCAATTAGTTCACAATGCCGAACTCGGTCCCTACATTTTGGATAAGTGCGACCAACACCTCCTCCTCACCGAATCATTTGTCGAAGAATTTAAATTCTTTCCTCATGAGTCTAGGGTGTCTTTTAAACTTTATGATAATCCATTTACCATTTCTCTAGAAAGGTTTGCTCACCTCTGCAAAATCCCATTCTGGGTTTACTCGATGAGTCACCTAGGTCTGAGTTTGAGTCTTTCTTAACTAGTATTTGCTTTGGTGAAACTAGGGGAGTGGCACAAGGTAGAATAAAGAGCATACATTTTCCTGCAATTCAGTACTTATCATTATTCAGTGGAAAATGCATAGTAGGCAAGCAAGATTATAGTACACTTTGTGCTCCATACTTGAGCCTCATACGTGTTGCTCTCACCGGTGAAAAGGTTTATAACCTTGCAGCGATTGTTGCACGCAGACTGCATCACAACTCTAGCAGTGGCTATTTCTATGGCAGGATTTATGCCACGCGTTTAGCAAGAGAGCTGTGTGTTACACCTTTGCCCTTTGACCCTGTCCTACCCACGCAGTATTTAGATTTTGAGGCTTTAAAAAGCCTAAGATCCTCAAAGGAAAAATTCATGACTTCACTTATAATTTGTTGTTTAACCAAACCTCTGTTCTGCACACATATTTTCCTGCACCTGCTCTTTTTGACTATCACAGCAAGGGAAGATATTATGTTCTAGAGAGCGAGGCTCGAGCTCACAACACGGTAGTGGAGGCAGCACAGCGGGCTGAGGCATCGGCGCCGAGGGCCTCCGTGACCTACCACGCCAACTACTATCCAGGCTACTGACTGATTACCAAGCTAGGCCAAAAGCCTAAGCTTGGGGGAGTACGTATTCCCACCGACATTACATTCATGTTCACACATTTCATTCCAGTTGTCGGTGTCCACATTTTTTCATTGTATCATCCATGTTTAATTTATTTTCCTGCTTTCTTCTTCTTGTTTGAAAAACTTTGAGAAAATCCCAAAAATATGTTTATTGCTTATTTTTGTTTTTCTTCTTAGTTTAAATTGATGTAGTACTAAAAAACCAAAAAGATTTCCTTGTCCTTCTTTTACTTGTTGGGAGCTTTCCCGTGTAAATAGTTTTTCTCGTTTTTGCTTTCCCCTTTTCCATTTACTTGCTTTCTAAAAAACCAAAAACTCCAAAAATATTTCAGTGTGTTTCTCTGAATTTCTTTTTCTTTTATCGAGTCATACCGAGGAGAAGACCATGATGAGAATGTTGAGTGGCTCTCATTTGCATTATCTTGATTTAACAAAGATCCCATATTATCTTGTCTTCTCCTCTTAAATAAAATGTTTGCATATTTCAGCTTAGTCCACGACACTCTCGCACTATTATTATTTCAAATTGTTTGGTCATGCAAGTGAAAGGCAATAATGATGACATTAGATGAACTGGTCGTGGCAGAGAGAAACGGGTATGAACTCGACTTGTTCTTTTTTTGTAAATATGTTTAATCTAGTATCCATGCTTCAGCCTATTATGATCAAACATGCTTTCAATGACAATTAGAGATTATAGTTTCTCATGCCTTGCATAAGTAGCTAGGAGTGAATAATGACTTATCTTGGATATCAACATTGCGTTAAAATGATTGTGATGTAGTATGATGATATGGTATCCTCCTCTGAATGTTCAAGTGGCTTGACTTGGCACATGTTCATGCATGTAGTTGAATCAAAACCAACATAGTCTCTATGATATTTATGTTCATGGTGTTCATATCCTACTCATGCTAGTGTCCCATGTTACTTATGCATAATGCATGTTCATGACCATTGTTGCTCTCTAGCTGGCCGCTTCTCAACCTATTTGCTAGCCTTCGCCAGTACTAAGTGGGAACTCTGCTTGTACATCAAAAACCTGAAACCCAAGTTATTCTAGATGAGTCCACCATACCTACCTATATGTGGTATTACACTGCCGTCCTAAGTAAATTTGCATATGCCACCTCTAAAAACTTCAAATAAATATCCTTTGTGTGTGCCTGGATAGTTCATGGAACAACAAGAGGTAGTCGGTATCTTCCATGCTAAGCGGGTTATTCTCAGGTCGTGTGTTTATTCACTCGCCATCACATAAGAAAAGGGTGGTAATAGGGATGCCTACTCCCAAACTGCAAAAAGAAAAGAGCTTACAAATAATCAAACAAAAACTCCCAATGGAGTCATAACCTTTACATTTCCGCTTGGGAACCGCCACTAGCATGCATAACATGGAAGATATTGATAACCGATGGTTGTGAAGTGAATAAGAAGGGTGCATGTCTCAAAATATCATTTACCTCTGTTTTAAAAATTGCGCTCTGGCACCTCTGCAAATCACAGCTTCCCTCAGCGAAGGGACTATCCATCTACTTTTATGTTGTGTCATCACGTTCTCAAATAAGAGCCAGAACCTGAGAGCATTGATGTCATGCCGATGCATTATGTATAGCTAATGTTGGGTGCATCATAACTGGATCTTTTGTACCATGAATTACAATGTTTAGTCGATGCTTGAACTTTGGGGGTGCTCTGCATTTATGTTTTGCGGTCTCAGAAAGGGCTAGCGAGATACCACTATTGTCATATTATATCATGGTTGTTTTGGCAACGTGTTGCTATTTGAGAAACCTTATTATTGCTCTCTAGCTGATTATGTCATTGATATGAGTTAATATAATTTTTAAGAGTTATTGTCGACATGGTTAGTTATAATCTTTGCTGAAAACTTGGGTGCTATTTAAGCTTATTTATGAAACAAGAGCAAAAGAGTTCGTAAAAGTTTTTCTTTTTCACTTTCAGTTTATCAACTGAATTGCTTGAGGACAAGCAAAGGTTTAAGTGTGGGGGAGTTAATACGTCTCCAACGTATCTACTTTTCCTAACGCTTTTCCTCTTGTTTTGGACTCTAATTTGCATGATTTGAATGAAACTAACGTCGAACTTATGTTGTTTTCAGCAGAACTACCATGGTGTTATTTTTGTGCAGAAATAAAAGTTCTCGGAATGGAACGAAACTTTGCGAGGATTTTTTATACAATAAAAGAGAATTTCTAGAGCCAGGATGGACCTAGGGGGGGCACCTGGGTGGGCACAACCCACCAGGCCGTGCCAGCCCCCCCCCCCCCCAGGCGCGCACAGGTGGGTGCTGCCCACCTGGTGGCCCTGCTGACCTCCAAACCGACGCTATAAAATCCCATATTTCTAGAAAAAAATGGGAGAAAGAATTATTGTGTTTCATGAGATGGAGCCGCCACCAAGCCATGTTCTTCCTCGGGAGGGCAGATCTGGAGTTCGTTTGGGGCTCCGGAGAGGGGGATCTTCGATCTTCGTCATCACCAACACATCTCCAACGTCAATTCCATGATGCTCCCCACCGGGAGTGAGTAATTCCTTCGTAGGCTCGCTGGTCCATGAGGAGTTGGATGAGATTCATCATGTAATCGAGTTAGTTTTGTTAGGGCCTGATCCCTAGTATCCACTATGTTATGAGATTGGTGTTGCTATGACTTTGCCATGCTTAATGCTTGTCACTTTGGGCCCGGGTGCCATGATTTCAGATCTGAACCATTTATGTTATCATCACGATATTCATATTCTAGATCCGATCTTGCAAGTTGTAGTCACCTACTACATGTTATGATCCGGCAACCCAGGAGTGACAATAGTCGGGACCACTCCCGGTGATGACCGTAGTTTGAGGAGTTCATGTATTCGCCGTGTGCTAATGCTTTTTTTACGTACTCTATTAAAAGGAAGCCTTAATATCCCTTAGTTTCCAATAGGACCCCGCTGCCACGGGAGGGTAGGACAAAAGATGTCATGCAAGTTCTTTCCATAAGCACGTATGACTATTTACGAAATACATGCCTATATTATATTTATGAACTGGAGCTAGTGCCGTATCGCCCTAGGTTATAACTGTCTCATGATGAATATCATCCAACGAGTCAGCGATCCAATGCCTACAAATTTGTCATATATTGTTCTTGCTAAGTTACTACTGTTGCTACTGCTACAATATTACTGCAAGCACTGTTACTGTTACCGTTACTATTGCTGCTATCATCAAAACTATCATACTGTTGTGCTACTAATCACTTTGCTGCAGATAATTAATCTCCAGGTGTGGTTCAATTGACTACTCAGCTGCTATTACCTTCAAATATTCTTTGGCTCCCCTTGTGTCGAATCTATAAATTTGGGTTGAATACTCTACCCTCGAAAACTGTTGCGGTCCCCTATACTTGTGGGTTATCAAAGTATAAAGAAAGATCTTTGAATGCTAAAATGAAAAGTGATCCTATGTTTGCTACTTCACCTATCTTTATTGATGATAAGGATTATCAATTCTCTGCCGACCCAGCGTTAATTACTTTGGCTGAATTTGATCCTTTCCATGGTTATGAAACTGAAACTGTTGTGGCACATCTTACTAAGTTGAATGACATAGACACCCTTTTTGCTCATGATGAGAAGATTTGCTATTACTATATCCTAAAATTATTTCTGTTCTCATTAAAGGGTGATGCTAAAGATTGGTACAATGCTCTTGCTCCTGGTTGTGTGCATAGTCCCCAGGATGTGATTTATTACTTCTCTGAAAAATATTTCCCTGCTCATAAGAAACAAGTTGCCTTGCAGGAAATATTTAACTTTGTGCAAATTGAAGAAGAGAGTATCCCACAAGCTTGGGGGAGGCTTCTCCAATTGCTTAATGCCTTGCCTGATCACCCTCTTAAGAAAAATGAAATACTTGATATCTTTTATAATGGACTAAGTGATGCTTCTAGGGATTTCCTAGATAGTTGTGCTGGTGTATTTTCAGGGAACGAACTATTAAGCAAGCTGAAGAATTATTGAATAACATATTGAAAACTTATCATGATTGGACTCGTCCTGAAACACCGCTTAAACCCACTCCGAAGAAGAGGGGTATCTTATAGCTCAGTCCTGAAGATATGCAAGAGGCAAAGATATCTATGAAGGAAAAAGGTATTAAAGCAGAGGATGTTAAAGATTTGCCACATATTCAAGAAATACATGGGCTTGATACACTACCACCCCTAAGGTGGTAGAGGTAAATTCTTTAGCTAAGTTCAATGATAGTGATAATCCTCATAATAAACATCCTAGTTAATGCCTTTATGAGTTAGATAATTACATTAGAAAGCAAGATCACTTCAATGCAAATGTTATGAAACAATTGAAATACAACTCTGATATGATTGCTCGCTTAAGTGACTTGTTATTTAGAATCTCAAATGATGTTAGAGGTGTAGGAAATCATGCCTCTATGGTTCAAACTCAATTAGAACAAGTTGCTAAATCTCAAAGAGAGTTGCTTGATGAAATGAACAATAATATAAGTGACTTTGTTGTTAGAGTAGCAACTAGAGGAGGTAAAATGACTCAGGAACTACTTTATCCTGAGGGACACCCAAAGAGAATTGAACAAGACTCTCAAAGAATTAACATTGATGCACCTAGTCCTTCTAAAAAGAAAAAGAAGAAGAGAAACAATAGGACTTTGCATGCCTCTAGTGAACCTGAAGTAGAAAAACCTCCTGATAATGATAATGATGTTTCTATCACTGATGCTAAAACTCAATCTGGTAGTGAACACTCACCTTCTGATGATGAGAAAGAGAATGATGAGGTTCATGAAGACACTCAAACAAATAATTTAGAACCAGATAATGATGTTGAGATAGAACCAGTTGTTGATCTTGATAACCCACAACCAAAGAATAAAAGATATGATAAAAGAGACTTTGTTGCTAGAAAACATGGAAAGGAAAGAGAACCATGAGTTCAAAAACCTATGCCATTTCCACCTAAGTGAACTAAAAAGAAAGATGATGAAGAATTTGAACGCTTTGTTGAAATGTTGAGGCCAGTATTTTTGTGTACTCGCTTGACTGATATCTTAAAAATGCCTCCTTATGCAAAGTACATGAAAGACATCATCACCAATAAGAGAAAAATACCGGAAGTTGAAATCTCCACTATGCTTGCTAATTATACTTTTAAAGATGGAGTACCTAAAAAACTTGGAGATCCAAGAATACCAACTATACCTTGCTCCATTGAAATAAACTATGTGAAAACTGCTTTATGTGATTTGGGAGCTAGTGTTAGTGTTATGCCTTTATCTTTATATAAAAGACTTGATTTGAATAAACTCACACCTACTGAAATAACTTTGCAAATGGCTGACAAATCAACTGCCATACCTATCGGTATTTGTGAGGATGTGCCCGTTGTTGTTGCTAATGTTACTATTCTGACTGACTTTGTTATACTTGAGATGCCCGAGGACGAGAACATGTCGATTATAGTTGGTAGACCCTTCTTGAATACTGAAGGAGTTGTTATTGATTGCAATAAAAGTAGGGTCAATTTTCATATCAATGGTAATGAGCATACTGTCATGCCCAATATGCGACCCTATCCAAAAGGAACTCGAAGGTCCCACCAAGGATAGACCCGCATATTGAAACGCTTTTGCAAGGTGGATATCATTACATCAACATTACATAATAGATGGGGATACATACATAAGGCATACAATGCCACACGAATACAACATCACAATACATCAGAACATCATCCGACTACGGATGAAACACAAACAGAAACTCAAACGACATCCACCCTGCTAGCCCAGGCCGCCGACCTAGAACCTATTCCCTGATCGAAGAAGAAGCAGAAGAAGAACTCAAGACAAGCAAGCATCGCTCTCGCGTCAAGATCATCGCACAACCTGTACCTGCAACTGTTGTTGTAGTAATCTGTGAGCCACGAGGACTCAGCAATCCCATTACCATGGGTATCAAGACTAGCAAAGCTTAATGGGAAAGGAAGGGGTAAAGTGGTGAGGCTGCAGCAGCGACTAAGCATATAATGATGGCTAACATACGCAAATAAGAGCGAGAAGAGAGCAAGCGGAACGGTCGTCAACTAGTAATGATCAAGAAGTGATCCTGAACTCCTACTTACATCAAACATAACCCAAAGACCATGTTCACTTCCTGGACTCCGCCGAGAAGAGACCATCACGGCTACACACACGGTTGATGCGTTTTAATTCGGATCTGGTGTCAAGTTATCTACAACCGGACATTAACAAATTCCCATCTACCTATAACCACAGGCACGGCTTCCAAAAGACTATACCCTGCAGGGGTGTCCCAACTTAGCCCCTGACAAGCTCTCACGATCAACGAAGGATATACCTTCTCCCAGGAAGACCCGATCAGACTCGGAATCCCGGTTTACAAGATATTTCGGCAATGGTAAAACAAGACCAGCAAGACCGCCCGATGCGCCGACAATCCCGTTAGGAGCTGCACATATCTCGTTCTCAGGGCAACACCGGATAAGCGAAGCGTACAGGAACCGACGAATCCAAGTTGCCAAGGAATGGTCCCGCACGGTGCTCTAGTTTGGACCAACACTTAGACAAGCATTAGCCCGGGGGGGCTGTAATAAAGATGACCCTTGGGTTAATTACTCCCAAGGGAAATATAGGAGGTGGTGAGGCAAATGGTAAAACCAATGTTGGGCCTTGCTGGAGGAGTTTTATTCAAAGCAAACTGTCAAGGGGGTCCCATAAATCATCCGACCGCGTAAGGAACGCAAAATCCGGGAACATAACACCGGTATGACAGAAACTAGGGCGGTAAGAGTGGAACAAAACACCAGGCATAAGGCCGAGCCTTCCACCCTTTACCAAATATATAGATGCATTAATAATAATATAAGAGATATTGTGATATCCCAACAAATCCTGTCCACCATGGAGAAATCTTCAACTTCACCTGCAACTAGCAACGCTATAAGAGGGCTGAGCAAGCGGTAACATAGCCAAGCAACGGTTTGCATAGGAAAGGTGTCAAAGGTTAGGGGCTGACATGGCAATTTGGGATGGCTTGATAAACAGGTAATAGGTAGCGCAGCATAGCGATAGAACGAAGCAACTAGCATAGCAATGATAGTAGTGAGATCCAGGGTAGCGGTCATCTTGCCTGAAATCCCGCAAGGAAGAAGAACGAGTCCATGAAGAAGATGAATCCACGAAGACGAACCAAGCGTAGACGAACGAATCCTCACGATCGCAACGAAACAGGAACTATCGAGAAGAAGCACACAACATAGTAAACACACCACACATGAACAAAGCATGATGCACAACCGAGCATGATGCATGACAAAGCTACATGAAGCTACTCATGGCAAGAGATGATGCAAACAAGAGAAACACATCAAGGCAAGTTTAAATGAGGCCGGGAACAACATATAACAATTCCGGTAAGTCCTCATGTGCAAATTTCGAAGTTGGTCCAGATCTGAATAAACCTTATGTTCGAGTTGTTAAATAGCAAGTTAAGATGCACCACGATGATCTACACGAGATTCTGGTCAAGTTACATATAAGGTTCATTTAATTCGGAGCGACGGCCTAGAAGATATGAGCAAAACAAGTTAAACATGGCATTGATGCAAAATGCATACAAACATCAAGAAAACACCTCAAAACAAGGATGCAACATGATAATATGAAGCTACATGAAATTCTAAGCAAGTTTCATATAGAGCACACTCAAAACGGAGCAACGGTTCAACACATGCACTCTATACAAGTTTAAAGGACAAGCTGTCCAAAACAGCAACTAGGCATATTGCAAGCATCAACACAACATGCTACAGCACCCCAACAAGAAAACAAAAGGCATGGGCATGATGTACAGGTAAAGCACAACAAATCATAAACACTGAGCTATCTCCGGAAATCACTAGAACATGCTCAAACACACATGGCAAGATTGCAAGTAATAACAATTCAGACTTTGCAGAAAATAACATCAGGTTGCAATGTTTAGAGCTATCAAACAACATGTTACAGGAACTTATACTGGCAAACAAAGGCATGGCATGAATCTACTAATTGCATAGATCAAAAGTCCCTTACTGACCATAAGCCAAAAAGGATCAGAAAATATGATGGCACCCATGTAAACATAGCAAGTTATAATACAGATTCATATATGGCAGGAACATAATTATGAAGGCATGTAGATGAGCTTGTACCACTCACCACAGAGCAATACATGGCATGGCAAGGCAATCAACAGTAAGAAGGCATGTTTATGAAGCTAAGCTTGGCAAGATAAAGTCCATATGGTGCATCTATCACTAACAACAATCATGATAGCAACTGAACTTAATGTTAACAGGCTAACAGCAACATTATCAAGCAACTTTGGAGCAAGATATGAACAAGCTACAGCAAGATATAATGGCAACCAGGGGCATGGATGGATAGAGCATGACATGTAGATCAAAACATATTTAGTGAACATCTCCAGGTTATGCATAGAATGATTAGTAGCAACATGTTTATATAGCATCACGAAATAACAGATTCAGCCTAGCAAAACAGCAACAGCGAGTACACTACTTAACAAGCTTGATTCACTCCCCACAAGTCATGGCATGACAAGATAAGCATAGCATCAGCAAGAAGACATATTTATGTAAAAAACCAAGGCAAGAACAAGTCCATAGCATGCAAGGATCAACAATAGCAACCTTGGCAAAATTGAATAACATGTAAACAATCTGCCAGGAAACATTTTGAAGCAAAAGTAGAGCACAAAAATGACATGCTAGACTACTCCATAATTGCAACTAGAGGCATGAATGGATAGAGAACAACCATATGTTCAAAACATCCTTACTGAAGTAACTCAAAATATGCATGGATCTCTCTGTAGCATCAAGTTTACATGGCATCAAAATAACAGCAGAACAGGGACTAAAATCAGCAACATCACGATGCCTAGTTTGCATGCTTGTGCTAGTCACCACATTGATCACAAAAATACATGGTAAGCACCCCTGTAAAGATGGCATGGCATAGTTCAAAACACATGTAGACATCAACCTCATAGGATGCACACATCAAACATGGAAAAAATGACAAATGAGCTTGTTATTACAGTTTCAGCAGATTAACATCATGAAGCACTCTTGCAACAATGATTCAGGCATCAACATAGACTCAAATGAATATGATGCAATAGAATGAAATGATGTACTCGTTGAGACGAACAATTTGACATATCACACGCACAAAACGGAGCTACAATGCAGAGATACGATGCGATGAACATGGCATGATTATTACTGCAGATCTAGGGACTTAGCAGAATTTTCAGAGGGGGAAAGTCAACCTTCGAGATCTAGATCTCGCACGGATTACGAAGATCGCCGGAGTTCCGCCGGAGTTGATGAAGGAGACGGCCGGAGCTGGGGAAGGCCAGATCCGAGGCGCTCCTCGCCGGATCCGGTCGGAGGAGGCGAGGGGGAGGTCGGGCGGCGCGGCCGGAGGCCGGGCGCGGCGCGGCAAGCACCGGCCGGCGACGAGGAGGCCAGCATGGAGCAGCAAGGCGGCGCCGGCGACGGACGCGCGAGGCGGCGGCGGCGCTCCGCGGCGGCCGGGGGGCCGGGAGGCGGCGCGGGAGGCGGATCCCGGGCGCGAGGGGGCGCGGCCGAGGCTGGCAGCTACCGACGGCGGGCGGCGGAGCACGCGAGCTCCGGCGGGAGGCGGACGGCGGCGGCAGGCGAGCGCCGGCCGGTCGCGGGCGCGGGCGACCTCGGGCGGCGGCGGCGGATCCGGGCCCCGCGGGCCCTGGATGGGCCCCGGCGGGCCGCGGTGCAGCGGGACGGCGACGGGCCACGTGGCGCGAGGAGGTTGGCTGAGGCGGCGGCGGCAATGACGTGTCGCCCCGGGATTGGTCCGGGCGACGTGGCGGCGGAAGTGGACATGTCCGGCTACCGGGCGGACATGTCCGGCGGCGCGAGGAGGGAGAGGGCTAGGGTTTGGACTGCGAAAATTCGGGGAGGGACACATATTTATAGTTTCTGGGAGCTAGGAGAGTCCAAATGAGGAGCGGTTTTCGGCCACGCGATCGTGATCGAACGGCCGAGAGCATGGAGGGGAGTTCTCTGGGTTTGGTGGGCTGTGGGAAGAGGTGGTGGGCTGCAAAGAGAAAGGGCTTTCGGGCTACGCGGTTAACCGTTGGAGTATCAAACGGACTCCAAATGGCACGAAACTTGACAGGCGGTCTACCGGTGCTATATCAAGTCCGCTTGGCAAACCTCGGGCCATTCCGAGAAAGTTTAACACCCGCTCACGAAGAGAGGCAAGAAGGGGACGCTGGAGGACATAGGAGCGCCGGATTGCGAAACGGTCAACGGGGAAAATGCTCGGATGCATGAGGCGAACACGTATGCAAAATGAAATGCACATGATGACAAGACAATATGCAACACACAAGCAAATGACATGGCAACGACGGTGAATAACTAGAAGACACCTGGCGCATCGGATCCAGGGCGTTACACATACAGTGCACTTTCCGAAGAAATAATTCCATCCCCGTTGAGGTAACTTAGTGGTTTACGAAAGTTCTTCGGTGTCATGCTAATCTAAAGTGGTTGTTACTAAGACTTGATCAACCTTATTAATGGATCATTTTTTAGAGGTATGGAGTTGATGAATTTAGTGAGCACTACCTTCTGTCCCTGCCTTTTGTTTTCTGTTTTTCATAGTTAAATAAAATAAAATGACATGACTTGTCTGTTTTCTGAGTCTTCACTTCAATAAAAAATTACCCAAAAATAAAATTTCTCAGAATGCTCTGAAAATTTAATACGATTTTTTCTGAATATTTAAGAATTTCTGGTCCAAATGTTATCAGAGGGAGGTGCACCAGTTGGGCACAACCCACCTGGGCGTGCTAGGACCCCCATGCGCGCCCTGGTGGGTTGTGTTCCTGATGTGGGCCCCCTAACTTACCTCTTCTTCCCACATCACCACATTCATACAGAAAAAATCACCATTGCTCTCTCTCTCTCCCGTGTACTTGCTCTCGAAATCGCAGATTTCGATCTCTTTGCTCGAAGCTCCATTTCTGAAACTATTTCGGGGAATTGTTGCTTAGTATGTGACTCCTCCATGTGTCCAATTAGTTTTTTCTTTAGTGGTCTATATTTTTAATAATTAGCTACTCTTGGTGATGTTGTAGATGAGCTTGCATGTTGAATTCTTAGAGTTCTAAGTAGTTTGAATGCTTGATATGGCCTCTATACATCCCTATGAGTAGTTGCTATCATTTTTGTAAAGTTTTGTTGAGAAAAATTATGTGGACTAAAATTTCAGAATTTCGTTCGGAGGAAAAGATGAGTTTATTTAGGAAGTTTGCTTCCAAGAAGAACTACAAGGGAGTTATTGGGGAGTCATCTGACAATGATCTCCATACTCGGAGGTTGGCGGAGTTACGGCCGTGCGAATGGCCGCATAATCCGTTCATGGAAGGGGCTGGAATCCTTCAAGAGTTTGCACAATACGCTTATAATGTCGGCCTTACCGACTTCATCGCAGCTGAATGCGAACAATATCATCTCCTCACAAATTCCTTTGTGCACAACTTTCATTTCCATTCTAGGAATAATCCCCCTGAGGTGTCATTTAATTTATATGCTGAAAACCACTAGATACCACTTACTGAATTTTGTGACATATGCATGCTTCCTTCTAATGGTGATTTGGTAGAGCCTAGGCCCGTGGAGTTTGATGGGTTTTACCGTACTCTGACGGAGGGGAATGAGAGAGGAGTATCGGGTGTCACTACTACTAGCTTGCATTTTCCTACTGTACATTATTTTCTCTATTCATTGCAAGGTTCTTACTTGCTAGAGAGATGGTAGGCGCACTTAGCGCTCCAGACCTTGTTGTTTTACTTTGCGCACTTTATGGTGACAACACTTATAGCTTGGGAGCTATTGTAGCATGTTTCCTTCACATTAACCGATCCAAGGGTAAAATACATGAGGGCATTTACGCTACTCGCTTAGCGACTCACTTTAACGTTCAGATACGCCAACATGCTCTTCCTTTGCCCAAGGTTTACCTAGATCGATCGGCTATGGAAGACCACCAGTTTATTGCCGCCGATTACCCTAATATTCCTATTCCTTACAACTTAGTTTTCAGTGTGAGAACTCGTGATATTATTTCACTGCCTGCACCTGCTTTGTTTGATCATATTGTCAGGGGCGGATACAGGATTATGCCTGAGGACATTGTCGCTTACCGGAACAACCTGGCTACAGCACAGGAGGAGCCTTAGTAGTGGGACCCCCAGGTGCCCGCTCCCCAGCACTTCAACATAGGACCTCATGGCTTCTACGACTGGTGATTACCAAGTTAGTCCAAAAGCCTAAGCTTGGGGGAGTACATATTCCCAGCGACATTACATTCATATTCACACATTTCATTCCAGTTGTCGGTGTTCACACTTTTTCACTGTATTATCCATGTTAAATTTATTTTCTTGCTTTTCTTCTTGTGTGTTTGAAAAACTTTGAGAAAATCCAAAAATATATTTCTTGCTTATTTTTTTCTTTTATTCCTAGTTTAAATTGTTGTAGCACTAAAAAGAAAACCCAAAAAGATTTCCTTGTTCTTCTTTTGCTTGTTTGGGAGCTTTCCCGTGTAATTAGTTTTTCTCATTTTTGCTTTTCCCTTTCTATTTGCTTGTTTACGTAAAACCAAAAACTCCAAAAATATTTCAGTGTGTTTCTCTGATTTTTTTATTTTTATTGAGTCATACAGAGGAGAAGGCCATGATGAAAATGTTGAGTGGCTCTCATTTGCATTATAGTTGATCTAACGAAGAGCCCATATTACCTTGTCTTCTCCTTTTGAATAAAATGCTTGTAGATTCCAGCTTAGTCCACGGCACTCTTGCACTATTATTATTTTCAAATCGTTCGGTCGTGAAAGTGAAAGGCAATAATGACGATATTCGATGAACTGGCAGTGGCAGAGAGAAACGGGTATGAACTCGACTAGTTCTGTTTTTGTAAATATGTTTAACCTAGTATCCATGATTCAGCCTATTATGATCAAACATGTTTGCAATGACAATTAGAGATTGTAGTTTCTCATGCCATGCATAAGTAGCTACGAGTGGATAATGATTTATCTTGGATGTCAACATTGCATTAAAATGATTGTGATATAGTATGATGATACGGTATCCTCCTCTGAATGTTCAAGTGGCTTGACTTTGCACATGTTCATGCATGTAGTTGAATCAAAACCAACATAGCCTCTATGATATTTATGTTCATGGTGTTCATATCCTACTCATGCTAGTACCCAATGTTACTTATGCATAATGCATGTTTATGACTGTTGTTGCTCTCTAGCTGGCCGCTTCTCAACTTATTTGCTAGCCTTCACCTATACTAATTGGGAATTCTGATTGTACATCAAAAACCTGAAACCCAAGTTATTCCAGATGAGTCCACCATACCTACGTATATGCGATATTACCCTGCCGTCCTAAGTAAATTTGCATGTGCCACCTCTAAAACCTCCAAATAAATATCCTTTTTGTGTGTTTGGATTGTTCATTGATCGATAGGAGGTAGTTGGTATCTTCCATGCTAAGAGGGTTATTCTCAGGATGAGTGTTTATTCAGTCAACATTGCACGAGAAAAGGGGCGGTAATAGGGATTCCCAGTCCCAAATTGCAAAAGGAACTTATCAATAATCAAACAAAAACTCCTACGGAGCAAAAACCTTTACTTTACCGCTTGGGAACCGCTACTAATTTGTTTAGCATGGAAGATATTGATAACTAATGGTCGCGAAGTAAACAAGAAGGCGTGCATGTTTCAAAATTTCATTTACCTCTATTTTAAAAAATTGAGATCTTGCACCTTGCTACGTCTTGAGCTTGCATTGGTTTTCCTTGAAGAGGAAAGGGTGATGCAGCACAGTAGCGTAAGTATTTCCCTCAGTTTTTGAGAACCAAGGTATCAATCCAGTAGGAGGCTCCTCAAAAGTCCCACGCACCTACACAAACAAACAAGAACCTCGCAGCCAACGCGATAAAGGGGTTGTCAATCCCTTCACGGAAACTTGCAAAAGTGAGATCTGATAGAGATAATATGATAAGATAAATATTTTTGGTATTTTTATGATATAGATTGGAGAGTAAAAGATGCAAATAAAAGTACATAGAAAACTTCTATGATGAAAGATAGACCCGGGGGCCATAGGTTTCACTAGTGGCTTCTCTCAAGATAGCATAAGTATTACGGTTGGTGAACAAATTACTGTCGAGAACTTGATAGAAAAGTGCATAGTTATGAGAATATCTAGGCATGATCATGTATATAGGCATCACGTCCGTAACACGTAGACCGACTCCTGCCTGCATCTACTACTATTACTCCACACATTGACTGACTCTTGCCTGCATCTAGAGTATTAAGTTCATGAAGAACATAGTAACGCATTAAGCAAGATGACATGATGTAGAGGGATAAACTCATGCAATATGATATAAACCCCATTTTTTTATCCTCGATGGCAACAATACAATACGTGCCTTGCTGACCCTACTGTCACTGGGAAAGGACACCGCAAGATTGAACCCAAAGCTAAGCAATTTTCCCATGGCAAGAAAGATCAATCTAGTAGGCCAAACCAAACTGATAATCCAAAGAGACTTGCAAAGATAACCAATCATACATAAAAGAATTCAGAGGAGAATCAAATATTTCTCATAGATAAACTTGATCATAAACCCATAATTCATGGGATCTCGACAAACACACCGTAAAAAGAGTTACATCGAATAGATCTCCAAGAAGAGGAAGGAGAACTTTGTATTGAGAATCAAAGAGAGAGAAGAAGCCATCTAGCTAATAACTATGGACCCGAAGGTCTGTGGTAAACTAGTCACAACTCATTGGAGCGGCCTTGGAGAAGATGTAGAGGCCCTCCATGGTGGATTCCCCCTCCGGCGAAGCACCGACGATGGCTCCAAGATGGGATCTCGTGGATACAGAAGGTTGTGGCGGTGGAATTAGGTTTTCGTGGTCGCTTCTGATGGTTTCAGGGTACGGGTGTATATATAGGAGGAAGAAGTATGTCGGTGGATGATCGAGGGCCCACGAGGGTGGGGGGCACGCCCACCCTTACAGGGCACGCCGGGCACCCTCGTGGCTGCCTCATTTGTTGCTTGACGTCCACTCCAAGTCTCCAGGTTGGCATTTGTTCTAAAAAGATCATTCCCGAAGGTTTCATCCCGTTTGGACTCAATTTGATATTCATTTTCTTTGAAACACTGAAATAGGCAAAAAAAACAGCAATTCGGGCTGGGCCTTCGGTTAGTAGGTTAGTTCAAAAAATGATATAGAAGTGTAAAGTAAAGCCCATAAACATCCAAAACAGGTAATATAATAGCATGGAACAATCAAAAATTATAGATACGTTGGAGACGTATCAAGCATCCCCAAGCTTAATTTCTGCTCGTCCTCGAGTAGGTAAATGATAAAAATAGAATTTTTGATGTGGAATGCTACCTAGCATATTTCTCAATGTATTTCTCTTTATTGTGGCATGAATGTTCAGATCCAAATGATTCAAAATAAAAGTTCATATTGATAAAAGAATAATAACACTTCAAGCATACTAACCAAGCAATCATGTCTTCTCAAAATAACATGGCAAAGGAAAGTTCATCCCTACAAAATCATATAGTTTGGCTATGTTTCATTTTCATTACACAAAAATACTCCCATCAAGAACAACCCCGGTTTCAACCAAGCAATTGGTTCATACTTTTTAACGCGCTTCAGCTTTTTCAACTCTCACGCAATACATGAGCGTGAGCCATGGATATAGCACTATGGGTGGAATAGAATATGATGATGGAGGTTGTGTGGAGAAGACAAAAAAAGAGAAAGTCTCATATTGACGAGGATAATCAATGGGCTATGGAGATGCCCATCAATTGATGTCAACATGAGGAGTAGGGATTGCCATGCAACGGATGCACTAGAGCTATAAATGTATGAGAGCTCGACAAAAGAAACTAAGTGGGTGTGCATCCAACTTGCTTGCTCACGAAGACCTAGGGCATTTGAGGAAGCCCATCGTAGGAATATACAAGCCAAGTTCTATAACGAAAAATTCCCACTAGTATATGAAAGTGACAACCTATGAGACTCTCTACATGAAGAACATGGTGCTACTTTGAAGCACAAGTGTGGAAAAGGATAGTAACATGGCCCCCTTTTTTTCCTTTGGCCTTTATTTTTTTGGCCTTTCCTTTTTTTATTTTTTTTATTTGGGGACAATGCTCTAATAATGATGATCATCACACTTCTAGTTATTTACAACTCATGAATTACAACTCAAAACTAGAACAAGATATGACTCTATATGAATGCCTCCGACGGTGTATCGGGATGGGCAATGAATCAAGAGTGACATGTATGAAAAATTATGCATGGTGGCTTTGCCACAAATACAATGTCAACTACATGATCATGCAAGGCAATATGACAATGATGATGCGTGTCATGATGAACGGAACGGTGGAAAGTTGCATGGCAATATATCTCGGGATGGCTATGCAAATGCCATAATAGGTAGGTATGGTGGCTGTTTTGAGGAAGATATAAGGAGGTTTATGAGCGTATCGTATCATGGAGTTTGGATGCACCGGCGAAGTTTGCACCAACTCTCAAGGTGAGAAAGGGCAATGCACGGTACCGTAGAGGCTAGCAATGATGGTAAGGTAAAAGTGTGTATAATCCATGGACTCAACATTAGTCATAAAGAACTCACAATTTATTGCAAAAAATTTATTATCCCTCGAAGCAAGGTACAACTACGCATGCTCCTAGGGGGGAGGTTGGTAGGAGTTAACCACCGCGCGCCCCCGACCTCCACACATAAGGAAGGCAATCAAAAGAGCACCCTATGCAATAAATTTGTCACACAACGGTTACCATACGTGCATGCTACGGGACTTGCAAACCTCAACACAAGTATTTCTTATATTCAAAATTACATCAACTAGCATGACTCTAATATTACCACCTTCATGTCTCAAAATGATTATTAAGCATCAAATTGATCATAGCATCCAATTCACTTTCTATGATAGTTTTTATTATACCCAACTTAGATGCTCATCATTCTAGGACCAATTTTATAACCATAGAAAATAGCATGTTGTTCTAAAAGACTCTCAAAATAATATAAGTGAAGCATGAGAGATCAAAAATTTCTACAAAATTAAGCCACCGCCGTGCTCTAAAATATATAAGTGAAGTACTAGAGCAAACTATCTAGCTCAAAAGATATAAATGAAGCACATAGAGTATTCTAATAAATTCCAAATCAAGTATTTCTCTCCCAAAACATGTGTAAATCAAGGATGATTGTGGAAATCTAGAAAGCAAAGACTAATATCATACAAGACGCTCCAAGCAAAACACATATCATGTGGCGAATAAAAATATAGCTCGAAGTAAAGTTACCGATAGACGAAGACAAAAGAGGGGATGCCTTCCGGGGCATCCCCAAGCTTAGGCTTTTGGTTGTCCTTTAATATCTTTGGGTGCCATGGGCATCCCCAAGCTTAGTCTTTTGCCACTCCTTATTCCATAGTCCATCAATTTTTTACCCAAAACTTGAAAACTTCACAACACAAAACTCAACAGGAAATGTCATAAGCTCCGTTAGTGCAAGAAAGAAAAACCACCACATAAGGTACTGTAATGAACTCATTCTTTATTTATATTGGTGTTAAACCTACTTCATTCCAACTTCTCTATGGTTCATACCCCCCGATACTAGCCATAGATACATCAAAATAAGCAAACAACACACGAAAAACAGAATCTGTCAAAAACAGAACAGTCTGTAGTAATCTGTAACTTCAGAATACTTATGGAACCTTAAAAATCATACCAAAATACGAAGTCCTAGGAAATTTGTCTATTGATCTACAGCAAAAAGAATCAACGCAAAATCACGTTTATGTGATTTATTGAATTTTTTCTCGTGAGCGCAAAGTTTCTGTTTCTTAGCAGAATCAAATTAACTATCACCATAGGTTATCATATAGGTTCTACTTGGCACAAACACTAATTAAAACATAAAAGCACATCTAAACAGAAACTAAATAAATTATTTATTACTAAACAGGAACAAAAATCAAGAAACAAAATAAAAATTGGGTTGCCTCCCAACAAACGCTATCGTTTAATGCCCCTAGCTAGGCATAAAAGCGAGGATAGATCTAAGTATTACCATCTTTGGCATTCAATTCATAAGTAGCCCGCATGATAGATTCATAAGGTAAATTAACTTTATTTCTTGGAAAGTGCTCCATGCATTTCCTTAACGGAAATTGGAATCTAATATTTCCCTCCTTCATATCAATAATTGCACCAATCGTTCTAAGGAAAGGCCTACCAAGAATAATAGGACACAAAAGATTGCAATCAATATCAAGAACAATAAAATCTAGGGGCACATAATTCCTATTTGCAACAATAAGAACATCATTAATTCTTCCCATAGGTTTCTTAATGGTGGAATCCGCAAGGTGCAAGTTTAAAGAGCAATCATCAAATTCATGGAAACCTAGCACATCACATAAAGTTTTCAGAATCGTGGAAACACTAGAACCCAAATCACACAAAGCATAGCATTCATGATCTTTTATTTTAATTTTTATTGTAGGTTCCCATTAATCATAAATTATTCTAGGTATAGAAACTTCCAAATTAAGTTTTTCCTCATAAGACTGCATCAAGGCATCAACAATATGTTTGGTAAAAGCTTTATTTTGGCTATAAGCATGAGGAGAATTCAACACGGATTGCAACAAGGAAAGACAACCTATTAGAGAACAGTTATCATAATTAAATTCCTTTAAATCCATAATAGTGGGTTCAATGCTATTTAAAGTCTTGACCTCTCCAATCCCACTTTTACCAAATTTAGCATCAAGATCTAAAAACTCCGAATTATTGGGACGCCTTTTAACTAAAGTTGACTCATCTCTAGTCCCATCATTATCAAGATTCATATTGCAAAACAAGGATTTAATAGGAGATACATCAATAACTTTTAGATATTCATCATTATTTTCATGGGAACTAGAAGAACACGCTTTTACAAAGCAATATTTCTTAGCACGCAATCTAGCGGTTCTTTCTTTGCACTCATCAATGTAAATTATCATGGCTTTGAGAGACTCATTGATATCATGCTTAAGAGGAGTAGATCTAAGTTTTAAAGAATCAACATCAAGCGAAAGTCTATCAATGTTCCTAGCCAAATCATCAACTTTAAGTAATTTTTCTTCAAGCAAAGCATTAAAATTGTTTTGAGAGATCATAAATTCTTTAACACTATTCTCAAAATCAAAGGGCATATTATTAAAATTTCCATAAGAGTTGTTGTAGGAATTTCCATAATTATTAGAGGAATTATTAGTAAACGGTCTATGATTGAAGTTTCCTCTATAAGCATTGTTACCAAAATTATTCCTACCAATAAAATTCACATCCATAGATTCATTATTATTCTCAGTCAAAGTAGACAAAGGCATATCATTAGGATCAATAGGAGCACTCTTAGTAGCAAACAATTTCATAAGTTCATCCATCTTTCCACTCAAAACATTAATTTCTTCTATAGCATGCACTTTTTTACTAGTAGATCTTTCGGTGTGCCATTGAGAATAATTAGCCATAATGTTATCAAGGAGTTTGGTAGATTCTCCTAAAGTGATTTCCATAAAAATGCCTCCCGCGGCTGAATCTAAAAGATTTCTAGAAGCAAAATTCAATCCGGCATAGAAATTTTGTATGATCATCTATAAGTTCAAACCATGAGTAGGGCAATTGCGAATCACTAATTTATTTCTTTCCCAAGATTGGGAAACATGCTCATGATCAAGTTGTTTAAAATTCATAATATCGTTTCTAAGAGAGATTATCTTAGCGGGAGGAAAATATTTAGAGATAAAAGCATCTTTGCACTTATTCCAAGAATCAATACTATTTTTAGGCAAAGACGAAAACCAAACTTTAGCACGATCTCTAAGTGAAAACGGAAATAACTTCAATTTAACAATATCATTATCCTTATCTTTCTTCTTTTGCATCTCACACAAATCAACAAAGTTGTTTAGATGAGTAGCGGCATCTTCACTAGGAAGGCCGGAGAATTGATCTTTCATAACTAGATTCAACAAAGCAGCATTGATTTCACAAGTTTCAACATCATTAAGAGGAGCAATAGGAGTGCTAAGGAAATCATTATTATTGATGTTGAAAAAATCACACAATTTGATATTATCTTGCGCCATAGCGACAAACAATCCAACACACAAGCACACACAAAAAGGAAAGTGAAAGAGAGAGGAGGAGAAGATTGAGAAAGAGAGGGTGAATAAAACGGCAAGGGTGAAGTGGGGGAGAGGAAAACAAGAGGCAAATGGCAAATAATGTAATGCGAGGGAGATGAGTTTGTGATGGGTACTTGGTATGTCTTGACTTGAGCGAAGACCTCCCCAGCAACGGCGCCAGAAATCCTTCTTGCAACGTCTTGAGCTTGCGTTGGTTTTCCTTGAAGAGGAAAGGGTGATGCAGCATAGTAGCGTAAGTATTTCCCTCAGTTTTTGAGAACCAAGGTATCAATCTAGTAGGAGGCTCCTCAAAAGTCCCACGCACCTACACAAACAAACAAGAACCTCGCAACCAACGCGATAAAGGGTTGTCAATCCCTTCACGGAAACTTGCGAAAGTGAGATCTGATAGAGATAATATGATAAGATAAATATTTTTGGTATTTATATGATATAGATTGGAAAGTAAAAGATGTAAATAAAAGTAGATAGAAAACTTGTATGATAAAATATAGACCCGGGGGCCATAGGTTTCACTAGTGACTTCTCTCAAGATAGCATAAGTATTATGGTGGGTGAACAAATTGCTGTCGAGCAATTGATAGAAAAGTGCATAGTTATGAGAATATCTAGGCATGATCATGTATATAGGCATCACATCCGTAACAAGTAGACCGACTCCTGCCTGCATTTACTATTGTTACTCCACACATCGACCGACTCCTACCTGCATCTAGAGTATTAAGTTCATGAAGAACAGAGTAACGCATTAAGCAAGATGACATGATGTAGAGGGATAAACTCATGCAATATGATATAAAACCCATCTTTTTATCCTCGATGGCAACAATACAATACATGCCTTGCTGCCCCTGCTGTCACTGGGAAAGCACACCGCAAGATTGAACCCAAAGCTAAGCACTTCTCCCATGGCAAGAAAGATCAATCTAGTAGGCCAAACCAAACTAATAATTCGAAAAGACTTGCAAAGATAACCAATTATACATAAAATAATTCAGAGGAGATTCAAATATTTCTCCTAGATAAACTTGATCATAAACCCACAATTCATCAGATCTCGACAAACACACCACAAAAAGAGTTACATCGAATAGATCTCCAAGAAGAGGAAGGAGAACTTTGTATTGAGAATCAAAGAGAGAGAAGAAGCCATCTAGCTAATAACTATGGACCGGAAGGTCTGTGGTAAACTACTCACAACTCATCAGAGAGGCCTTGGAGATGATGTAGAGGCCCTCCGTGGTGGATTCCCCCTCCGGCAAAGCGCCGGCGACGGCTCCAAGATGGGATCTCGTGGATACAGAAGGTTGCGGCGATGGAATTAGGTTTTTGTGGTCGCTTCTGAAGGTTTCAGGGTATGGGTGTATATATAGGAGGAAGAAGTATGTCGGTGGATGATCGAGGGGCCCATGAGGGTGGGGGCGCGCCCACCCTTACAGGGCGCGCCGGGCACCCTCGTGGCCACCTTGTTTGTTGCTTGACGTCCACTCCAAGTCTCCAGGTTGGCATTTGTTCCAAAAAGATCGTTCCCGAAGGTTTCATCCCGTTTGGTATCCGTTTGATATTCCTTTTTCTTCGAAACACTAAAATAGGCAAAAAACAGCAATTCAGGCTGGGCCTCCGGTTAGTACGTTAGTCCCAAAAATGATATAGAAGTGTAAAGTAAAGCCCATAAACATCCAAAATAGGTAATATAATAGCATGGGACATTCAAAAATTATAGATACGTTGGAGACGTATCACACCTCTGCAAATCACCGCTTCCCTCTGCGAAGGGACTATCTATTCTCTTTTATGTTGTGTCATCACCTTCTCAAATAACCGCGAGAACCTGAGAGCAATGTTGTCATGCTGATGCATTGCGTGTAGCTAATGTTGGGTGCATCATGACTGGATCTTTTCTACCATGAATTACAATGTTTAGTCGCTGCTTGAACTTTGGGGTGCTCTTCATTTATGTTTTGCGGTCTCGGAAAGGGCTAGCGAGATACCACTATTGTCATATTATATCATGGTTGTTTTGACAATGTGTTGTTGTTTGAGATGTCTTATTCTTGCTCGCTAGTTGATTATGTCGTTAGTATGAGTTAATATAATTGTTAAGAGTTATTGTCGACATGATTATGTCTTTGATGCAAACCTGGGTGTTGTTTAAGCTTATTTATGGAAACAAGAGTAAAAGAGTTCATAAAAGTTTTTATTTTTCACTTTCAGTTTATCAACTGAATTGCTTAAGGACAAGCAAAGGTTTAAGCTTGGGGAAGTTGATACGTCTGTGTCATATCTACTTTTCGTAACGCTTTTCATCTTGTTTTGGACTCTAATTTGCATGATTTGAATGAAACTAACCCGGACTGATGATGCTTTCAGCAGAACTACCATGGTGTTGTTTTTGTGCAGAAATAAAAGTTCTCAGAATGGAATGAAACTTTGCAGGGAATTTGTATATAATAAAAGAGAATTTCTGGAGCCAAGAACCACCGAAGGGGGGCACCTGGGTGGGCACAACCCACCAGGGCGTGCCACCCACTCCAGGCGTGTCCAGGTGGGTTGTCCCCACCTGGTGGACCCGCAGACCCTAAGACCGACGCTATAAAATCCTATTTTTCTAGAAAAAAATGAGGGAGAAAAATTATCATGTTTCACGAGACAGAGCTGCCACCATCTCTTGTTCTTCATTAGGAGGCTAGATCTGGAGTCCATTCAGGGTTGCGAAGAGGGGGATCTTCGATCTTCGTCATCACCAATCCTTCTCCATCGCCAATTCCCTGATGCTCCCCACCGGGAGTGAGTAATTTCTTCGTAGGTTCGCTGGTCGGTGAGGTGTTGGATGAGATTCATCATGTAATCGAGTTAGTTTTGTTAGGGCCTGATCCCTAGTATCCATTATGCTCGGAGATTGATGTTGCTATGACTTTGCCATGCTTAATGCTTGTCACTTTGGGCCCGGGTGCCATGATTTCAGATCTGAACCATTTATGTTATCATCACGATATTCATGTTCTAGATCCGATCTTGCAAGTTATAGTCACCTACTACATGTTATGATCCGGCAACCCAGGAGTGACAATAGTCAGGACCACTCCCGGTGATGACCGTAGTTTGAGGAGTTCATGTATTCGCCGTGTGCTAATGCTTTGTTTCAGTACTCTATTAAAAGGAAGCCTTAATATCCCTTAGTTTCCAATAGGACCCCACTGCCACGGGAGGGTAGGACAAAAGATGTCATGCAAGTTCTTTCCATAAGCACGTATGACTATTTACGGAATACATGTCTATATTATATTTATGAACTGGAGCTAGTGCCGTATCGCCCTAGGTTATGACTGTCTCATGATGAATATCATCCAACGAATCATCGATCCAATGCCTACGATTTTCCTACATATTGTTCTTGCTAATTTACTATTGCTGATGTCACTATTGCACTTACTACAAAACTATTGCTAGCACTGTTACCGTTACTGTTGCTGCTACCACTATTATCAAAACTATCATATTACTGTGCTACTGATCACTTTGCTGCAGATAATTAATCTCCAGGTGTGGTTGAATTGACAACTCAGCTGCTAATACTTGCAAATATTCTTTGGCTCCCCTTGTGTCGAATCTATAAATTTGGGTTGAATACTCTACCCTCGAAAAGTGTTGCGATCCCATATATTTGTGGGTTATCACCCGCTCATTGACCGGTAAAAAAAAACTCGACCCAGATGGACGCCACATACCGGCCTCAAATGCCCGGGCTGAACGTCGGCCCTCATATCTAACCCAAATTTGGGGCGGATATGGGAAGGCCCGGGCGCGCCCGGGCATGTCTGCCACGTCAGATCCGGCCCACACTAGCCCACGCCGACCCCTCAAATATTTGTCTATATCCGCTCACGGGACCAAACCCTAGTCATTCCACTCCACCCCCAAGCTCCCATCCGCCCTTCTCTGACATGGCGGCAGCGGATTTGAGTCCTCCATCACTTGATATAGAGACACAGAGCTCATCCCATGCGGCTTGAGGAGAAGATGGTCGTTCGTGTTAGCAATCAGACTCGATCTAGCGCAAATCCATAGCGTCCGCCCAAATGGTGCTTGGCATGTTTCCGTTGCCTCACCAGAGGCAGTGTGATTTGTCTAGTGACCGAATGTCGTGGCGGATGTAGAGCCCCTCCGTTGGCACGTTGGCTCGGAGGCTCGCACTTATGACCCTCGTCGGTGGATGCTAATATGGCGCGTTGCAGCGGGCGCAGGATGCCGTGGAACCCCTCACATCGGATGCCGGTGAGGCGGAGTCGCACTCTCCCGTGCCTCTGCGGGTGACCGACAACCTGATGCGTCTCCAACATATCTATAATTTTTGATTGTTCCATGCTGTTATATTATCATTCTTGGATGTTTTACAATCATTTTATATCATTTTTTGGTACTAACCTATTGACATAGTACCTAGTGCCAGTTGCTATTTTCTACATGTCTTTTACATTGCAAGAAATCAATACCAAATGGAGTCCAAACACAGCAAACTTTTTGTGGATTTTTTGGTCCAGAAGACATCCAGTGGGCCAGGAAAGCACCTGGGGGTGCTCCGAGGGGAGCATTGTGCCCACCTCAGGTGCCCCTGAACCGTCTCTTTGCTCTATAAATACCCCAATATTCCAGAAACCCTGGGGGAGTCGACGAAAATCAATTCCAGCCGCCGCAGAGTCCAGAAACACAGGATCCAATCTAGACACCATCTCGGAGGGGTGCATCATGTCCATTGGTGCCTCTCTGATGATGCGTGAGTAGTTCTTTGTAGACCTACGGGTCCGTAGTTAGTAGCTAGATGGCTTCCTCTCTCTCTCTCTCTCTCTCTCTTGATTATCAATACAATGGTCTCTTGGAGATCCATATGATGTAAGTCTTTTTGCGGTGTGTTTGTTGGGATCCGATGAACTTTTAGTTTATGATCAGATATATGTTTTTATCCATGAAAGTTATTTGAGTCTTCTTTGATCTTTTATATGCATGGTTGATTATAGCCTCCTATTTCTTCTCCGATATTTGGGTTTTGTTTGGCCAACTTGATCTATTTATCTTGCAATGGGAAGATGTGCCTTGTGATGGGTTCGATCTTACGATGCTTGATCCCAGTGAGAGAAAGGGAAATGACACGTATGTATCGTTGCTATTAAGGATAAGAAGATGGGGTCTATTTCTACATAAATAGTCTTGTCTACATCATGTCATCGTTCTTATTGCATTACTCTGTTTCTCCATGAACTTAATACACTAGATGCATGTTATATAGCGGTCATGTGTGGACTAATAGTAGTAGATGCAGGAAGGAGTCGGTCTACTAATCTTGGACATGATGCCTATATAATGATCATTGCCTGGATATGGTCATGATTATCTGAAGTTCGATAAATTGCCCAACAGTAATTGTTTTCCCACCATTTTCTATTTTTCTCAAGATAAGCCACTAGTGAAACCTACGGCCCTCGGGTCTCTTTTCATCGTATTTGCCTTTATGATCTATTTTACTTTGCATTTATTTTTAGATCTATTAAACCAAAAATACCTTGCTGCAATTTATTTGTTCCCCGATCTATTTATCCTATCTACCACTTTTACCTCACGTTATTTGCCTATCTTGAGGCGCCATACCCAAAAGGGATTGACAAACCCTTTTACACGTCGGGTCGCGAGTATTTGTTATTTATGTGCAGGTGTTGTTTACGTGGTGTGAGGAGGTTCTCCTACTGGTTCGATAACCTTGGTATCATCACTAAGGGAAATACCTACCGTCGCTATACTGCATCATCCCTTCCTCTTTGGGGAAATACCGACGTAGTTCTAGTAGACATCAAAAGGAATTTCTAGTGCCGTTGCCGGGAAGTGAAGTGCTCTTGGTAAGTGGAAATTTGTAAGGAAACATTATTACTACATGCTGACATTTATTGTCACTTGCTACTATGGAAAACAATCCTTTCAGGGGTTTGTTAGGGGTATCTTCACCTCGATCGGAACCACAATTAGTTGCCCCTCAACCTACTGCACCTACTGAAAATATTGAATATGAAATTCCTTCGGGTATGGTAGAACAACTGCTAGTTAATATTTATGCAGGAGATGGAACTGAACATCCTGATATGCACTTGATATATGTGGATGAAATTTGTGGATTGTTTAACCTTGCAGGTTTACCGAGAGATGAAGCTAAGAAGAAGGTTTTCCCTTTATCTTTGAAGGGAAAAACATTGACATGGTATAGGCTATGCGATGATATTGGATCTTGGAACTGGAATTGGTTGAAACTGGAATTTCATCATAAAATATATATGATGCATCTAGTTCATCATGATCGGAATTATATATATAATTTTTGGCCTCGTGAAGAAGAAAGTATCGCTCTAGCTTGGGGGAGGCTTAAGTCAATGTTATATTCATGCCCCAATGATGAGCTCTCGAGAGAAATTATTATTCAGAATTTTTATGCTCAGCTTTCTCATAATGATCAATCCATGCTCGATACTTCTTGTATTGGTTCTTTTATGAAGAAGACTATTGAATTTCGGTGGGATCTTTTAGAAAGAATTAAATGCAACTCTTAAGATTGGGAACTCGATGAAGGTAAAGAGTCAGGTATTGAACCTAAGTTTGATTGTGATAAATATTTTACGAATACTAATGCTTTTAAAAAGTTTAGCACTAAATATGGGCTTCACTCTGAGATAGTAGCTTCCTTTTGTCAATCTTTTGCTACTCATGTTGATCTCCCTAAGGAGAAGTGGTTTAAATATCACCCACCTATTAAAGAAGAAGCTAAATTACCAATAAAAGCTAAAGAAGAAACTATCATTTACAAATGTTGATCCAGTTGTTCCCACTGCTTATATTGAGAACCCACCTTTCCCTGTTAGGATGAAGGAACATGCTAAAGCTTCAACTGTGGTTAACAAAAGTTATGTTAGAACACCCAAACCAGCTGAACAAATCAGAGTTGAACCTAGTGTTGCTATGATTAAAGATCTCTTAGTCGATAATATTGATGGGCATATTATTTACTTCTGTGATGAAGCTTCTAGAATTGCCAAACCTGATAAAAAGCATAAACATAGACCAGTTGTTGGCATGCTTGTTGTCTTAGTTAAGATAGGAGATCACTGTTATCATGGGTGATGTGACCTAGGTGCTAGTGTGAGTGCTATTCCTTTTTCCTTATATGAAGAAATTAAGAATGAAATAGCACCTGCTGAAATAGAAGATATAGATGTCACTATTAAACTTGCCAATAGATATACTATATCACCAATTGGTATTCTTAGAGATGTTGAAGTCTTGTGTGGGAAAATAAAATACCCTACTAATTTTCTTGTTCTTGGCTCCCCACAAGATGACTTTTGTCCCATTATCTTTGGTAGACCTTTCTTGGACACAGTCAATGCCAGAATAGATTGTAAGAAACAAACTGTCGGTGTTAGCTTTTGCGATGAATCTCATGAATTTAATTTTTCCAAGTTTAGTAGACAACCTCATAAGAAAATTTTGCCTAGTAAGGTTGAAATTATTGGTCTTGCTTCTATTGTTGTACCTCCTACTGGTCCTTTGGAACAATATTTGCTAGACCATGAAAATGATTTGCATATGCGTGAAAGAAATGAAATAGATAGAATCTTTTTCGAACAACAACCTCTGCTTAAACACAATTTTCCTGTTGAAACTCTAGGAGGTCCTCCTCCACCTAAAGGTGATCCTGTGTTTGAATTGAAACAATTGCCAGACACTTTGAAATATGCTTATCTTGATGAGAAAAAGATATATCATGTTATTATTAGTGCTAACCTTTCAAAACATGAAGAAGAAAGATTATTGAAAGTTCTAAGGAAGCACAAAGCTGCTATCGGATATACTCTTGATGATCTTAAGGGCATTAGTCCCACTCTATGTCAGCACAAGATTAATATGGAACCTGATGCTAAACCCGTTGTTGATCACCAACGACGGTTAAACCCGAAGATGAAAGAAGTGGTAAGAATGGAAATATTGAAACTTCTGGAAGCGGGTATAATCTATCCTATAGCTGATAGAAGATGGGTAAGTCATGTTCATTGTGTCCCTAAGAAGGGAGGTATTACTGTTGTTCCTAATGATAAGAATGAGCTCATTCCACAAAGAATTTTCACATGCTATAGGATGGTAATTGATTATAGAAAAATAAACAAAGCAACTTGAAAAGATTATTACCCTCTGCCTTTTATTGATCAAATGTTAGAAATATTATCTAAGCACACAAATTTTTGCTTCCTTGATGGATATTCTGGTTTTTCACAAATACCTGTTTCACAACCTGATCAACAAAATACCACTTCTACTTGTCCTTTTGGAACTTATGCTTATAGACGTATGCCTTTTGGTTTATGTAATGCACCTTCTACCTTTCAAATATGTATGAATGCTATATTCTCTGATTTTTGTGAAAAGATTGTTGAGGTTTTCATGCATGACTTTTCTGTTTATGGGAAGTCTTTTGATGATTGTTTAAGCAATCTTGATCGAGTTTTGCATAGATGTGAACAAACAAATCTTGTCTTGAATTGGGAGAAGTGCCACTTTATGGTTAACGAAGGTATTGTTTTGGGCCACAAAATTTCTGAAAGAGGCATTGAAGTTGACCAGGCCAAGGTTGATGCAATTGAGAAAATGCCATGTCCTAAAGATATCAAAGGTATTCATAGTTTCCTTGGTCATGTTGGTTTCTATAGAAGGTTTATCAAAGACCTTTCTAAAATTTCTAGGCCTCTTATGAATCTTTTGCAAAAGGATATTCCCTTTGCATTTGATGATGATTGCTTGGAAGCCTTTGAAACACTAACGAAAGCCTTAACTACTGCACCTATTGTTCAACCACCTGATTGGAACTTGCCTTTTGAGATTATGTATGATGCTAGTGATTATGATGTTGGTGCTAATCTAGGCAAAGAGTTGATAAGAAACTGAATGTTATCCATTATGCTAGTAAAACTCTAGACAGTGCTCAACGAAATTATGCTACTACTGAAAAATAATTCTTAGCAGTGGTGTTTGCTTATGATAAATTCATATCTTACATTGTTGATTCTACAGTGATTGTTCACAACGATCATGCTGCTATAAAATATCTTATGGAAAAGAAAGATGCTAAACCTAGACTCATTAGGTGGGTTCTTCTGCTACAAGAATTTGATTTGCATATCGCTGATAGGAAAGGGGTAGAGAACCCCGTAGCTAATAACTTGTCTAGGCTTGAAAATGTTCTTGATGACCCACAACCTATTAATGATAGCTTTTCTGATGAACAACTAGACGCAATAAATGTTTCTAATAGTACACCTTGGTGTGATGACTATGCTAATTATATTGTTGCTAAATACATACCACCTAGCTTCACATACCAACAAAAGAAAAAATTCTTCTATGATTTAAGACATTACTTTTGGGATGACTCACATCTTTATAAAGAAGGAGTAGATGGTATTATTAGATGTTGTGTACCTGAGCATGAACATGAACAAATCCTATGGAAATGTCACTCTGAAGCTTATGGAGGACATCACGTAGGAGTCAGAACTGCTCATAAGGTATTGCAATCTGGTTTTTATTGGCCTACTCTCTTCAAGGATGCCCGTAAGTTTGTCTCGTCTTGTGATGAATATCAAAGAATAGGTAGTATCGGTAAGCGTCAAGAAATTCCTATGAATTATTAACTTGCAGTTGAACCATTTGATGTTTGGGGATTTGATTTCATGGGACTTTTTCCTTCCTCTAATGGGTATATACATATTTTGGTTGTTGTTGATTATGTTACTAAGTGGGTAGAAGCTATTCCAACCAGTAGTGCTGATCACAACACCTCTATTAAAATGCTTAAGGAAGTTATTTTCCCAAGGTTTGGAGTCCCTAGATATTTAATGACTGATGGTGGTTCACACTTTATTCATGGTGCTTTCCGTAAAATGCTTGCTAAGTATGATGTTAACCATAGAATTGCATCACCTTATCATCCTCAGTCTAGTGGTCAAGTTGAACTTAGCAATAGAGAAATAAAACTAATGTTACAAAAGACTATCAATAGGTCCCGGAGGAATTGGTCTAAGAAATTAGATGATGCACTTTGGGCTTATAGAACAACTTATAAAAATCCTATGGGTATGTATCCATATAAAATGGTTTACGGAAAAGCTTGCCATTTGCCTCTTGAGTTAGAACATAAATGTCACATCCTAGCTAGTCCATGCATTAGAGTGTTGCATCATGTTTACCTTTCATCAGAAATTTGAAATGGGGAAGACAGAACCCCCAGAACCCTCTGAATCCAACTAGGGTTTACTAAAAATATTTTCAATGAACCTGAAATGCCCTTCTAAAATGTTCATCACCTTTGCCTTGGTCCTAAACCACTGTCAGAAGTGATGCATAGATTTCTAGGTCACCCTAAGGTCATTGGATTAAATCTCTAACTATTTGAATTTGGGCATTTAAATTATATAAAATATTTCAAATGCTCAAATAATCCCAAACTAAAATGTTCCATGCTGGAAATATTCCAACTAAGGACCAGGTGCAGTTTGGTGATTTTTGGAGTTGCCTAGGTATTTTTAGAAATGCAACAAACCTACAGAATATTAAAAAAACAGAAACAAAAGAGAAAGTCTTACCTGGTGCCACCCAGCAGGCCCACCTGCCGGCCCAGCCCAGCCACCGCTCTAGCGAGCTGCTTGGCTTGGCCAGGCAGGCAAGCAGCTGCTCGATGGCGAGCACAGCATGCGTGCCACGCAGCTACCCGCCGCCTCGCCGTTCCCCTTGTCCAGCTGTTGACGTGGGACGAACCCTCTCCCTCTCCCCGACCCCGCAGACACCCGCTCCTCCCCCTAGCTCCTCTCTCTCGCCCTCCCCGACGTCGCCCGAGACGTCGTCGTCGCCGCCGCTCGCCACAGCTGCGTCCAACACCGTCCCCGTGCCCCCTCACCGTGTTCGGACGGTTCGTCGTCGTCGGCTACGTCGACTAGCCAAGCCGCACGACGCCGGAGCCCCTGCATCATCACCGCCACCGTCGTCTTCAACCTCGGGCCGCCCAGATCGCTGTTGGAAATATGCCCTAGAGGCAATAATAAAAGTATTATTATTATATTTCCTTGTTCATGATAATTGTCTTTTATTCATGCTATAACTGTATTATCCGGAAATCGTAATACACATGTGAATATATAGACCACAATATGTCCCTAGTGAGCCTCTAGTTGACTAGCTCGTTGTGATCAACAGATAGTCATGGTTTCCTGGCTATGGACATTGGATGTCGTTGATAACGGGATCACGTCATTAGGAGAATGATGTGATGGACAAGACCCAATCCTAAGACTAGCACAAAAGATCGTGTAGTTCATTTGCTAGAGCTTTGCCAATGTCAAGTATCTCTTCCTTCGACCATGAGAGCGTGTAACTCCTGGATACCGTAGGAGTGCTTTGGGTGTATCAAACGTCACAACGTAACTGGGTGACTATAAAGGTGCACTACAGGTATCTCCGAAAGTATCTATTGTTTTATGCGGATCGAGACTGGGATTTGTCACTCTGTGTAAACGAAGAGGTATCTCTGGGCCCACTCGGTAGGACATCATCATATGCGCAATGTGACCAAGGAGTTGATCACGGGATGATGTGTTACGGAACGAGTAAAGTGACTTGCCGGTAACGAGATTGAACAAGGTATTGGATACCGACGATCGAATCTCGGGCAAGTAACATACCGATAGACAAAGGGAATTGAATACGGGATTGATTAAGTCCTTGACATCGTGGTTCATCCGATGAGATCATCGTGGAACATGTGGGAGCCATCATGGGTATCCAGATCCCGCTGTTGGTTATTGACCGGAGAACGTCTCGGTCATGTCTACATGTCTCCCGAACCCGTAGGGTCTACACACTTAAGGTTCGATGACGCTAGGGTTATAAAGGAAGTTTGTATGTGGTTACCGAATGTTGTTCAGAGTCCCGGATGAGATCCCGGACGTCACGAGGAGTTCCGGAATGGTCCGGAGGTAAAGATTTATATATGGGAAGTCCTATTTTGGCCACCGGAAAATGTTTGGGATTTTTCGGTATTGTACCGTGAAGGTTCTAGAAGGTTCCGGAGTGGGGCCCACCTGCATGGGGGGACCCACATGGACGTGGGTAGTGGGGGCAAGGCCCCACACCCCTGGTCAAGGCGCACCAAGATCCCCCCTTAGAAGGAATAAGATCATATCCCGAAGGGATAAGATCAAGATCCCTAAAAAGGGAGGATAACAATCGGTGGGGAAGGAAATGATGGGATTTCTTTCCTCCCACCTTGGCCAACGCCCCAATGGACTTGGAGGGCAAGAAACAAGCCCCTCCACCCCTATATATAGTGGGGAGGCGCATGGGAGCTGCACACGAAGTTCTGGCACAGCCCTACCTCTCTTCCTACTCCTCCTCTCCCATGGTGCTTGGCGAAGCCCTGCTGGATTGCCACGCTCCTCCACCACCACCACGCTGTTGTGCTGCTGTTGGATGGAGTCTTCCTCAACCTCTCCCTCTCTCCTTGCTGGATCAAGGCGTGGGAGACGTCACTGGGCTGTACGTGTGTTGAACGCGGAGGTGCCGTCCGTTCGGCACTAGGATCATCGGTGATTTGAATCACGACGAGTACGACTCCATCAACCCCGTTCACTTGAACGCTTCCGCTTAGCGATCTACAAGGGTATGTAGATGCACTCTCTTTCTACTCGTTGCTGGTCTCTCCATAGATAGATCTTGGTGACACGTAGGAAAATTTTGAATTTCTGCTACGTTCCCCAACAGTGGCATCATGAGCTAGGTCTATTGCGTAGATTCTTTGCACGAGTAGAACACAAAGTAGTTGTGGGCGTTGATGTTGTTCAATATGCTTACCGTTACTAGTCCAATCTTGTTTCGACGGTATTGTGGGATGAAGCGGCCCGGACTGACCTTACACGTACTCTTACGTGAGACAGGTTCCACCGATTGACATGCACTTGGTGCATAAGGTGGCTAGCGGGTGCCAGTCTCTCCCACTTTAGTCGGAACGGATTCGATGAAAAGGGTCCTTATGAAGGGTAAATAGAAATTGGCATATCACGTTGTGGTCTTGCGTAGGTAAGAAACGTTCTTGCTAGAAACCCATAGCAGCCACGTAAAACATGCAACAACAATTAGAGGACGTCTAACTTGTTTTTGCAGGGTATGCTATGTGATGTGATATGGCCAAGAAGAATGTGATGAATGATATGTATGAGATTGATCATGTTCTTGTAATAGGATTCACGACTTGCATGTCGATGAGTATGACAACCGGCAGGAGCCATAGGAGTTGTCTTTATTTATTGTATGACCTGCGTGTCATTGAAGAACGCCATGTAACTTACTTTACTTTATTGCTAAACGCGTTAGCCATAGAAGTAGAAGTAGTCGTTGGCCTGACAACTTCATGAAGACACGATGATGGAGATCATGATGATGGAGATCATGGTGTCAAGCCGGTGACAAGATGATCATGGAGCCCCGAAGATGGAGATCAATGGAGCTATATGATATTGGCCATATCATGTCACAACTATATAATTGCATGTGATGTTTATCATGTTTATGCATCTTGTTTGCTTAGGACAACGGTAGTAAATAAGATGATCCCTTACAAAATTTCAAGAAGTGTTCTCCCCTAACTGTGCACCGTTGCTACAGTTCGTCGCTTCTAAGCACCACGTGATGATCGGGTGTGATGGATTCTTACGTTCACATACAACGGGTGTAAGACAGTTTTACACAGCGAAAACACTTAGGGTTAACTTGACGAGCCTAGCATGTGCAGACATGGCCTCGAAACACGGAGACCGAAAGGTCGAGCATGAGTCGTATGGTAGATATGATCAACATGAAGATGTTCACCGATGATGACTAGTCCGTCTCACGTGATGATCGGACACGGCCTAGTTGACTCAGATCATGTGATCACTTAGATGACCAGAGGGATGTCTATCTAAGTGGGAGTTCATAAGATGAACTTAATTATCCTGAACATAGTCAAAAGACCTTTTGCAAATTATGTCGTAAGCTCGCGATTTAGTTCCACTGTTTAGATATGTTCCTAGAGAAAATATAGTTGAAAGTTGATAGTAGCGATTATGCGATCACTAGAAAGCTTATGTCCTTAATGCACCGCTCAGTGTGCTGAACCCCAACGTCGTTTGTCGATGTTGCGAACATCGGACATACACGTTTTGATAACTACGTGATAGTTCAATTAAATGGTTTAAGTAGAGGCACCAAAGACGTTTTCGAAACGTCGTGGAACATATGAGATGTTTCGAGGGCTGAAATTGGGATTTCAGGCTCGTGCCCACGTCAAGAGGTATAAGACCTCCGACGATTTTCTTAGCCTGCAAACTAAGGGAGAAAAGCTCAATCGTTGAGCTTGTGCTCAGATTGTCTGAGCACAACAATCACTTGAATCGAGTGGGAGTTGATCCTCCAGATGAGATAGTGATGTTTCCCCAAAGTCATTGCCACCAAGCTGCTAGAGCTTCGTGATTAACTATAACATATCAGGGATAGATATGATGATCCTTGAAATATTCATGATGTTTGACACCGCGAAAGTAGAAATCAAGAAGGAGCATCAATTGTTGATGGTTGGTGAAACCACTAGTTTCAAGAAGGGCAAGGGAACAAAGGGATACTTCATGAAACGGCAATTCAGCTGCTGCTCTAGTGAAGAAACCCAAGGTTGAACCCAAACCCGAGACTAAGTGCTTCTGTAATAAAGGGAACAGCCACTGGAGCAGAATTACCCTAGATACTTGGTAGATGAGAAGGCTGGCAAGGTCGATAGAAGTATATTGGATATACATTGTGTTGATGTGTACTTTACTAGTACTCCTAGTAGCACCAGGGTATTAGATACTGGTTCGGTTGCTAAGTGTTAGTAACTCGAAATAAAAGAGCTACGGAATAAACGGAGACTAGCTAAAGGTGAGCTGACGATATGTGTTGGAAGTATTTCCAAGGTTGATGTGATCAAGCATCGCACGCCCCCCCTACCATCGAGATTTGGTGTTTGCGTTGAGCATAGACATGATTGGATTATGTCTATCGCAATACGGTTATTCATTTAACGAGAGTAATGGTCACTCTGTTTATTTGAATAATACCTTCAATGGTCTTGCACCTGAAACGAATGGTTTATTGAATCTCGATCGTAGTGATACACATTTTCATGCCAAAAGATATAAGATAGTAATGATAGTACCACTTACTTGTGGCACTGCCATGTAAGTCATAATGGTATAAAATGCATGAAGAAGCTCCATGTTGATGGATCTTTGGACTCACTCGTTTTTGAAAAGTTTGAGACATGCGAACCATGTCTATTGGTGTATATGCATGAAGAAACTCCATGCAAATGGATCGTTCTGACTCACTTGATTTTGAATCACTTGAGATATGCAAATCATACCACATGGGCAAGATGACTGAAAAGCCTCATTTTCAGTAAGATGGAACAAGATAGCAACTTGTTGGAAGTAACACATTTTGATGTGTGCAGTCGAATGAGTGCTGAGGCATGCAGTGAATATCATTATGTTCTTACTTCACAGATGATTCGAGTAAATGTTGAGTATATTTACTTGATGAAACACAAGTCTGAATTATTGAATGGTTCAAATAATTTCAGAGTGAAGTAGCAGATCATTGTGACAAGAGGATAAAATGTCTATGATATGATCATAGAGATGAATATCTGAGTTACGAGTTTTGGCACACAATTAAGACATTGTGGAAATTGTTTCGCAATTAATACCGCCTGGAACACCATAATGTGATGGTGTGTCCGAACATCATAGTTGCACCCTATTGGATATGGTGCATACCATGATGTCTCTTATCGAATTACCACTATCGTTCATGGGTTAGGCATTAGAGACAACCACATTCACTTTAAATAGGGCACCACGTAATTCCGATGAGATGACACCGTATGAATTATGGTTTAGAGAAACCTAAGTTGTCGTTTCTTAAAAGTTTGGGGCTGCGACGCTTATATGAAAAAGTTTCAGGTTGATAAGCTCAAACCCAAAGCGGATAAAATGCATCTTCATAGGAAACCCAAAACAGTTGGGTGTACCTCCTAATTCAGATCCGAAAGCAATATGGATTGTTTCTAGAATCGGGTCCTTTCTCGAGGAAAAGTTTCTCTCGAAAGAATTGAGTGGGAGGATGGTGGAGACTTGATGAGGTTATTGAACCGTCTCTTCAACTAGTGTGTGACAGGGCACAGGGAGTTGTTCCTGTGGCACCTACACCAATTGAAGTGGAAGCTTATGATATTGATCATGAAACTTCGGATCAAGTCACTCCCAAACCTCGTAGGATGACAAGGATGCGTACTACTTCAGAGTGGTACGTAATCCTGTCTTGAAGGTCATGTTGCTAGACAACAATGAACCTACGAGCTATGGAGAAGCGATGGTGGGCCCGGATTCCGATAAATGGCTTGAGGCCATAAAATCCGAGAGAGGATCCATGTATGAAAACAAAGTGTAGACTTTGGCAGAACGGCTCGATGGTCGTAAGGCTAATGAGTACAGATGGATTTCAAAAGGAAGACGGACAATGATGGTAAATGTCACCATTAAGAAAGCTCGACTTGTCGTTAAGATGTTTTCCGACAAGTTCAAGGAGTTGACTACGATGAGATTTTATCACTCGTAGCGATGCTAAGAGTCTGTTGGAATTATATTAGTGATTACTGCATTATTTATGAAATCTTGCAGATAGGATGTCAAAACATTGTTTCCTCGACGATTTTAATGAGGAAAGGTTGTATGTGATACAACCGGAAGGTTTTGTCAATCCCGAAAGATGCTAATAAGTATGCAAAGCTCCAGCAATCCTTCTAAGGACTGGAGTGAGCATCTCGGAGTTGGAATGTATGCTTTGATGATGATCAAAAATTTTGGGTTTGTACAAAGTTTATGAGAAACTTGTATTTCCAAAGAAGTGAGTGGGAGCACTATAGAATTTCTGATGAGTATATGTTGTTGACATATTGTTGATCAGAAATGACGTAGAATTTCTAGAAAGCATATAGGGTTATTTTGAAAGTGTTTTTCAATGGAAAGCCTGGATTAAGCTACTTGAACATTGAGCATCAAGATCTATAAGGATAGATCAAAATGCTTAATAATACTTTCAAATGAGCACATACCTTGACATGATCTTGAAGGTGTTCAAGATGGACCAGTCAAAGAAGGAGTTCTTGCCTGAGTTGTAAGGTACGAAGTTAAGACTTAAAGCTCGACCACGGCAAAATAGAGAGAAAGGACGAAGGTCGTCCCCTATGCTTAAGACGTAGGCTCTTCAGTATGCTATGCTGTGTACCGCACCTGAAGTGTGCCTTGCCATGAGTCAGTCAAGGGGTACAAGAGTGATCCAAGAATGGCTCACAGGACAGCGGTCAAAGTTATCCTTAGTAACTAGTGGACTAAGGAATTTTCTCGATTATGGAGGTGGTAAAAGAGTTCGTCGTAAAGGTTACGACGATGCAAGCTTGACACCTATCCGGATAGCTCTGAGTAGAGAGACTGGATACATATAATGGAGCAATAATTTAGAATAGCTCCAAGTAGAACAGTTGTTTGGAATAGCTCCAAATAGAGCGTGGTAGCTGCATCTAGGAGATGACATAGAGATTTGTAAAGCACACACGGATCTGAAAGGTTCAGACCCGTTGACTAAAACCTCTCTCACAAGCAACATGATCAAACAAAAAACTCATTGAGTGTTAATCACATAGTGATGTGAACTAGACTACTGACTCTAGTAAACTCTTGGGTATTAGTCACATGGCGATGTGACCTGTGAGTGTTAATCACATGGCGATGTGAACTAGATTATTGACTCTAGTGCAAGTGGGAGACTGTTGGAAATATGCCCTAGAGGCAATAATAAAAGTATTATTATTATATTTCCTTGTTCATGATAATTGTCTTTTATTCATGCTATAACTGTATTATCCGGAAATCGTAATACACGTGTGAATACATAGACCACAATATGTCCCTAGTGAGCCTCTAGTTGACTAGCTCGTTGTGATAAACAGATAGTCATGGTTTCCTGGCTATGGACATTGGATGTCGTTGATAACGGGATCACATCATTAGGAGAATGATGTGATGGACAAGACCCAATCCTAAGACTAGCACAAAAGATCGTGTAGTTCATTTGCTAGAGCTTTGCCAATGTCAAGTATCTCTTCCTTCGACCATGAGAGCGTGTAACTCCTGGATACCGTAGGAGTGCTTTGGGTGTATCAAACGTCACAACGTAACTGGGTGACTATAAAGGTGCACTACAGGTATCTCCGAAAGTATCTATTGTTTTATGCGGATCGAGACTGGGATTTGTCACTCCGTGTAAACGGAGAGGTATCTCTGGGCCCACTCGGTAGGACATCATCATATGCGCAATGTGACCAAGGAGTTGATCACGGGATGATGTGTTACGGAACGAGTAAAGTGACTTGCCGGTAACGAGATTGAACAAGGTATTGGATACCGACGATCGAATCTCGGGCAAGTAACATACCGATAGACAAAGGGAATTGAATACGGGATTGATTAAGTCCTTGACATCGTGGTTCATCCGATGAGATCATCGTGGAACATGTGGGAGCCATCATGGGTATCCAGATCCCGCTGTTGGTTATTGACCAGAGAACGTCTCGGTCATGTCTACATGTCTCCCGAACCCGTAGGGTCTACACACTTAAGGTTCGATGATGCTAGGGTTATAAAGGAAGTTTGTATGTGGTTACCGAATGTTGTTCGGAGTCCCGGATGAGATCCCGGACATCATGAGGAGTTCCGGAATGGTCCGGAGGTAAAGATTTATATATGGGAAGTCCTATTTTGGCCACCGGAAAATGTTCGGGATTTTTCGGTATTGTACCGGGAAGGTTCTAGAAGGTTCCGGAGTGGGGCCCACCTGCATGGGGGGACCCACATGGACGTGGGTAGTGGGGGCAAGGCCCCACACCCCTGGTCAAGGCGCACCAAGATCCCCCCTTAGAAGGAATAAGATCATATCCCGAAGGGATAAGATCAAGATCCGTAAAAAGGGGGGATAACAATCGGTGGGGAAGGAAATGATGGGATTTCTTTCCTCCCACCTTGGCCAACGCCCCAATGGACTTGGAGGGCAAGAAACCAGCCCCTCCACCCCTATATATAGTGGGGAGGCGCATGGGAGCTGCACACGAAGTTCTGGCATAGCCCTACCTCTCTTCCTACTCCTCCTCTCCCATGGTGCTTGGCGAAGCCCTGCTGGATTGCCACGCTCCTCCACCACCACCACGTCGTTGTGCTGCTGTTGGATGGAGTCTTCCTCAACCTCTCCCTCTCTCCTTGCTGGATCAAGGCGTGGGAGACGTCACCGGGCTGTACGTGTGTTGAACGCGGAGGTGCCGTCCGTTCGGCACTAGGATCATCGGTGATTTGAATCACGACGAGTACGACTCCATCAACCCCGTTCACTTGAACGCTTCCGCTTAGCGATCTACAAGGGTATGTAGATGCACTCTCTTTCTACTCGTTGCTGGTCTCTCCATAGATAGATCTTGGTGACACGTAGGAAAATTTTGAATTTCTGCTACGTTCCCCAACAATCGCCGCCGCCGTTCCGACCGCACCGAGCCCTCCCCGAGCATGCTGACCATCCCTGCGGTTTCTCTGTGAGCTGCTGAACCTCCCCGTGCTTTCCGTTTCACCCCTAGAGTACCGTAGATGCTGTGTCTCCTGTGCCCGAACGCGCCGCCGCCTGACCTCGTCGCCGGTGCTGCTCCGGTGACCAATTGGTCACGGGCTTGTGCCCATCACACTCCTTGCGTCGCTAGAGGCCGTAGGTGCTAGCGCCACACTGCCTAGGCCACTGCAGCCATGCGCATGAGCTGGCCCGAGCTTCGGCCTCCGCCAAACTCGTCGCCGGCAATGCTCCGGCCACTCCCCGGCCAAGCCATCACCAGGGCTGGATGCGGGCGAGCACCAGCTGCCCGTAGCTGCTCTCCGTGTAGCAAATGAAGCCCTGTGGGCAAAACCCGCAGCACGCCGCCGCGTCTGGCCTCGCCGGCGGCTAAACGCCGGCAGGCTTTGACCCGTTGACCGGCGGGTTTGACCCCGCTGACTTAGTTGACTAGGTGGGGCCCTCTGCTAATTAACCTAGTTTAGGTTTAATCAAAGTTAGTTAGTCTAATTAGCTACTGACAAGCGGGACCCACTGGTTAGTTGACCTGGACGCCCCTGTTAACCCCCTGACGTCACTCTAATGCACTGCTGATGCAATAATTAATTTCTGGTTTTATTTGTACACAGGAAATTCCAGAAATTGTTGCAAACTTCTAAAAATCATAGAAAATCAACCGAAGCTCCAAATCAAATACATTATATATGAAAAATGATCAGAAAAATCCAATCTATCCATCTGCACTAGTTTCATGCATGTTAGAACACATTAACCTTGATGTTTAGGTGAAACAAGTTAATGCACTATTATGACCTCTTAAATGGGTTTGCATTTGAATCTTTGGTTCACATGGACTCATCTCAATCTGTTCTAGCTTGCATTAGCCAAAACACATTCTTATTGCCATGTCATAGCATGCATCATATTGTGCATTGCATTGATTGTGTTTCTTCTCTGTTTTGTCGGTGTTGTTCCCCCTCGGTAGACGTTGTTCCGACGTTGTGGTCGTTGACACTGATGAAGACTCAATGCTATCTTCCGAAGTGCCAGGCAAGCAAAACCCCCTTGTTCATTCCGATACAATCCTACTCTCTCGCTCCTGCTCTCTTTTATTGCATTAGGACAACAACGATTCATCTGTTACTTGTTGCGGTAGCTGAACCCTTTATCCTCTGCATGACCTGTCATTGCCACAGTAAATAGATGAAACCCACTAGCATGAGTAGGAGTTGTTTGAGCCCTGTTGTGCCTACTCATTCATGCTTGTTTGTCATGCCTGCTACTACTTAGAGTTGAGTCAGGTCTGATTCATCGGGAATGAGTCAGAGGTGTGTGAACATGTCCTACTGTGTGTGAGCTAAGTGTGTGAACACGATTTGGTAAAGATAGCGGTGAGAGGCCATGTAGGAGTACATGGTGGGTTGTCTCATTGAAGCCGTCCTTAGGAACTGAGTTCTGTGTTTGTGATCCATGAAACAGTTACTACCACGCATTGGGCCCGAAACCAATGGACCCTCTCGGCTTCTTAATCACCCTTGTCCTCTATCCAGGAGTTGCAAGTAGTTTTTGGTGTTTGTAGTATGCTGGACGCCATGCTCTCCGCTGACCCAAGGGGTGGGCAATGATGCGGTAGGCACGTGGCACGATGTACCGGGCGCTCGTTTGGTGTCTTGGGAACCCTGCACACATCGTTCGGGGCCGTATGTGGAAACCTCGGCCGGACTCCCTGCGGATGGAACCTGAATAGGCGATAAACCTGGATAGAGACTTGAGTGTTTAGGTAGGTCGTGGCCGACACCCTTGTTGGGCTTCCGCTTGAAGGTTGCCGAGTACATGTTGTGTAAACAGCGGTAAGTGGTGAGAGCGTGTGTGAAGAAGTACACCCCTGCAGGGTTAACATCATCTATTCGAATAGCCGTGTCCGCGGAAAAGGACTTCTGGGTTGCCTGTACAGTTCATAGACAAGTGAAAGTGGATACTCTAAAATACGCAAGATAAGTGTCAGTGATATGGATGGCGTTCTCGTAGGGAGACGGGAGCGGATCCATAGTGGTGTATTGGTTGGTGAATATGTGGACTCGTGTGCGCCACCTCAAAAGAGTTACTTGCAGTCGTAGTTCAGGATAGCCACCGAGTCAAAGCTGGCTTGCTGCAGTTAAACCCCACCATCCCCTTTGTTGATAATGATGCATATGTAGATAGTTCTGATGTAAGTCTTGCTGGGTACATTTGTACTCACGTTTGTCTATTTTATGTTTTTGCAGAGAGACTTCAGTCTCACTAGTAGTTTCACTTGGACTTCGACGTTTAGCTTGTTACCTCGGCTACGATCTTGTGCCCTCGGCAGGATCTGGTAGTTAGTCAGGCTTCTCAGCCTTTTTCATTTACAGATGTCTGTACTCAGACATGTTAAGCTTCCGCATGTGCTTTGACTTGTATGCTCTGATTGTTGGGTCATGAGACCCATGATTGTAATATCTCGCTCCTTGGAGCCTATTGAATGAAATACTTGAGTTATAGAGTCATGTTGTGACGCCATGTTGTATTTGCACATATCGAGCATATTGTGTGTATGTTATTGAAATGCTTGGTATGTGTGGGATCTGACTATCTAGTTGTTTATCCTTAGTAGCCTCTCTTACCGGGAAATGTCTCCTAGTGTTTCCACTGAGCCATGGTAGCTTGCTACTGCTCCGGAACACTTAGGCTGGCCGGCATGTGTCCTTCTTTGTTCCTGTGTCTGTCCCCTCGGGGAAATGTCACGCGATGAATATCGGAGTCCTGTTAGCCCGCTACAGCCCGGTTCACCGGAGTCCTGCTAGCCCAGTGCTACAGCCTGGATTCACTCGCTGATGACCGACACGTTCGATGCTGGGTCATGGATGCCTGTCCCTGTAAGTTTGTGCCACTTTGGGTTCACGACTAGCCATGTCAGCCCGGGTTCTTTGTCATATGGATGCTAGCGGCACTATCATATACGTGAGCCAAAAGGCGCAAATGGTCCCGGGCCAGGTAAGGTGGCACCCGTGGGAATACCGTGCGTGAGGCCGCAAAGTGATATGATGTGTTACATGCTAGATCGGTGTGACTTAGGATCGGGGTCCTGACAGCTTTGGTATCAGAGCCTGACTACCTGTAGGATTACCAAGCCAATCTGGTCGAAGTTGAGTCTAGAAATTCTTTAGTTATGTAAGGGAATTGATTGTGGGATGGAACGTAAGGCTCTTTGTACTCCTTATACCTCATGCCCTCTGATCTGAGTCATCTTATCTTTCCTACGGGGTTAAGGAACTAGGCTTTCTCTTCTGTCTATCAGGATCACGTGTTACTAATCCGTAGAGTTATAGAATTGTTGGACTTAAGCCTCGGTTCAGTTTCTACTACTTCTGTATGTTAACTGTTGATCTCAAAACCTTGATATTGTGCTTCTAAGTGGCTATGCCACCATTTTTGTAACATGTCTTCAATCTTTCGAGCATTTACAGCCGTTATGCTGTCCGAGTCATCCCAGGTTTCTAAATAGTCTGATGCAATTGCAAATCCCTTCCTCTGGTTTTGATGTTCTTTGAGGCCAGGTTAGTCACACTAGTTGCTGAGTTGAGGTACTCTATTGCCTCGGCATTTATGTTGGAACTATTATTATGACCCTAGGTGTCTAGAGTATCACCTAGTATCTTAGCCATGTTTTGTGTTCCCAGTGTGATGATTCTGGCCATCATTCTCGAAAGGATCCCATGATGCCACTTAGTTAGTAGGCATTCTATTCCTGGATTCTTGACCCAAGATTCACTTTACTTACCTCGTGTTGTTAGTGTTTGCTAGTTCCTTTAGGATATTAGTAACCTTTGCGATAGTCCTCGAGGTCCGTGGTATATCCTTCTTCCAAATACCATGAACTGCTTATGGCAGAAGTTCTTGAACCAAAAGATCACGACAGGAGTGCTCTTGATGGGTTCTTCATTCTATATTGTGACTCTGCCAGTTCTACTTTTCTGCATGGGTTATCCGGAAGAAATTTGTTGAACTTGGTTCAACATACTAATCTATGCATCCACAACTCAGAAAACCATATGTTCCTTTGAGTTGTCCCCCTTTAGTTGTATTCCGATCCTTGTCTATCAATTGATAGTCAGGAGTGATTATGCATTCATGTTATCGATGCCTATTATTCTTGTGGTTTGTCAAGCCATTCTATTCCGGAATGACTAGGAGAAACAAACTCCAGTGCCTCATCCATATCTAGGATTGGGTCAAAGCAGTTGTATTCCGCAGATCAAAATGCCAGTCCAGCTTTTGATTATGTTCCACCTGGAGTGTTACCATCTTTATTTCAAGAATGTCATGAGAATTGCACCACCATTCTATGAACTCTTGATACAGTGATACTTCTCGCCCTCATTATTCATTTCTCGGCCCTGTGTTGTTGCAACCGGAACGCCGACAAGTGAATTGTGATGTGTGAAATCAATACTCCTAGCAACCTTGTTGCTTGGTAGTTAAAGGACAATAATCTCATCCTTAGTGTGTTGATTATTGAATTATCATTCTAAGATTGATCGTGCTACTTAGTCCTTATTTCTGGTGCACTCTTCGGTCAATGAGTTAGGATTGTGTCAATCTCTCACTCTTTTGATCATATCGTCTTGCCCTGAAAAGCAAGATTGTTCTCAAGCATTGTAGCATATCGGTGGTTCATGATTTTCTGAATATCTTCTCGGAAGTGTTACCCGGTTGTCACCTGACCGCTATGTTGAGTTCGTGACCAAGTAGGTTTCTTGTAAACCACCCCTTCTCCAAGAGTCTGTGTTGGATACCCCTAAGCTAGTTGGATAAGCTAAACAACAACTTGGAGAGTTGGAAGATAAAAGCTTGTCCAACTCAGTTCATTCCAAAGGGATGTCTTTGTGTGTGTTGAAGAAAGATGATATCTTCATTGATGGATCCCCCGTGATCAGTTAATGGACCTATCATCTTATCCAATCTTGAATTTGAGCGTGGGCTATTCTCAAATCAAATCAGAACCAATGATGTTCTTATTGTTGTCTTACTCGTGGTTGATCCCTCGAGCATACACCATTATATCCTTTGGTCTGACCAATACTATCACTTGTTGTCATAATTATGGAATTCCATTTTTATGGAAACCTGGATGAATTGTTGTTAAGCCCATCAACAACATCCTTGTCTTCTCCATAATTTCGTTGAACATTAAGCTAGTGTTGGAAACTTTTGAAAGCATTTGTTCATGCTAGCTCATGAAGCATATGTTCGGATGTAAGAAGTGACTTCCTCTAATTCATGTGCATTTGATGCAAGTCGCCGCTGTGAATCCGAGAAAGCAAGTTTTTACTCCTTTGGAATCATCCCAAGTCAGTCATGCACGTGCAAAGTATTCTGTGGTCTGTTAGACTGATCATCTTCATTCCATATGAACTCCGTAGCACACTAAGCCACTGATTGACTTGTTCAAGTATAAGAAGTTCAAATGCTAATCCTGAAGGGACCAGACGGACATGCACTAGACTTCGATATCTTTAACGATGGATTCCCACCTGAACTCGGTAGTGTTTCATCATAAGACTACTAAGTGGTCATGCTTGTCTGCGATAGTGTATCCACATGTGTGTAGTAGAACTAGCTCATGTTTTGGAGCTTGCTATCGTAGTTCATTTCCCAAGAATCCTGCAACGTCATCTCGTCGATTTGTGTTGCAAACGTTCTTTTTTCTTTCTAGACTCGATGAGTCTGGAATATTCTGACACCAACCAGATCTGAATCTCAGGCAGATATGATGGTTGGAACATCTCCCAAGAACTATAATATTGGTCTCTTTGTAACCCGGTAAAGAGAATGTCGTGGCCAACACACCCAACCGGAAGACCTGTTATTATAGTATCTTGATTGAGAAAGTTGGCCACCTCCCCATGAGGATTTCTTATGGATTTACTTCCGTAGTTATTCCTTATGATTTTGTGATCCCGAAGTCTCCTTTACTTGATGTCCTAGATATCAACCCAATTTAATAAATGGGTTGCGCTGGCACATCAAGGAGAACATTAGAAGTGGAGTGCTAAATGTCTCTCGATCAATCATCCAGATTTTGATCCCTTGGCCTCGCTAAGGTGAAATCTGAGAAAGTGTTATCTTCCTTTGCATCTGCATCCTCCACCATTATTCATCACGGTAGTATGTTGTGTTGCCAGGATCCTTGTCACAGATATTGGTAAACCTTGATGAATATGGAAATGCTCAAGTTCCTGAGAGCACGCGCAAGCACTAGGTGCTATCATAGTTACTAACTGGGATTGCTCTCAGTTTCCTTCATTATGCTATAACTTTTCAAACAGTGGACTCACTCTCTACTGTTGAGCTTCTCCCCAGTTACTAAAATCATCCCTTGTGTTGTCTTCAATAAGGTAGTCCACATCATCCATTCTGGCCCGAGAATGTCATTCTTTCGGACTCCTTCAAATGATCGATTGTGATTTGCCTTAGGCTGGTATAAAGAGTTTCAATGATCTCTATATCAAAGGTAATTCTTTTTGCCACTTAGGGAATAATCTACGAATCACCCTCCTCCAAGATGTCTCGTTATAGTATCATGGCAACTCAACTCCCCGCTACGTTGACAACCGTTCACCACCTTCTTAAGCGTGAAAGTTGTTGTCTACCTAGTGAACCTTCGTCATCTGCTTCACCCCATTCCTATGGATGTGTGCTTCGCGTCTCAGCTCGTGAGATGTTTCTATGTCTCATTCGTGAGTTGATCATGAGCTGCTCGATCTTTGAGAAGATCGATCCTTCTAGAGTTTCTTTTCCCTCTCGTGGTCATGTTGGTAGGAGTTCCTGGAGGAAGACATTGAGTCAATGATGGTGATCGAATCAATGTTCTTATGAAGGGCAACCTGGATCGTGAAGATTGTGTTAGATTGCGTTTCCCCATCGTCTTACCCTACGCTTGAATCTCGGGTCGAGATTCTTGTTTAGTGGGGGTGAGTTGTCACATCCTAGCTAGTCCATGCATTAGAGTGTTGCATCATGTTTACCTTTCATCAGAAATTTGAAATGGGGAAGACAGAACCCCCAGAACCCTCTGTATCCAACTAGGGTTTACTAAAATTATTTTCAATGAACCTGAAATGCCCTTCTAAAATGTTCATCACCTTTGCCTTGGTCCTAAACCACTGTCAGAAGTGATGCACAGATTTCTAGGTCACCCTAAGGTCACTGGATTAAATCTCTAACTATTTGAATTTGGGCATTTAAATTATATAAAATATTTCAAATGCTCAAATAATCCCAAACTAAAATGTTCCATGCTGGAAATATTCCAACTAAGGACCAGGTGCAGTTTGGTGATTTTTGGAGTTGCCTAGGTATTTTTAGAAATGCAACAAACCTACAGAATATTAAAAAAACAGAAACAAAAGAGAAAGTCTTACCTGGCGCCACCCAGCAGGCCCACCTGCTGGCCCAGCCCAGCCACCGCTCCAGTGAGCTGCTTGGCTTGGCCAGGCAAGCAGGTAGCTGCTCGATGACGAGCACAGCATGCATGCCACGTAGTTGCCCGCCGCCTCGCCGCTCCCCTCGTCCAGCTGTTGACGTGGGACGAACCCTCTCCCTCTCCCCGACCCCGCACACACCCGCTCCTCCCCCTGGCTCCTCTCTCTCGCCCTCCCTGACGTCGCCCGAGACATCGTCGTCGCCGCCGCTCGCCACAGCCGCGTCCAACGCCGTCCCCGCGCCCTCTCACTGTGTTCGGACGATTCGTCGTTGTCGGCTACGTCGACTAGCCAAGCCGCACGACGCCGGAGCCCCTGCATCATCCCCGCCGCCGTCGTCTTCAACCTCGGGCCGCCCAGATCGCCGCCGCCGTTCCGACCGCACCGAGCCCTCCCCGAGCACGCTGACCATCCCTGCGGTTTCTCTGTGAGCTGCTGAACCTCCCCGTGCTTTCCGTTTCGCCCCTAGAGTACCATAGACGCCGCGTCTCCTGTGCCCGAACGCGCCGCCGCCTGACCTCGTCGCCGGTGCTGCTCCGGTGACCATTTGGTCACGGGCTTGTGCCTGTCACACTCCTCGCGCCGCGTAGAGGCCGTAGGTGCTAGCGCCACACCGCCTAGGCCACTGCAGCCACGCGCACGAGCTGGCCCGAGCTTCGGCCTCCGCCAAACTCGTCGCCGACAATGCTCCGGCCACTCCCCGGCCAAGCCATCACCAGGGCTGGATGCGGGCGAGCACCAGCTGCCCGTAGCTGCTCTCCGCGTAGCAAATGAAGCCATGTGGGCAAAACCCGCAGCACGCCGCCGAGTCTGGCCTCGCCGGCGGCTAAACGCCGGCAGGCTTTGACCCGTTGACCGGCGGGTTTGACCCCGCTGACTTAGTTGACTAGGTGGGGCCCCCTGCTAATTAACCTAGTTTAGGTTTAATCAAAGTTAGTTAGTCTAATTAGCTACTGACAAGCGGGACCCACTGGTCAGGTTGACCTGGACGCCCCCGTTGACCCCCTGACGTCACTCTGATGCAATAATTAATTTCTGGTTTTATTTGTACACAGGAAATTCCAGAAATTGTTGCAAACTTCTAAAAATCATAGAAAATCAACCGTAGCTCCAAATCAAATACATTATATATGAAAAATGATCAGAAAAATCCAATCTATCCATCTGCACTAGTTTCATGCATGTTAGAACACATTAACCTTGCTGTTTAGGTGAAACAAGTTAATGCACTATTATGACCTCTTAAAATGGGTTTGCATTTGAATCTTTGGTTCAAATGGACTCATCTCAATCTGTTCTAGCTTGCATTAGCCAAAACACATTCTTATTGCCATGTCATAGCATGCATCATTTTATGCATTGCATTCATTGTGTTTCTTCTCTGTTTTGTTGGTGTTGTTCCCCCTCGGTAGACGTTGTTCCGACGTTGTGACCGTTGACACTGATGAAGACTCAATGCTATCTTCCGAAGTGCCAGGCAAGCAAAACCCCCTTGTTCATTCCGATACAATCCTACTCTCTCGCTCCTGCTCTCTTTTATTGCATTAGGACAACAACGATTCATCTATTACTTGCTGCGGTAGTTGAACCCTTTATCCTCTGCATGGCCTGTCATTGCCACAGTAAATAGATGAAACCCACTAGCATGAGTAGGAGTTGTTTGAGCCCTGTTGTGCCTACTCATTCATGCTTGTTTGTCATGCCTGCTACTGCTTAGAGTTGAGTCAGGTCTGATTCATCGGGAATGAGTCAGAGGTGTGTGAACATGTCCTACTGTGTGTGAGCTAAGTGTGTGAACACGATTTGGTAAAGGTAGCGGTGAGAGGCCATGTAGGAGTACATGGTGGGTTGTCTCATTGAAGCCGTCCTCAGGAACTGAGTTCTGTGTTTGTGATCCATGAAACAGTTACTACCACGCATTGGGCCCGAAACCAATGGACCCTCTCGGCTTCTTAATCACCCTTGTCCTCTGTCCAGGAGTTGCAAGTAGTTTCTGGTGTTTGTAGTATGCTGGACGCCGTGCGCAGCGCTGACCCGAGGGGTGGGCTATGATGCGGTAGGCACGTGGCACGGTGTACCGGGCGCCCGTTTGGTGTCTCGGGAACCCTACACACATCGTTCGGGGCCGTATGTGGAAACCTCGGCCGGACTCCCTACGGATGGAACCTGAATAGGCGATAAACCTGGATAGAGACTTGAGTGTTTAGGTAGGTCATGGCCGACACCCTCGCTGGGCTTCTTCTTGAAGGTTGCCGAGTACATGTCGTGTAAACGGCGGTAAGTGGTGAGAGCATGTGTGAAGAAGTACACCCCTGCAGGGTTAACATCAACTATTCGAATAGCCGTGTCCGTGGAAAAGGACTTCTGGGTTGCCTGTACAGTTCATAGACAAGTGAAAGTGGATACTCTAAAATACGCAAGATAAGTGTCAGTGCTATGGATGGCGTTCTCGTAGGGAGACGGGAGCGGATCCATAGTGGTGTATTGGTTGGTGAATATGTGGACTCGTGTGCGCCACCTCAAAAGAGTTACTTGCAGTCGTAGTTCAGGATAGCCACCGAGTCAAAGCTGGCTTGCTGCAGTTAAATCCCACCATCCCCTTTGTTGATAATGATGCATATGTAGATAGTTCTGATGTAAGTCTTGCTAGGTATTTGTACTCACGTTTGCCTATTTTATGTTTTTGCAGAGAGACTTTAGTCTCACTAGTAGTTTCGCTTGGACTTCGACGTTTAGCTTGTTACCTCAGCTACGATCTTGTGCCCTCGGCAGGATCTGGTAGTTAGTCAAGCTTCTCAGCCTTTTTCATTTATAGATGTCTGTACTCAGACATGTTAAGCTTCCGCATGTGCTTTGACTTGTATGCTCTGATTGTTGGGTCATGAGACCCATGATTGTAATATCTCGCTCCTCGGAGCCTATTGAATGAAATACTTGAGTTATAGAGTCATGTTGTGATGCCATGTTGTATTTGCACATATCGAGCATATTGTGTGTATGTTATTGAAATGCTTGGTATGTGTGGGATCTGACTATCTAGTTGTTTATCCTTAGTAGCCTCTCTTACTGGGAAATGTCTCCTAGTGTTTCCACTGAGCCATGGTAGCTTGCTACTGCTCCGGAACACTTAGGCTGGCCGACATGTGTCCTTCTTCGTTCATGTGTCTGTCCCCTTGGGGAAATGTCACGTGATGAATACCGGAGTCCTGTTAGCCCGCTACAGCCCGGTTCACCGGAGTCCTGCTAGCCCAGTGCTACAGCCTGGATTCACTCGCTGATGACCGGCACATTCGATGATGGGTCATGGATGCCTGTCCCTGTAAGTTTGTGCCACTTTGGGTTCACGACTAGCCATGCCAGCCCGGGTTCTTTGTCATATGGATGCTAGCGGCACTATCATATACATGAGCCAAAAGGCGCAAACGGTCCCGGGCCAGGTAAGGTAGCACCCGTGGGAATACCGTGCGTGAGGCCGCAAAGTGATACGATGTGTTACATGCTAGATCGGTGTGACTTAGGATCGGGGTCATGACAATAAAGCATATTGGGCAATTAAAGAACTCAACTATGATTTCAAACTTGCTGGTGAAAAGAGGTTATTTGATATTAGCTCATTAGATGAATGGAGAACCCAGGCTTATGAAAATGCAAAGTTATTCAAAGAAAAATTGAAAAGGTGGCATGAAAGAAGAATCCAAAAGCGTGAGTTCAAAGTTGGAGAATATGTTCATTGTACAACTCTTGTTTCAGATTCTTTGCAGGAAAACTCCTCTCCAAATGTGAAGGACCCTATGTCATCGAGGAGGTCTATCGATCTGGAGCTATCAAAATAAATAATGTTGAAGGTACTAACCCGAAGGTTGTCAGTGGGCAACAAATAAACACATTGTATCTTAGGTACTCCCATTAATGTTGAAAGCAATACAATACAAACTTTGACACCGGAAGAACACATAAAGGAAACCTTCTGGAACACTCCAGAATCATGAAAAATGTGAGGTACATGATATGGTAAGTAAACGGACTCCAAAAATTTCGCAAAATTTTTTTTGTCGGTTTTGGAATATTTAAAAATTAAGGAAAATAAGAAACTTCCAGGAAAGTGACCCTGGTGGGCACGATACACCAGGGCGTGCCTGGTGCCAGGCGCGCCCCGGTGGGTTATGCCCAACTCGGGTACTTTTTGGACTCCGTTTTTTCTTCCGTTCTACTTGTTCCCCAAGATTAAAAATCTTTATATACCTTCCGAACTTGTTGACCTCCGTATCACGGAGAAACCTTCTGTTTTATTTCCTCATTGTTTTTCTGTCAGATCCACTGAGCCAGGCATCATATCTTATTCTTCTTCTAACCATATGGAAGAGGATGCTTGGTTGATGAAGATCGAGCTGAAGAGGAAAGACCCCGTTGGAGCAGCTAAGGAGGACAAGAGCAAGGAGGCCACTGGAGATCAAGTGCCGATGGTCAAGCAAGCCTGGGCCGCCGATGAGGAACAGGAAGATATCCTTAAACCTTGTTATGCTCATCTTACCCCCAATGAGATTGCAGCCTTTGGGATCATTGAAACTGTTTGTATACAAAATAAGTATCTCACTCATGAAAATATTCTGCATCTGGAGCACATCGCTTCCCTTCGGAGCGTTATCCGAAGATTGGAGAGTCTCTTGGTCCTTAAGGACCAGATCACCTCTGCTTCATCACCACCAAAAGAAAACTGAGTATCGGGCATGGGCACTCCCCCTGGCTTTCTCCAAGATTGGGGAAGGTGTCCCGGTATCATATCATCTCCACTATATTTTGCCTTTACTTTCTTAGTTCGATCCATGGTTATCTTTGGCTATTAGATGAATAAAAGTTTAGTTCGATCCTTTCTTTTTGAGAGTTTGCTTAGTGATCAATCCTTGTAATCGTGTGCGAGATATATAATAAAGTTTAGTTTGAGTTTTGCCTTCTTTACTCTCTTGTTTCCATAAAAAGAAAGGAAATAAATGAAAAAGATCATATGCTAACCTTATGGTAAGTGATGACATTACACAAGGAAAAGTGTAGGTAGTAAATTTTACTGTAGATTGACAAACATAGCATTGGTCAATGATGTAACTCATGAAAGAATTAATAAGGGAAGAGAAGATTCGCATACAAATACACTATCCTGGAAATCTTTTGTGATTGTGAGCATCCATCAAAATATTATATGCCAAAATTGTTGACGTTGGACAAGGAAGACAATATAATGATTTATGTTTGTTCATATTCACATAGAAGTTATATTGTCATAGATATAGATCCTTCAACATGTGGTGCTTTCCCCTATCTTTGCTAGCCAACAACTCTGCACTAAGTAGAGATACTACTTGTGCATCCAAAACCCTTAAACCCAAATCTTGTTTGAGAGTCCACCATACCTACCTATGGATTGAGTAAGATCCTTCAAGTAAGTTGTTATCGGTGCAAAAAGGGCAATAAAAATTGCTTGTAAAAGTGTAAGATCATTTAGTGTAAGGGAAAATTGAGCGTTGTACGAACTTGTGATGGTGAAGAATAAAAGCGACAAACTGCATATTAAAGGTTGCCATCACAAGGGGAATATAACGTGACATTCTCTTGCACTAAGGGGTTGAGCATACAAACAAAAAAGTGCATGGCAACCTATGCTTCCCTCTGTGAATGGCCTATCTTTTACTTTCACGTATTTACTTTCATGCAAGAGTCAAAGTTCTTCTCTCTATTCCTTTATATTTTATCCTTTGGCAAGCATCATGTGGTGAGGAAAGATCTAGGCACATATATCCAGTTGAATATGGGTAGCATGAGTTACTATTGTTGAAATCACCCTTGAGGTGAATGCGTTGGGAGGCCAAACTATAAGCCCCTATCTTTCTATGTGTTCGGTTGAAACATTTTGCTCATGTGTACGAGGTGAGTGTTAGCAATCATAGAAGACTAAATGATGGTTGAGTATGTGGACTTGCCTAAAGGCTCTGATACGTGACCCTTCCTGAAAAGATGATGAATTGTAGTTGCAAAATTGACTGAGAACATAGTTTGTTGGTTCCCAATAAAGTTTATGCTTTATACTTCGATGTTGTGATGAATTGTCACTTGTTCATGAGAAGTCTATGATAAAAGTTCTATGATAAAAGTTTTATGTTAAAGTTTGTTGCCGTTATAATAAGTTACATGATGCTGCTATGTCCGTATTTTTGTTTTTATTGACACCTCTCTCTCTAAGCATGTGGACATGTTTTTCGATTTTGATTTTCGCTTGAGGACAAGCAAGGTCTAAGCTTGAGGGAGTTGATACATCCATTTTGCATCAAGTTTTTCTATTGTTATTTATGTTGTTTTATTGTATACTAATGCTTTTTGGAGTAATTCTAATGTCTTTTCTCTCATAATATGCAAGGTATACACAAAGGGGGAGAATTCTGGTAGCTGGAAATCTGGACGTATAAAAGCTACGTCAAGCTACCTATTCTGCACAACTCCAAATGAGCTGAAACTTCACGAGGATTTTTTATGAAATAAATAAGGATTTTTGGAGTCAATAAGTACCAGAGGGGGTCCACCAGGTGGGCACAACCCGCCTGGGCGCGCTAGGGAGCCCAGGCGCGCCCTGGTGGGTTGTGCTCACCCAGGCCCACCTCTGGTGCCCCTCTTCTGGTATATAAGTCATTTTAACCTAGAAAAAAATGAGAAGAGGACTTTCGGGACGAAGCGTTGCCGTCTTGAGGCGGAACTTGGGCAGGAGCACTTTTTCCCTCCGGCGGAGCGATTCCGCCGGGGAACCTCCCTCCCGGAGGGGGAAATCATTGTCATCATCATCACCAACAACTCTCCCATCTTGGGGAGGGCTATCTTCATCAGCACCAACTCCTCTCAAACCCTAGTTCATCTCTTGTGTTCAATATTTGTACCAGAACTATAGGTTGGTGCTTGTGGGTGACTAGTAGTGTTGATTACATCTTGCAGTTGATTACTATGTGATTTATTTGGTGGAAGATTATATGTGCAGATCCATTATGCTATTTAACACCCCTCTGATCTTGAGCATGATTATCATTTGTAGTAGTGTTGGAAATATGCCCTAGAGGCAATAATAAATTAGTTATTATTATATTTCCTTGTTCATGATAATCGTTTATTATCCATGCTATAATTGTATTGATAGGAAACTCAGATACATGTGTGGATACATAGACAACACCATGTCCCTAGTAAGCCTCTAGTTGACTAGCTCGTTGATCAATAGATGGTTACGGTTTCCTGACCATGGACATTGGATGTTGTTGATAACGGGATCACATCATTAGGAGAATGATGTGATGGACAAGACCCAATCCTAAGCCTAGCACAAAGCTCGTAGTTCGTATGCAAAAGCTTTTCTAATGTCAAGTATCATTTCCTTAGACCATGAGATTGTGCAACTCCCGGATACCATAGGAATGCTTTGGGTGCACCAAACGTCACAATGTAACTGGGTGGCTATAAAGGTGCACTACGGGTATCTCCGAAAGTGTTTGTTGGGTTGGCACGAATCGAGACTGGGATTTGTCACTCCGTGTAAACGGAGAGGTATCTCTGGGCCCACTCGATAGGACATCATCATAATGTGCACAATGTGACCAAGGGGTTGATCACGGGATGATGTGTTATGGAACGAGTAAAGAGACTTGCCGGTGACGAGATTGAACAAGGTATCGGCATACTGACGATCGAATCTCGAGCAAGTACAATACCGCTAGACAAAGGGAATTGTATACGGGATTGATCGAATCCTCGACATTGTGGTTCATCCGATGAGATCATCGTGGAACATGTGGGAGCCAACATGGGTATCCAGATCCCGCTGTTGGTTATTGACCGGAGAACGTCTCAGTCATGTCTGCATGATTCCTGAACTCGTAGGGTCTACACACTTAAGGTTCGATGACGCTAGGGTTATAAAGGAAGTTTGTATGTGGTTACCGAATGTTGTTCGGAGTCCCGGATGAGATCCCGGACGTCACGAGGAGTTCCGGAGTGGTCCGGAGGTAAAGATTTATATACGGGAAGTCTTGTTTTGGTTGCCGGAAAAGTTTCGCGCATTATCGGTATTGTACCGGGAGTGCCAAAGGGGTCCGGGGGTCCACCAGCCCTGGGGGGCCACATGGGCTGTAGGGGTGTGCGCCTTGGCCTATATGGGCCAAGGGCACCAGCCCCAAGAGGCCCATGCGCCAAGAGATAAGGGAAAGGGAGAGTCCTAAAGGGGGAAGGCACCTCCTAGGTGCCTTGGGGAGGATGGACTCCTCCCTAGCCGCACCCTTCCTTGGAGGAAGGGCCAAGGCTCCGCCCCCCCCCCTCTCCCTTGCCCCTATATATAGTGGAGGGGAGGGAGGGCAGCCGCACCTGAAGCCCTGGCGCCTCCCTCCCTCCCGTGACACCTCCTCCTCTCCCGCAGGTGCTTGGCGAAGCCCTGCAGGATTGCCACGCTCCTCCACCACCACCACGCCGTTGTGCTGCTGCTGGATGGAGTCTTCCTCAACCTATCCCTCTCTCCTTGCTGGATCAAGGCATGGGATACGTCACCGGGTTGTACGTGTGTTGAACGCGGAGGTGCCGTCCGTTCGGCACTAGGATCTCCGGTGATTTGGATCACGACGAGTACGACTCCTTCAACCCCGTTCTCTTGAACGCTTCCGCTTAGCGATCTACAAGGGTATGTAGATGCACTCTCCTTCCCCTCGTAGCTGGTTTCTCCATAGATAGATCTTGGTGACACGTAGGAAAATTTTGAATTTCTGCTACGTTCCCCAACAGTGGCATCATGAGCTAGGTCTATTGCGTAGATTCTTTGCACGAGTAGAACACAAAGTAGTTGTGGGCGTTGATTTTGTTCAATATGCTTACCGTTACTAGTCCAATCTTGTTTCGACGGTATTGTGGGATGAAGCGGCCCGGACCGACCTTACACGTACTCTTACGTGAGAAAGGTTCCACCGACTAACATGCACTTGGTGGATAAGGTGGCTAGCGGGTGCCAGTCTCTCCCACTTTAGTCGGAACAGATTTGATGAAAAGGGTCCTTATGAAGGGTAAATAGCAATTGGCATATCACGTTGTGGTTTTGCGTAGGTAAGAAACGTTCTTGCTAGAAACCCATAGCAGCCACATAAAACATGCAAACAACAATTAGAGGACGTCTAACTTGTTTTTGCAGGGTATGCTATGTGATGTGATATGGCCAAGAAGAATGTGATGAATGATATGTGATGTATGAGATTGATCATGTTCTTGTAATAGGAATCACGACTTGCATGTCGATGAGTATGACAACCGGCAGGAGCCATAGGAGTTGTCTTAATTTATTGTATGACCTGCGTGTCATTGAACAACGCCATGTAATTACTTTACTTTATTGCTAACCGGTAGCCATAGTAGTAGAAGTAATAGTTGGCGAGACAACTTCATGAAGACACGGTGATGGAGATCATGATGATGGAGATCATGGTGTCATGCCGGTGACGATGATGATCATGGAGCCCCGAAGATGGAGACCAAATGGAGCAAAAATGATATTGGCCATATCATGTCACTATTTGATTGCATGTGATGTTTATCATGTTTATGCATCTTATTTGCTTAGAACGACGGTAGTAAATAAGATGATCTCTCATTAAAATTTCAAGAAAGTGTTCCCCCTAACCGTGCACCGTTGCGAAAGTTCGTCGTTTCAAAGCACCACGAGATGATCGGGTGTGATATATTCTTATGTTCACATACAACGGGTGTAAGCCATATTTACACACGCGAAACACTTAGGTTAACTTGACGAGCCTAGCATGTATAGACATGGCCTCGGAACACAAGAGACCGAAAGGTCAAGCATGAGTCGTATAGTAGATGCGATCAACATGAAGATGTTCACCGATGATGACTAGTCCGTCTCACGTGATGATCGGACACGGCCTAGTTGACTCGGATCATGTAATCACTTAGATAACTAGAGGGATGTCTATCTGAGTGGGAGTTCATTAGATGAACTTAATTATCCTGAACATAGTCAAAAGCCCATTGCAAATTATGTCATAGCTCACGCTTTAGTTCTACTATTTTAGATATGTTCCTAGAGAAAATATAGTTGAAAGTTGACAGTAGCGATTATGCGGACAACAGAAAGCTTATGTCCTTAATGCACCGCTCAGTGTGCTGAACCTCGAACGTCGTCTATGGATGTTGCGAACATCGGACATACATGTTTTGATAACTACGTGATAGTTCAGTTAAACGGTTTAGAGTTGAGGCACCAAAGATATTTTTGAAATGTCGCAGAACATATGACATGTTCCAAGAGCTGAAATTGGGATTTCAGGCTCGTACCCACGTTAAGAGGTATGAGACCTCCGACGAGTTTTCTAGCCTACAAACTAAGGGAGAAGATCTCAATCGTTGAGCTTGTACTCAGATTGTCTGGGTATAACAATCACTTGAATCGAGGGGGAGTTGATCTTCCAGATGAGATAGTGATGTTTCCCCAAAGATGTTGCCACCAAGCTAGTAGAGCTTCGTGATGAACTATAACATAACAAGGATAGATATGATGATCCTTGAGCTGTTTGCCATGGTCGACACCGCGAATGTAGAAATCAAGAAGGAGCATCAATTGTTGATGGTTAGTGAAACCACTAGTTTCAAGAAGGGCTAGGGCAAGAAGGGGTACTTCATGAAACGGCAAATCAGTTGCTGCTCCTGTGAAGAAACCCAAGGTTGAACCCAAACCCGAGACTAAGTGCTTCTGTGATGAGAGGAACGGACACTGAAGCAGAACCACCCTAGATACTTGGTAGATAAGAAGGCAGGCAAGGTCGATAGAAGTATATTGGATATACATTACGTTAATGTGTACTTTGCTAGTACTCCTAGTAGCACCGGGGTATTAGATACCGGTTCGGTTGCTAAGTGTTAGTAACTCGAAATAAAAGCTACGGAATAAACGGAGACTAGCTAAAGGTGAGCTGACGATATATGTTGGAAGTGTTTCCAAGGTTGATGTGATCAAGCATCGCACGCTCCCTCTACCATCGAGATTGGTGTTAAAACTAAATAATTGTTATTTGGTGTTTGCGTTGAGCACAGACATGATTGGATTATGTCTATCGCAATACGGTTATTCATTTAAGGAGAATAATGGTTACTCTGTTTGAATAATACCTTCAATGGTCTTGCACCTAAAAGAATGGTTTATTGAATCTCGATCGTAGTGATACACATTTTCATGCCAAAAGATATAAGATAGTACCACTTACTTATGGCACTGCCACGTAAGTCATATTGGTATAAAACGCATGAAGAAGCTCCATGTTGATGGATCTTCGGACTCACTCGTTTTTGAAAAGTTTGAGACATGCGAACCATGTCTATTGGTGTATATGCATGAAGAAACTCCATGCAGATGGATCGTTTGGACTCACTTGATTTTGAATCACTTGAGACATGCAAATCATACCACATGGGCAAGATGACTGAAAATCCTCGGTTTCAGTAAGATGAAACAAGAAAGAAACTTGTTGGAAGTATTACATGTTGATGTGTGCAGTCCAATGAGTGTTGTGGCACACAGTGGATATCGTTATGTTATTACTTCACGGATGATTTGAGTAGATATTGAATATATTTACTTGATGAAATACAAGTCTGAATTATTGAATGGTTCAAGTAATTTCAGAGTGAAGTTGAAGATCATCGTGACAAGAGGATAAAATGTCTATGATATGATCATAGAGATGAGTATATGAGTTACGAGCTTTGGCACACAATTAAGACATTGTGGAAATTGCTTCACAATTAATACCGCTTGGAACACCATAGTGTGATGGTGTGTTCGAACATCATAGTTGCACCCTATTGGATATGGTGCATACCATGATGTCACTTATCGAATTACCACTATCGTTCATGGGTTAGGCATTAGAGACAACCGCACTCACTTTAATAGGGCACCACGTAATTCCGTTGAGACGTCACCGTTTGAACTATGGTTTGGAGAAACCTAAGCTGTCATTTCTTAATAGTTTGGGGCTACGACGCTTATGTGAAAAGTTTCATCGTGATAAGCTCGAACCCAAAACGGATAAATACATCTTCATAGGATACCCAAAACAGTTGGGTACACCTCCTAATTTTGATCCGAAAGCAATAGGGATTGTTTCTTGAATCGGGTCCTTTCTCGAGGAAAAGTTTCTCTCGAAAGAATTGAGTGGGAGGAAGATAGAACTTGATGAGGTTGTCGAACCCTCACTTCAACCGGAGAGTAGTGCAACAAAGAAAGATGTTTCTGTGGAACCTACGACTGTTGAAGAGGAAACTAATGATAGTGATCATGAAGCTTCAGATCAAGTTGCTATTGAACCTCGTAGGTCGACAAGGATATGTACTACTCCTAAGTGGTACAACAATCCTGTCTTAGAGGTCATGTTGCTAGACAACAATGAACCTACGAGCTATGGAGAAGCGATGGTGGGCCCGGATTCCGACGAATGGCTCGAGGCCATAAAATCCGAGAGAGGATCCATGTATGAAAACAAAGTATAGACTTTGGAAGAACTACTTGATGGTCGTAAGGCTGTTGGGTACAATGGATTTTAAAAGAAAGACAGACAATGATGGTAAGTATCACCATTAAGAAAGCTCGACTTGTCGTTAAGATGTTTTCCGACAAGTTCAAGGAGTTGACTGCGATGAGACTTTCTCACTCGTAGCGATGCTAAGAGTCTGTTGGAATTGGATTAGCAGTTACTGCATTATTTATGAAATCTTGCATATAGGATGTCAAAACATTGTTTCCTTGATAGTTTTCTTGAGGAAAGGTTGTATGTGATACAACCAGAAGGTTTTTGACGATCCTGAAAGACGCTAACAAGTATGCAAAGCTCCAGCAATCCTTCTAAGGATTGGAGTAAGCATCTCGGAGTTGGAACGTACGCTTTGATGAGATGATCAAAGATTTTGGGTTTATACAAAGTTTATGAGAAACTTGTATTTCCGAAGAAGTGAGTGGGAGCACTATAGCATTTCTGATGAGTATATGTTGTTGACATATTGTTGATCAGAAATGATGTAGAATTTCTGGAAAGCATATAGGGTTATTTGAAAAGTGTTTTTCAATGGAAGACCTGGATTAGGCTACTTGAACATTGAGCATCAAGATCTATGATGATAGATCAGAAACGCTAAATGGTACTTTCAAATGAGCACATGCCTTGACATGATCTTGAAGGTGTTCAAGATGGATCAGTCAAAGAAGGAGTTCTTGCCTGAGTTGTAAGGTATGAAGTTAAGAGTTAAAGCTCGACCACGGCAGAAGAGAGACAAAGGACGAAGGTCGTCCCCTATGCTTCAGACGTAGGCTCTGTAGTATGCTATGCTGTGTACCGCACCGGAAGTGTGCCTTGCCATGAGTCAGTCAAGGGGTACAAGAATGATCCAGAATGGGGATCATTGGACAGCGGTCAAAAATTGTCCTTGGAGTAAATAAGGACATGTTTCTCGATTATGGAGGTGATAAAGAGTTCGGCGTAAAGGGTTACGTCGATGCAAGCTTTAACACCTATCCGAGTGACTCTGAGTAGCAAACCGGATACGTATAGTGGAGCAACCATTTGGAATAGCTCTAAGTGGAGCGTGGAAGCAGCATTTACAATATGACATAGAGATTTGCGAAGTACATACGGATCCGAATGTTACAGACCCGTTGACTAAAACCTCTCTCACAAGCAAAACATGATCAAACCCCAGAACTCATTGAGTCTTAATCACATGGTGATGTGAACTAGTTTAGTGACACTAGTAAACTCTTTGGATGTTGGTCGCATGGCGATGTGACCTATCAGTGTTAATCACATGGCGATGTGAACTAGATTATTGACTCTAGTGCAAGTGGGAGACTGTTGGAAATATGCCCTAGAGGTAATAATAAATTAGTTATTATTATATTTCCTTGTTCATGGTAATCGTTTATTATCCATGCTATAATTGTATTGATAGGAAACTCAGATACATGTGTGGATACATAGACAACACCATGTCCCTAGTAAGCCTCTAGTTGACTAGCTCGTTGATCAATAGATGGTTATGGTTTCCTGACCATGGACATTGGATGTCGTTGATAACGGGATCACATCATTAGGAGAATGATGTGATGGACAAGACCCAATCCTAAGCCTAGCACAAAGATCGTAGTTCGTATGCAAAAGCTTTTCTAATGTCAAGTATCATTTCCTTAGACCATGAGATTGTGCAACTCCCGGATACCGTAGGAATGCTTTGGGTGCACCAAACGTCACAACGTAACTGGGTGGCTATAAAGGTGCACTACGGGTATCTCCGAAAGTGTTTGTTGGGTTGGCACGAATCGAGACTGGGATTTGTCACTCCGTGTAAACGGAGAGGTATCTCTGGGCCCACTCGATAGGACATCATCATAATGTGCACAATGTGACCAAGGGGTTGATCACGGGATGATGTGTTATGGAACGAGTAAAGAGACTTGCCGGTGACGAGATTGAACAAGGTATCGGCATACCGACGATCGAATCTCGGGCAAGTACAATACCGCTAGACAAAGGGAATTGTATACGGGGTTGATCGAATCCTCGACATCGTGGTTCATCCGATGAGATCATCGTGGAACATGTGGGAGCCAACATGGGTATCCAGATCCAGCTGTTGGTTATTGACCGAAGAACGTCTCGGTCATGTCTGCATGATTCCCGAACCCGTAGGGTCTACACACTTAAGGTTCGGTGACGCTAGGGTTATAAAGGAAGTTTGTATGTGGTTACCGAATGTTGTTCGGAGTCCCGGATGAGATCCCGGACGTCACGAGGAGTTCCGGAATGGTCTGGAGGTAAAGATTTATATATGGGAAGTCTTGTTTTGGTTGCCGGAAAAGTTTCGCGCATTATCGGTATTGTACCGGGAGTGCCGAAAGGGGTCCGGGGGTCCACCAGCCCCGGGGGGGCCACATGGGCTGTAGGGGTGTGCGCCTTGGCCTATATGGGCCAAGGGCACCAGCCCCAAGAGGCCCATGCGCCAAGAGATAAGGGAAAGGGGGAGTCCTAAAGGGGGAAGGCACCTCCTAGGTGCCTTGGGGAGGATGGACTTCTCCCTAGCCGCACCCTTCCTTGGAGGAAGGGCCAAGGCTGCGCCCCCCCCCCCCCTCTCTCCCTTGCCCCTATATATAGTGGAGGGGAGGGAGGGCAGCCGCACCTAACGCCCTGATGCCTCCCTCCCTCCCGTGACACCTCCTCCTCTCCTGCAGGTGCTTGGCGAAGCCCTGCAGGATTGCCACGCTCCTCCACCACCACCACGCCGTTGTGCTGCTGCTGGATGGAGTCTTCCTCAACCTCTCCCTCTCTCCTTGCTGGATCAAGGCATGGGAGACGTCACCGGGCTGTACGTGTGTTGAACACGGAGGTGCCGTCCATTCGGCACTAGAATCTCCGGTGATTTGGATCACGACGAGTACGACTCCTTCAACCCCGTTTTCTTGAACGCTTCTGCTTAGCGATCTACAAGGGTATGTAGATGCACTCTCCTTCCCCTCGTAGCTGGTTTCTCCATAGATAGATCTTGGTGACACGTAGGAAAATTTTGAATTTCTGCTACGTTCCCCAACAAGTAGTTACTTTTGTTCTTGAGGTCACAGGAGAAATCATGTTGCAAGGAATCATGTGAACTTGATATGTGTTTGACATTTTGATGATATGTATGTTGTGATTCTCTTGGTGGTGTCATGTGAACATCGACTACATGACACTTCACCATATTTGGGCCTAAGGGAATGCATTGTGGAGTAGTTATTAGATGCTGGGTTGTGAGAGTGATAGAAGCTTAAACCCCAGTTTATGCGCTATTTCGTAAGGGACCGATTGGATCCAAAAGTTTAATGATATGGTTAGAATTTGTTCTTAATACTTTTATCGTAGTTGCGGATGCTTGCGAGAGGGTTAATCATAAATAGGAGGTTTGTTCAAGTAAGAACAACACCTAAGCACCGGTCCACCCACATATCAAATTATCAAAGTAGCAAACACGAATTAAGCCAACATGATGAAAGTGACTAGATGAAATTCCCGTGTACCCTCAAGAACACTTTGCTTATCATAAGAGACTGTTTTGGCCTGTCCTTTGCCTCAAAAGGACTGGGCTACCTTGCTGCACTTTTGTTACTACTATCGTTACTTGCTCATTACAAATTATCTTGATATCAAACTATTCCGCTACTTACAATTTTACCATGTGCAAACATTACCTTGTTGAAAATCACTTGTCATTTCCTTCTGCTCCTCATTGGGTTCAACACTCTTACTTATCGAAAAGACTACAATTGACCCTATATACTTGTGGGTCATCACAACCCATGACGTTGTAACCGCGTCATGGTGGACGTGTCGGGCTCCAACCATGACGGATCCATCATCAACCTCACTTCGACCGGCTACGTGCAGGCCATGCTCCGACGAGGAATAGTGGGGAATGGGAGACGCCAGCGCCCCGAGTCCCGTGAGCCGGGGTTTGTCCCATGTCCTACTCTACCTCGCTGGTAGACTAGTTTTTACGTTGCATACAATCGTACGGATTTGAGGATTTGTAATCGGTGCATCCGGTTGCGAAAACAAAAATGTTAAGATGTGACCGAATACTGGACATTGTCCGCGGACACGTTTGGGAGGAGCGTCTGTGGGCGCGTAGAGGTCGGATTTGTCAAGTCGGGTTGTGGACGCTCATGAGAGGTTGTGAGGAGATTCAGAAAAAATGAAAAAAAGTGAGGAAACGCAAAAGATTCAGAAGAGGAGCGGTTCGTAACCACGAACAGGTTGTTTGGTTGGGGGAAGTAAAACTGGGGAATGGGAATTGAGAGAGCATGCGGCTGAAAATCCCTTGTATGGTTCAGGGGCAGAGGAGTTTAGGAGGGAGGGGGATGGGGATGGGGAATTGAGGGGCCAACTCCCTCGTGTCTCTTCCCATGGGGAGGCTTGGTAATTCAGCTGGGGAAAGGGAATTGACGAACGAGAAAAACTATTGCGTCCGTTTTGTACATCCCGCACGAAAAAATCGATGAAAATCATCGTCAATCCTTGTTAAATGAGCCTCCAACAACCTACAGGCCTGCCGATATAAGAGGAGACACCAACAGGTTAGCTATCCTTTGGTTTGTTAGGGCATGTCCAACGCGGGCGCTTAGAGATGAGCGCCATGATTAGATTCCTAGCCAATTAGCGGTTAATGTGTTGACTCCTGGTGTTATGCGCGGCATCGACGCAAGATGATGCACTGGCTGCTTGGCCATTTTTGTGCATGCTCTGACTGATTGACTCCTTAATTTACTCCATGAAATTAGCGCTTGCCGTTGTAACCCTGGGCGCTTAGGCGATTTTCCTGTTTTAAAATCTTTATTTTATTTTTGGTTAGCGCCTCTATAAGGGGCTGCCATTGTAGATGTCCTTACCTTCTATCCTGTTTGTTGACACAAGTAAGTATCTGATTTATTTATTTAAAGATTATTTTCTTATCAAATTCCCACAAGCAATTCTCAACATGCACCAAACGTGAGATTATGACTAATAGTCCACTTCCCAAGTGTAATCCCTCTACAAACTCCCTTTTATAAACTCCCATCCACTTGCCCTCAAACTACCAAACAGGACTGAAGGGTTTTGAAGACCACTGTACCACACAGGGAAGATTAGGTTTCGCACAGCGTTGGTTTTCACCACGGGAAAAAAACTGCCATCCCTGTCTCCTATGGCCCCACCCCACGGATGACGAGTACCGAGTTCACCATGGGTCGAGAATCCGTGGCAGAAATGACATATTTGACCTGAGGCAGAAATCAAATCACAAACTGACCTGGTCACGAAAAAAATTCACTCTGCTGACCCTTTGATGTGGCGCCCGACAGCTGGGCGCCGCACCCTACTGTGCAGCGCCCTTCCCTTAGGCGTCGCACATCCTGCCAACGTGGTAGCCCTGGTCCAGTTGCGGCCCCACAGACAGCACTGCAGCGCCTAAGACTTAGGCGGCACACTTGTAATATGCAGCGCCTAGCTCTTGGGCGCTGCACAGTCTGTGTTCCACTTGGGCTGGCCCCACCCTCTCTCCCCTCCCACCCCCACCCCACACACCCCAACCCCACCCAAACCCTTAGACTTGGGGCCCTCCTCTCTTCCCCTCTCCCCCCTCTCAAATCCTTCTCAAATCTTGCAAATCTGGAGTATTTGACCGTGGATTTCGAAGCCAACCCCTCCCTTAAGGTAATCTCCTCCGATCCCCTCGTTTTCATCCATAGGAATTGTCACATTTTCTCAAATATTGCTACTTTGGGAAAACCCTAGTTTTGACTTGGATTTGCAAATTTGTGTTGAATGATGTTATGTTTCTTTGCTAACTTGGGTTGGTTAGGCTTCCATAGTATGCTAGGGTTAGGGTTATGTGTGTTTGATGTTGGTGTTAGTGTTATGTGTGTTTGATGTTGGTGTTAGGGTTATGCTATGGTTATGGTTGTTATGTGGGGGTTAGGGCTATTAATTCATATATATGGTAGGGCATATGTGTGCAAATATTTTTCTTAAATATTTACTTGATATATGTGTGTTTTTGATTATTGTAGGGATGGGGAGAACATGTGTTTATGTTCATCATGTGGATAAAGAGGCCTTTTGAAAGGCAATGTTGAGACGGACCCGGATGAGCTTGACATGGTGTTTGAGAGTAGTCCTAGCTATGCAGAGCTTTTTGGCCTCCTGCGGCAGCACTCACATAATAAAAGTACTGTAAACTGCACATGCTAAGCAAAGAGAACTAATAACTTGAACATCATATCATTTAAGACAATTCAACATTACTTCAAGTTCGCAAACACAAATACCACACTAGTAAGAGTTCACCAACATATAACATAACCTCACAAGTTCATCAACCTAATTAAACGGCTACAAGTAACATGAACAAGCACTAATGCCTTCCGCGCGTGTTCCTGGTGCCACGCCTGCAGGCAATCTTCTTCTTCTTAGGAGCACGAGGCTCCTCTTCGTGCACTTCCTCCTCCGCCTCCGCCTCCGCCTCATCATCCAAGCTAGCCATCCGTGAGGTCCCTACGACCACCTTTGGGTTGCCTCTGTTGTCATAGTCGTTGGGCGTGTACCGGCGTCTGGGCTGCCTAGGCTTGAACACATATGCGGACCGAGCTTGAGCGTCCGCCAAAGTCATGTCATCATCAAGCTCATGGCCTTATCACACAACGAAACAATATGGTGAAGGCCGGTGTCGTAATCAAGTGAGAATCACATCTAAAGGATTAGTCATACCTCTTGGGTGATCCCACCCTCATCATCCATATAAGCATATGAGGAACTCACATCGTCCCCCTCATGGTGAGATGCGGGGTCTGATGGTGTACCCAGACCTAGAGGCAGATGGTTCATCATATTTAGGATCACGGCAACCGAGAAGGTTCAATAACCGCCTTAACTTCTTGGCCTAACATTGTAACATGAACAAGTGTGTAAGATATCAAACTTCGCAACATAGACTGGCTCTCATAGTGAATGCGATATGTACCTTGAGGAATGCTCGTAGTGAACCATCATCATTACCAGTTCCAACCGGTGTCTTCTCCAGAATAGACTGGCTCTCATCAGCTGCTTTCTTGATCTCGGTGGGCTGCGGATGAGAAAGAATGAATGTGTTAGCCATTCAAACATGTGTAATACGGTCAACGAGAAAGTAAAGAGGGGAACACTTTACCACATAGTTAATCACCGGAACAACAGGGACTCCTTGCCCTTGCTTGACATCTCTGTTGTACTTCCCCTTTGCTAGATCCTCAAAGTTTACGAGTTCTTCAAGAATATCCTCATTATATGCCGGCGGGCATATCTCAACTCGAGTATTTCCAATAAACCATCGTACGTAGTTATCAAAAGCAAGTGGGTTGTGCTCACGAAGCAGGGCGCGTGCAGTGCTACGAGCTTGCTCCACACAAAGCTGGAAGCGGATAACATACGCAGAATGATGCTTGTCCCAGTTCTTTATCTTCCGCTGCCTTCTCCTGTCCAACCTGCGTGGTATAAAATCAAACATTAGCACAATCAAAAGGAGTCCCGATGATTAGACAATACGCAGACATGCTCTCTTACCTATGAAGTGCTTTGTCCGTGTCCACCCAATCCGGCGGGTAAGGCTGGAAAAGACCAAACTGACGATACACGCGATGCGGCAAATGAAACTCAACCGCCCAGTTGCATATCAGTGGGCACCACATAAGCCAGAGATCCTTATCCCGCAAGCACATCGGGTTGAGGCGGAACTCCGTGGTGTACCCCAAGCTCTCACCCGCGCCATATGGCTGCCATTCCACCTATTAAACAGGGCAACAATGCAAATTTGATGACTATTTTCAAGCAAGCATGAGAAAGGACTGAAGTAATGACCTCCTTACCTGCCCAGGCATAATCGTGTCCAACTCGGCAATGTACTTTTGGTACATGAGATTGACATCGTTCGTCATCTCGGAAACGATATCCCACTTGTAAGCCCACGTGGGGCGCCGTAGTTCGTCATGTTGATCTGCATACCAAGGATCAAACCTAACGCTCTTCGGGCGTCCAACAGGCAGACGCTCCCAGCTCCATACAGAAAGTAGAAGCAGATTACCATCAATGCCTGCACTAGGTGTGATCCTACAACACGCATCGTCCAGCTACATATGAAAGAAAAACAATGTTAACTTGACAGCAAGCTTGCATTGCTAATGAAGAAATGAGTTGATCACAAAACAGATCAACTACCTGTCGGTACAAGTAGGCAAGAGTCGCTGAACCCCAGCTCCATTTGCTATCGAAGACGGTCAACGCCTTCAGCCACATCCATGGAGTGTTCTTGCCAGTGGAGTTAGGAAACAAAGTCCTCGACACAATGTACCACATATACACACGAGCATGTGTCTGGATCACATCATCAGTCGCATCGGGAGGGCACGTCGCAAAGTTATTTTGAATCCACGTGAAAGCAGCTCCGGCTGCTTTCCTTTCCCTCTTCTTCTTCTCTTCTCCCTCCTCTACATCATCCTCAGCCTCGGTAGGAGCCATACCGATAAGAGCAATCATCTGCTCGCGCCACCCATCAGAATCGGTGCTCATACAAAGAGGCCTCCCGTCGATAGCAAGACCGGTGATCAACGAGACATCCTCGAGCGTCACGGTCATCTCCCCGGTCCGAAGATGGAAACTGTGGGTCTCCGGCCTCCACCGATCAACAAGAGCGGACACCAGTGGAGCGTTCAGATTCGGCGTGGACCGGCTGACCAACAGAATCCACGGGAGTAGTCCTGCCTGCTTGATGTACGGTGTGTACCGCTCATCGTAAGGCATGGCAGGACCAGAGACCCCGTGATACCGAATCTTCAGAGGTTCAAGCTTCTGCAAAAAACAAGTAATGACAAATCTTAGGGCAGTAAATTTCAACTAAAGGCAAATTTGCAAAATATTTAGATTACTCATTATTACCTTATCCTTCTCGCGCATCATGTAGGCCCGGTGTTGCACGTCGTAGACATCGTCCAGAAGCCAAACCATCCTTACAATTTCAAACAATAAACATATAAGAGTTCATCTTCATCTCAAATATCGGTATACACTAAACATATAACATGTGTTCAACTACAAGAATCTCAACATCTCCTTCTCACACAATGAATATGTCATATGTGTTCAAATAAACTAAACATCTAATATTTCAAATAAACTCAACATCTAATATTTGAAATAAACTCAACATCTAATATATATCTAAAAAACTTCTCATATATGTCTACAAAAATCAACATCTCGTAGTTATCTATAAAAATAGGCATCTCATATATATCTAAAAAAACTAAACAATCTAGGGTTTCACTAACAAGAATCATATATTGTGAACTAATAAATAACACTACGGTACTACCAATATGAATACACATCCTAAATCGAGCAAACCAATCAAATCAAGGGTTCCATCAAATCTTGGAGAAATCTCTAAAATGGCAACAAATTTACGGAGCAAAAGAAAGAGAACGGAAGAGTTTACCTAGTAGGATGGATTAGGGATCGAATCCACAGATCAAATCTTCAGATCTGAGAGGGGTGTGGGGGGATTAGATGGGGGCGCCGCCGCTGCTCTCTATCCAGAGAGCGGAGAGATGAAGAACTGCCTGGTCGGACTGGGGCGACCGCGCTTAAGTCACTGTGCAGCGCCTAAGGGCTAGGCGCTGCACGTCAAAGTGTGGCGCCTAGCCCTTAGGCGCTGCACAGGTGCGTGCAGGGCCGCAACTGGACCAGGACTGCCACGGTGGCAGGAGGTGCGACGCCTAAAGAAAGGACGCTGCATAGTAGGGTGCAGCGCCCAGCTGTCGGACGCCACACCAAAGGATCAGCAGAGTGAAATTTTTTTATGACCAAGTCAGTTTGTGATTTGATTTCTGCCTCATGTCAAATATGTCACTTCTGCCAGAATCCGTGATGATCAGATTCGGCACATCCACCTCGGCGGTCGGCAGGCGCCAAGACGCCCCGTCGGCCGCGCCCGCAAAAATATCGCCGCCCCGTCGACAGTCGACGGTCGACAGCGCGGCTGCCACAGCCCACAAGCCACCCGCGCCCGCGCCCACACATTCCCGCGGTCTCCGTCTCCCGTGCCCCGCACTCCCGTACGCTTCGCGAACCTTCCTCCTCCGCTACAAGGGGAAGGGAGGAGACCTCACCCACCCTAACCCAACCACAGCCACGGTCGACCAACCCCAAGAAAATCCCCTCGATTTCCCCTCCCGACGCCGCGCCGGGCAAAATCGCCGGTCATTTTCCCGGGGCCTCCGCGCCTCCACGCCGCCCGCTCCATCGGTAACTCCGCCGATTTATCCCCCGCCCTCCCCTCCCCCCACCACCTCCCTTCTCCTTGAGAGTTTCTCCTAGCTCTCTCTATCCGCTCCTCGCGAGCGATGGTGGGCGACCTGTCCCTCCTCGCCTCCGCCTCCGCCTCCCCCGTCCTCCTCGCGCCCTCCAAGGTACGCTCCCTCGCACGCGCCCACCCTCTACGGACCGCCTGCGTTGGCTTCCGCTCGCGTCCGATTTGCCGCCGTGCGTGACGGGATGATGAATTGACGATGGTGCTGTGGCTGTGCAGGAGCTCCATGGCATCCTGCCGTTCCAGGGGAAGAGGTCCCAGCAGGACGCGGGGAGAAGCGCCGCCGTGCAGCTCTCCCCGCAGCAGCACCTCCTCGAGGGCGCCTATCAGGCGCAGCAGCCCCTGCAGATGATGGTCCCCGGGATCGGCCAGGCTGCCGCCGCCGCCTACCAGACCTTCGACAGCACCGCGCTCATCGACGTGCAAGGTTCGCAGTTCAGACAAACCAGTTATGGCCTGGCTGGCCCTGTCTCCTGAATATGATGCTGCATGCTGCTATATTTGCCTCGTTTGATCATTGGATGCTGCAACAGTTGGCTTCAGAGCCTATGTGCTCATGAGCTTAACGTTTGCCTCATTAAAGGGTCAAATCGTGACACTAGCACTTGCAATTAGGCACTGCACTCTCTTGCGAAGCTTTTCTCATGTAAACAGCAAGTATTCCGATTTACTGAATGCAACAATAATTAAAGGTCGCTGAGTGTTAACTTAAAGATGCGAGAAGCATGATGCATGAGCGGTAGCTTGTGGTCTAAAAAAGTGACAAAAAAACCCTCTACACCTCGACTACTTTGTTCTGTGCTGCACGCAGAAGGTTGTCGATTGAATTTGCACTACGTTCAGCAAGAAGCATGCTGCACGGGCCTTAGCTTGCGGTCTAGAAAAGTGATACAAAAACATTCCTTTTACACGTCAACTGACGTGTCTGTGTAGCAAGCGAACCATTGTCTATTGTACTCGTACTGCCTTCTTCAAGTACGTTGGCTGCTTGTGGCACTATGACACACATAGTTCTGGCCAAGTTTAATTATGTACGTACTTTGGCTAAGTGGTTTATCCTCTTGTTCATTTCATAGTTTACCCACTGTAAAAGTCAAGTTTTACATATGTTTCAATCTCTGATGATGGCCCATGTTTATTTATTTTGAACAGATTCCCGCCCTGACTCGGTTCGACTTAGCCTTGGGATCGCTGAGCAATGTGCAAGGCAAGAGAAGATCCTAAAGTTTCTAATGTCAGGGTCTGATGTCAAAGAACTTGACGCCTCTTTGCTTACTGAACTTACGGGACATCAGATGCTGTCAGGTAATATGGGTAGTCAACCATATACCCCTGATGACAAGTTATCTGTCTATGAGTTTGGATTGGAGGAGCCTCTGCAGTATCTAGCAGAAAATCAACTTATCATACCTGATGACAAGTTATCTATCTATGAGTTTGGATTGGAGGAGCCCCTACAGTATCTATCAGATAATCAACTCATCATCCCTGATCCACTTTTGGAATTTGCTCAGTCCCAAGGTGCCCTTGCCATAGATGAAAATGGCCGGGTCATCTTCACTGGCAGTGGAGAGGAGATGAGAGACTTACTTTCGGTTTTCTTAGAGTTCAATGTACCTAAACGGGAATCAAGTGGTTGCAAGGCTGCATATTTAGTTCCATACTTTGACAGGTAATAATGGGAAGCATCATGCTCCATGTGAACCCTTTTCTTCATCTTATTCACTCATTCAGTAAGGTTTATGTTATGCATAGTCCCCACTCTCAGATAAGGTAATGGACTCATTATCATTTTATTTTGTCCTTACCGACACGTATTCATTTACTGAGCAAAAGTTATAGAGCACATAATGGTGCTAAGGTATTGCAAATACATAATATGGAGTTGGTATAACTTGGTCTAACAAATGTATTCTGTGCGAACTTGCTGCAGCTGTCCCATTAGTTACGTCCGGATTTAGCAAATCTATGTATTTAGATAAATCATTCATAGTCAGCTGCACATGCTGACACTTGGGTAACTGGACATTTGGAATCGTTCCTGGTCAGTAGGATGCATAATACCATATCTGTTATCTTCTTGAATTAGGAAACTGTCTCTATTCTGTACTTATCACAGAAGTTTACTATAGCCATACAGAAGTAGGAACTGCTGAATGCACGAAAGTTAAATCCATCTCTCAAGTATTATATTATCCGTGGATCTAGAGGCTGCACTCCTTTCTGCCTGACAATGATTTGTTAGTAATAATCCATCGATTCTGATTTCTGTAACCCATCAAAAAAATTATGGTTAATAATTTATACCTGAACCAATAACATTTCTGTCAGGATGCATTCCATTTTTTATTTCTGTCAGTTACATGATATACATTTTTTTTTGTTGCACAAGCAGGAAAAGGGGCCGAAATAGTAGTCAATCCAATTCAAAATCAGCAAGCACCGCAATCGAAGCTCCAAAAAGGTAATGCATCTTTCTTTAGTTATGTATTACTATTACTTCATATTGTTGTTCTCACGGTGTTATGGTAATTTCCATGCCTAGCTCTGATACTGCTATGTTTGTTCTTTGACCTGCCAGTTACCATAGCACATACCTCCTTGATGTTTACTACTTCTGTAATCACTTGCACCATAGGTTAGGCATAGAGTGTGACAGTTTTGGTGTTCCTTCCAAATTCCGATTGTGACGTGTTACAAAAAAATTTATTAATAAATTGGTACCAAGCATTGTTTATAGTTGCACCTAAATGCGGAGGCCTTGACCCATATGCACCCCACTAAGTGCAAAAGAAAGAACTAGCATTCTGTATTAAGAAGCTTGTACGAAAATCAGCCAATACTATTAGAAAAAGCCATTGTTGTTTGAATATTCACTGTAAAATATACACCTTGATCTACTGGTGATGTTTTGTGTCATCTACCAAATAGCATGGTCGCTAACCAGTAGTACCACAACGGTTAGTTTTGTAACCCAGCTGTCCAATTTACTTAACATTTTGGGATAACAATTTGCATGAAACAATTCCTTGGAACTTGGGAGGTGAACTTAAACGTCAACTCTGACAGATTTAGACCTAATTGCCTGAATATGCACATGGAAATCATTTGATGTTGAACTTTTATGTACTGTGATATGGCAAATTGCGAATTGCGCCTGTTATTTATACTATATCCAAGATCATGTGCACATGTTAATATGATTCTGTTATGATACTCAGCAAGGCAAACGTGAAAGCAAAATCTCCATCGAAGAAGAAACAGAAAGGAAAAACCATCAATGAACGCGACATGTATCAGAACAATTATTTCCATGCCAGCGAAGCTTTTTTTTCAATCCTTCTGGCCAAGGACAGACACAGCTCGACAATTCTCTCACTGAAGAAAGCAGGCCCCGAGATCACTGAACTGTTGACTCAGTGCTCTATTGGCATTGCTGGAACTGGCCTGGCTGTTCTTCTGTCGGTCGTGTGCAAGGTTGCTATCGGCGGGAGGACTCCTTTTGCCGCCACCCGACTGCTGCACACAGGCGTTGGGTTTGGGCTCTTCTGGCTATCCCATGCGGTAAATGGACTGCGGGACACAATCACCAGCGTATTTAGAGGCCCGGTTGACACAAAGTTGGAGGATGAGGTTGCTGTGAAGATACAAAGAAGCATGAATGACATTCTCTTACGGGCCGTAACTCTCCTGGCAATCACTGCTTTGAGGTTTGCATGACCTCCTATGCTGCTGTAACTTATTAGACGCACCTCGGTGTATGGTTCGACTTTTGGTTCAGGAATACAGTTCCTGTAGGACTAAGTGCCAAATACCTTCATGATTCATGATGGCCTCATAGAAAATGTGCGACGTTGTAAATTGTACAGAATTTTGCTGGCAGCTCGGTGTATATGGAAGATAGATTTTACCTGTTCTGAATGTTATTTATGCTATACTTTATATTTCTCAACCAGATAGCTGTTTCACTCATTTCCAAGCATACTTTTTCTTGATGACATCCATTTCATGGTCTATTGGCATAGCAATCTTGGGATAATTACTTAGAAAGTTTCAACCGCCAAAAGTGTTGTGCAATACTGCAAATTAATGACGTTACCATTTTAACATGTCATTGCCGAACACTAATTTTCAGCTCATGCTGACCACATCGACATGTCTATTTTTTGTTACTGACATATGTAGTGCATTGAAGATTGTTTATTTACTTTCTAAAGGTTGCGATATGCCTCAATTTAATTGTTGCAACTGTGGTGAAGCGTACACGCATATTCTTTGTTCACTCACAGGTGCAAGCATGGAACATTTTTCCATTAAAATAGTAGTTTCTGATTTTATACCAATTTCCTTCATACGTAGTTCATCTAAGGTTAATCTTTAAATTCACATAGCAATGCGCGGGGAAATCTCTAGCAGTTATGTAAATCTATGTCATTTTTCACGTGCCATCATGCCAAGGATTAGAAACGAAAGTATAAAAGAGAAAGATTAGAAACGGACTATTAGCCTTATATAATTGCTTTCAGGCAATCGATACAGTTTCTTATCTTCCATGTCATCTTGTGACCGAAATGACAATGTTACAATCCAGCAATCATGCTTTCAGGCAATCGATACAGTTTCTTATCTTCCATGTCCTTTCCTCTGACTGTCTTCTGACCGAAATAACAATGTCACAATCCTCCTCTCAATTTATTGTTTCTGTCGTAGTTACGTCGATAGTCTTTGCTCGCTCACAACGCATATGAAACATTTTTTACATTAAAAGACACTAGCTTTTGATTTCGTATCCTTTCCTTCATAGTACATAATTCATCTAAAATCAATCTTTCAAACTCCTGTAGCAACGTGCAGGGAAAATCACTAGTATTTTAGACTTTTCCTTATATAAACCTGTGTCCTTTTACACGCGCCAATCATGCAAATGATTAGAAACGAAATCACAAGCTGGCCAGATTTGCTTCCAGGCAACCCATACAGTTTCTTATCCTCCATGTCCCTTTCCTCTGACCGTCTGGAAACCGAATTGACAATGTCACAATCCTCCCCTTAATTTCCTTCTCCGTCGCACTCACGCTAGCTCAATAAACTGAAATCAATCAACCAAAAGAAAAAAGAAGATAACTTCAGGAAAGCGTGCGGTCCAAACCATACAACGACATCAATCAAACCCTCTATTTATTCTCACCGTATTCCCGCTTCTCTACAAGCAACTGTACCGACTGCAACACAGTTTCTTCAGTAAGCATGAGAACTATGACCCATCGTCTCCCCCCAGCTGTGGCTGCGGTGGCCGTGGTCTTGGTGGCGCTGACGTGCCTCCACCGGCCAGCTGCCGCGAGCGGCCATGCCGCGGACCGCATAGCCCGGCTGCCTGGGCAGCCGGCGGTGGACTTCGACATGTACTCCGGCTACATCACCGTGGACGAGGGCGCCGGACGGTCGCTGTTCTATCTGCTGCAAGAGGCGCCGGAGGACGCCCAGCCGGCGCCGCTCGTGCTGTGGCTCAACGGCGGCCCCGGCTGCTCCTCCGTCGCCTACGGCGCGTCGGAGGAGCTCGGCGCGTTCCGCGTCAAGCCCCGCGGCGCCGGCCTCGTCCTCAACGAGTACCGCTGGAACAAAGGTAGGTGCCCAGTCGCTTGCGGCTTGCTTGATCGACGTCACTGTTTCATCTGTTGCGCTTCTAATGGTGGAGAATATCTAAATTGCTTTGCAGTGGCCAACGTGCTGTTCTTGGACTCGCCGGCCGGCGTCGGGTTCTCCTACACCAACACCTCTTCCGACATCTACACCTCCGGCGACAACAGAACGGCGCACGACTCGTACGCCTTCCTGGCGAAATGGTTCGAGAGGTTCCCGCACTACAAGTACCGCGACTTCTACATCGCCGGCGAGAGCTACGCCGGGCACTACGTCCCGGAGCTGTCCCAGCTGGTCCACCGGAGCAAAAACCCCGTCATCAACCTCAAGGGCTTCATGGTCGGGAACGGCCTCATCGACGACTACCACGACTACGTGGGCACCTTCGAGTTCTGGTGGAACCACGGGATCGTCTCCGACGACACCTACCGCCGCCTCAAGGAGGCCTGCCTCCACGACTCCTTCATCCACCCCTCGCCGGCGTGCGACGCCGCCACGGACGTCGCCACGGCGGAGCAGGGCAACATCGACATGTACAGCCTCTACACGCCCGTCTGCAACATCACGTCGTCCTCGTCGTTGGCGGCGAGCCGGCCCCGGCCCAGGGGGCGCTACGTGAGCATCCTGACCCAGACTCCGTGCGTGCGTCGTTATCCCCCATGCTGCTTTTTGAAGTGACAAAACGCCGTGCATATATATGCTGCAGCCATGGCTGACCGGGTCCTACGACCCGTGCACGGAACGGTACTCGACGGCGTACTACAACCGGCGGGACGTGCAGATGGCTCTCCACGCCAACGTCACCGGCGCCATGAACTACACGTGGGCGACCTGCAGCGACACCATTAATACCCACTGGCATGATGCTCCGAGGTCCATGCTTCCCATTTACAGGGAGCTTATTGCAGCGGGCCTCAGGATTTGGGTGTTCAGGTCAGACCATTCCTAGTTTAGCTTAACAATGCATTCCAGCATTTCTTAACTAAATTATATTATAATAATACACGTTTGCTTCAGTAATCTCTCATGATGAGCTGTTTCGCTAGGGTAACCTTTAACCTTTTCTTTTGACGAATTTTGCGGATATTTCATCAGGAATCTATCAGTTGACATCCCATGCCATTCGCGTATGCATCGGGTTATACGTAATGCATCTGAATCAATATGATTAGATTTGTCTTGAATTTTAGGACATTTTGCTCTTCCATTTTAGGACACCTACCTACTCTGCATATTAGCTTTGAACAAGTCTATGGGAAATAATACAAACTTCACAATAATATAGTATATATATGTTCTATGATGATTCTAATTGTATTGATTTGTTGTTGTGGATGTTTGTATTTTTTTCCATATAAATTTGGTATTGCTAATAACACATATTGTGACCAAGCGGTCAGCTTGGTAAGCTACCTACAAAAATTTGAAAATAACACATATTGTGGTAAACCTCCTTTTCAGAAGAAAAAAACATCTACCTCCCTTTTTTGGAAAAAAATAAACAGTACTAAATGACAACAGGTACACCGATGTACATCACTGATGAGTCATCAGACATCATCAGCCAGTTAACAAGAGAAACAGCAGAGAATGCACTGCTTTGACTGAGTGAACTCACTCAGATGTCACCCATCCGAATTAACAACTAGAGATGAATTATCCACATTTATTCATAACATTCCCCTATTGACCCGTCAGCTCAAAATTAATTAGGATCCAACTGGACCCTGGGCATCTCTTTTCCTCACATAATTCGCGTCCTCAGCTCTCAAGTTTGCAACTTGTTGGGTTGCTGTCATGCAAAGAAGATGCCCATGGGACATGTGTTTTCCTTTAGAAAGACAAGGGAGCTGACGTTGTTGTTGATCTATGAGCCGCTGCGTGTCGCACAATTCAGTTACCTTCCGTAAGCATTTTGACATTAATGTTGTTGTGTTTATTTCGCAGCGGTGACACGGACGCGGTAGTCCCCTTGACAGCAACAAGATACTCCATCGGCGGTCTGGGTCTTCCAACTACTACCAGTTGGTACCCTTGGTATGACGACCAGGAGGTCAGCATCATCCCACTCAACTCTTTTGCAAAGCAGTAACATCAATAGAATCATTGAGATGCTCTGGTTGGCGTGCAAATAGACCACATAACAGGGCACATGAAAATATTATCTACCTTCTCCTATCATTTTCTTAGCTTGATAAAAATTCGATTCACATGGCCGAATGGAGATTACACTCCTGCATGCAACTTGCCAGCAAACATTTAGATATCACATTAGTGCGTGTTATTAACTACTACTACATGTCACACACATAATTAACTAGTGTTTGTGTGATGGATTTGTTGACCAGGTCGGCGGTTGGAGCCAGGTGTACAAGGGCCTTACACTGGTGTCCGTCAGAGGTGCCGGCCATGAGGTTCCCCTGCATCGCCCGCGGCAAGCGCTCGTACTGTTTCGGTACTTCCTGCAGGGCGAGCCCATGCCAGGCCAGACCAAGAATGCGACGGTGGCTTAGCAACAAAGGGATGGAAGTCAAATAGTAATTTCGATGTGAGAAAACAAGAGTGATCATCAATAAAGCAATAGATGCTTCTTAACTACTTTTCCTGGATAGCTAGTATATATGCACATAAATGCGGCGATTTATCGAGAATATGGACGCAAAGCACCAACACAAAGCACAAAAGAACACAGAGGAAACACTTTAGGACAGACTTGATACGAACGACTCATATTCCGATAAGATTGATGTCTCTGCAATGAAAGTTTAAGTAGCAACATCAAAACAGAGTGGCAGGAGTTTCCCTCACCAGCAACTTAAGATAGCAGTGTAATCTTAAGAAGTTGCACGCTAGATCTATCATATGAGATCATGTAAGGAAGAAAACTGGACGTAGCCGCACTGCTGGTAATGTTGACAACAGACAACTTGGCATCAGCAGCCGCCTTGGCAAAGCAATTAAAAGTGTCTGCATTCCGAATAACCGTGGCGATATAGGCCACAGGACCTCCGGTTGTGGTGGTCCCAGATACTTCGTCACCAATTTCTCCGTTGGTTGCCGCATTGACACTTTCACGCCGTCCATCATCACCTCTAAGTAGCATACAAAGCACTCGTACCAGGTGGGGCACGCAGGACGGGTTGTATATAATGTCTGCACCAAGACTGCAGGAGACAGAGGGTAAATGATACGCAGAAGCATGAACAGCAGGAGAATGTGCTGTTATCCACTTCGGAAGTAGACTACTCATTCTCTAAAAGACGCAATAACGTTCTTAGAGTAGTGCTTAAATTTGAAATTCGTTTCAGAAACCAACAGCTTAACAAAATAACAAAATAATAATAGTCAAAGGATACAACACAAAAAAAATATACAATACTCACAGTATGTCTCTCTGGTAGTCTCTTAAATCGCTTTCACACGCTTCTTCCCAGGAAAGATATTTGCACTCTACCTACATGCGAGGGTTATAGTAAGATTAAAGTTTAGGCAAAAAAGCATTCATCCAAAGCTGTGGTCTTGTGGGTAAGTACCACCAAGCGGGATAATGGTGCCACTCCTCTTGATGAACAGAAGACATTATGCATATAATCATGCATACATTATCTAACAAATGTATCTGAGGTAGCGCTATCTATATGCTACACCAACCGGAATGCTAAAATCATATTATATTTACAAACAGAAATGTACTGAAACCAATCTGATATTAACTTAAGAAATCGAACAAACCTTATTCTTGCTTTCTTTTACTAGTTGAGAATCCTCAATGTATAAGTTATTCATTTCCATGTTTGCCTTCATGTTTGTTAGTGTAGATGCATCACCATCAGTAAGAATAACCTGCATAATCACACACATTTTGTATTACATGTGTTCCTTTTCCTATCAGTGTTTCACCTTGGAAGAAGTTTATGAACTTTGTTGCATGGATAGTTCATGGCATATATCACTCATAGCTTAGGTTATCAAATTGTTGTGAAATTTAAATTTGAAGGATTAATTATAATAGTATATTTACCTCACCCTTTTCATCGGGAAAGACAAGAAATTTTTATGACGACCATGTTTCACAACTGTTTACTTGAACAGAGACTTGTCATTATAAGCTCATACCTTGGAAGCACCAACATGGTTTAGACATACACCAACCAAACCAACACCAGAACCTAGCTGCTTATCATGGAAACATAAGAAAAACAATCACATTTTAAATTTGTCAATAACACATTCTCGAGTTTTTACCTTTGACGGCCAAACGTCTAAGTATGTCACTATTTCAGGCAGATAAAAATACGCCAAATTTAACAACGAAAAGCCCCCACTGCAGCCTATCTAATTGCTCAAGAAAAAGCTGAATATAAACATGGAAGCAATAAAAGGCTTGACTTGCCGGAGATGCAACCGACTAACACATGTTCAGATTTGTTTGGGGGTGCAAAAGGCAGTACAATGCATGCACAACCACAAGTCCACAAGCACACACTTAGTACAACAATATTTGTATTGAATGCCAGGAAACATACTTAAAAATATGCAAATCGAGCCTTGATAGTAGTTCTCTACAAAGGGCAAGAGCTCACAGCCTCAACTTGCTAATCCTCTGCATAATATGCATATCAGTGAATATATCTAAAATACTATTTGATGGCAGAAAATAGAATGCAAGGCCAGTATGCAAGAGCATAGCATGTTCATAAATACGCTTGAGTTTAAATTATTTACATAAATCTTATTAAAGTCACAGCTACAACAATTTTACCTCAAAGCAGCATTTTTTGGCGAAAAGTTCTGGGAATGAAAGAATAAACTCAGATAAGAATAAACTTGATGGCCAAAGACAGCACCTGAAAGAATAAAAATGCCCACTGACCTGAATGAATCATATAATATGGAAGCAGCTTAACAGAATATATGAATACATGTATTTCAAGATTTAGAGCCATCGTACCCTGTATCCCCTTCGAGCATGTTAGTAGAACATAATAATCGAGCAACCAAACTTACTGGATTCGAGGATACATTGTCATCTACATAAAAAAATAATTTGTTATAATTAATTACCTGTGCAACTTTGTAAGAGAAATGTTCAAATTAATAACTCACATGCAGGAGAAAGAAAAGATATCTCCTTGTAGATCTTGGCCAGGCTAAGCTCTGAGTTATTCTGCGCACAAACCGCAAAATGGGGACTACTTTAGTATATCATGTCAATACTCGATTATTGAGATGCACTACAAAATGAGGTCCACATACTTCCCTTGACGACATACAACGGCCAAATTCCTCATAGAGTTCATCAATCACAATATCTGATGATAATTCCGCCTCTGCTATAACCTTTTTAAGAATAGTTTTCACATATGTACAATCTGGGCCCCCTACCTGTGAGTACACAACGCTTTAGACCAGCAACAGGAAGAAAAACTGACCAATTATGAGAAAACTATTACAGCGCATCACTGTAGTGTAGCCTCAACTGAATTAAATTTTAGTTCTACGTTTTTCATATAAAATTTTAATGTATGTCATGGTTATTTTAGTGCATAAGTTTTCTGGTATGAAATAGTGAAAGGTATTTTACATTAGTGCCAACACAATTCTCCAAAATAAAATTTTGAACATGTGGCGTGACAGAACCTCCACCAGCCTTTCTGCATAAACCAAATATGAAAATATAAATAAATATCACCGTACTTTTTAAAACAAAAACTCAAAAAGGAAAATGAAGTAATATGTCTCGTTTGAACTTATTTGTACATTTAAATCCAGATGAATCGGCCGACACATTTTCGTATCTTTGTGTGAAATTTAACAGGTGCTGATCATGGATATCCTTGTTAGCTATTTCAATCTAACCCGTGTTCTAGAGAGCTATTTCGGTAGAACCCCGAAACCATAAAACTACATCTTAGTGTTGCAGACGAAAAATCATAAAAACAAAACAAGAGATTAAAAAGAAATCGACAAAAGAACATGCCAGAAAGGCTTTCTGACATGCATTCTCCTGAGCATTAACCCACACTCTTGCATGCGTTTGCCGTGTAATCTTACCTCTACTACTACTAGTGGCGCATGGGCCAAAACGGCCGAATTAGGAGCAGGAAGCCCCTGAACCAGCAGCGGCAACCGGCAATCGAGGCTCTGATTACTAACGCATAGGTGGCGCTGGAGGTTTGATAGTGCTAGTAGGATGTGCTACCTACAAGGGATTAGTGTGGGATGTACCTGGCGAGGGTGAGGACGCAGGCGGGGGGCTCCAGGGCGAGGAAGGCGAGCTTGAGGTGGAGCAGCAGCTGCTCGCCGGAGTCCCCTGAAGCCGCCGCGGCAGCCATGGACGCCGCGCAGCTGGGACGGATTTGCGGCGCTTTTCGGAGGCGGCGTGGGTGTGATGCAAGGGAGCCGCCAACCGTGGGGATGGGAAAAAGCCTGTGTTCACAGCAGCAGTAGCCCGTAGCCGGCGGCAGTTGACCTTTTTGCCCTTTTCTAGGAAAGGTTTTAGCTAGGAGTTTTCTTAGGGAAGGTTTTAGGCAGGGGTATTTTTTTTTTTGAGCGGCAGGGCCGAACTTTCTTCATCGAAAACCACAGTTTGTGGGATACAAGTTCATAAAAATAAACCTGGCCAAATGGGCCGGTTTTAGCGTGTCGGCCTGATAGCCCTCGTGTCTGGCCCATTTGTGGGCCCGGCCCTACACTTTATAATTAGGTTGTGCTTTTTTTATACACGATAAGCTGAATATAGGTCCAAAGCAGTCCCACTGAATTCTACGCGGACCACCAGGCTAAACGGGCCGCCTGTGCCGACCCATGTAAGAAGGGGACCGTGCCTGGGCCAGTAAGGGTAGCACGCATGCCAACCCGACACGACCCGTGTACTTAGCGTGCCTGGGTGGGCCGGGTCGGATCAACCCATTTATAATGCAGACTATAAAGGAACAAAGAGAGTATTAGTTTTTCAAAAAATTTAAACATTTTCAAACTTTAATCAAATTTATAGTAAAATATATCAATATCCATAAATTAAATTAGTTAAACCAAAATGTATTTTTATTTTTTTATTTATTTTGGTGGTTTGCATGTTGATATTTTTTCCTAATAAAGTTTAAAAAATGACTTCCACATATTAAGTATGCCTTATATTTTGGAATGAACGGGGTACTGAGTATCACATGTCCTAAATACACACACTCCTAGAAAAATAAAATACATTCAAATCTCTTGGTACCCCGAGTCTTCTTTGCATCTACTAGCGGCACACCATGTGCAAAGCTCGTTGCTTATTTTTATTATTTATTTCCTCATATCATGATAAATGTTTATTATTCATGCTAGAATTGTATTAATCGGAAACATGATACATGTGTGAATACATAGATAAACATATAGTCACTAGTATGCCTCTACTTGACTAGCTCATTAATCAAAGATGATTATGTTTCCTGACCATAGACATGTGTTGTCATTTGATTAACGAGATCACATCATTAGGAGAATGATGTGATTGACATGACCCATTCCGTTAGCCTAGCACTTAATCGTTTAGTATATTGCTATTGCTTTCTTCATGACTTATACATGTTCCTGTAACTATGAGATTATGCAACTCCCGTTTACCGGAGGAATATCTTGGGTACTACCAAACGTCACAACGTAACTGGATGATTATAAAGGAGTACTACAGGTGTCTCCGAAGGTACATGTTGGGTTGGCGTATTTCAAGATTAGGTTTTGTCACTCCAATTGTCGGAGAGGTATCTCTGGGCCCTCTCGGTAATGCACATCACTATAAGCCTTGCAAGCAATGTAGCTAATGAGTTAGTTACGGAATGATGCATTACGTAACGAGTAAAGAGACTTGCCGGCAACGAGATTGAACTAGGTATTGGATACCGACAATCGAATCTCGGGCAAGTAACATACCGATGACAAAGGGAACAATGTATGTTGTTATGCGGTTTGACCGATAAAGATCTTTGTAGAATATGTAGGAACCAATATGGGCATCCAGGTTCCGCTATTGGTTATTGACCGAGAATAGTTCTAGGTCATGTCTACATAGTTCTCGAACCGGTAGGGTCCGCACGCTTAACGTTACGATGACAGTTTTATTATGAGTTTATAAGTTTTGATGTACCGAAGTTTGTTCGGAGTCCCAGATGTGATCACGGACATGACGAGGAGTCTCGGAATGGTCGAGACATAAAGATTGATATATTGGACGACTATATTCGGACACCGGAAGTGTTCCGGACGTTTTCGGAGAAAACCGAAGTGCCGGAGGGTTACCGGAACCCCTCGGGGAGAGATAATGGGCCACTTGGGCCTTGGTGGAAAGAGAGAGGGGCGGCCAGGGTGGGCCACGCGCCCCCTCTCCCTCTGGTCCGAATTGGACTAGGAGGGGGGCGGCGCCCCCCTCTTTCCTTCCTCCTCTCCCCCTTCCTTTCCCCTCCTAGTAGGAGTAGGAAAGGGGGAGTCCTACTCCTACTAGGAGGAGGACTCCTCCTCCTTGGCGCGCCCACAAGGGCCGGCCGGCCTCCCCTCTTGCTCCTTTATATACGGGGGCAAGGGGGCACCCCAGAACACACAAGTTGATCTACGGATCGTTCCTTAGTCGTGTGCGGTGCCCCCCTCCGCCATATTCCACCTCGGTAATATCGTCGCGGAGTTTAGGCGAAGCCCTGCGCCGGTAGAACATCATCATCGTCACCACACCATCGTGCTGACGGAACTCATCCCCGAAGCTTTGCTGGATCGAAGCCCGGGGATCGTCATCAAGCTGAACGTGTGCTGAACTCGGAGGTGCCGTACGTTCGGTGCTTGGATCGGTCGGATCGTGAAGACGTACGACTACATCAACCGCATTGTCATAACGCTTCCGCTTTCGGTCTACGAGGGTACGTGGACAACACTCTCCCCTCTCGTTGCTATGTCATCACCATGATCTTGCGTGTACGTAGGAATTTTTTTGAAATTACTACGTTCCCCAACAGTGGCATCCGAGCCTGGTTTTATGCGTAGATGTCATATGCACGAGTAGAACACAAGTGAGTTGTGGGCGATACAAGTCATACTGCTTACCAGCATGTCATACTTTGGCTCAGCGGTATTGTGAGATGAAGCGGCCCGGACCGACATTACGCATACGCTTACGCGAGACTGGTTTCACCGTTACGAGCACTCGTGCTTAAAGGTGGCTGGCGGGTGTCTGTCTCTCTCACTTTAGCTGAATCGAGTGTGGCTACGCCCGGTCCTTGCGAAGGTTAAAACAACACTAACTTGATGAACTATCATTGTGGTTTTGATGCGTAGGTAAGAACGGTTCTTGCTAAGCCCATAGCAGCCACGTAAAATTTGCAACAACAAAGTAGAGGACGTCTAACTTGTTTTTGTAGGGCATGTTGTGATGTGATATGGTCAAGACGTGATGCTATATTTTATTGTATGAGATGATCATGTTTTGTAACCGAAGTTATCGGCAACTGGCAGGAGCCATATGGTTGTCGCTTTATTGTACGAAATGCAAACGCCCTGTAATTGCTTTACTTTATCACTAAGCGGTAGCGATAGTCGTAGAAGCAATAGATGGCGTAAACGACAACGATGCTACGATGGAGATCAAGGTGTCGCGCCGGTGACGATGGTGATCACGATGGTGCTTCGGAGATCGAGATCACAAGCACAAGATGATGATGGCCATATCATATCACTTATATTGATTGCATGTGATGTTTATCCTTTATGCATCTTATCTTGCTTTGATTGACGGTAGCATTTTAAGATGATCTCTCACTAAAAATTATCAAGAAGTGTTCTCCCTGAGTATGCACCGTTCCCAAAGTTCGTCGTGCCCAGACACCACGTGATGATCGGGTGTGATAAGCTCTACGTCCATCTCCAACGGGTGCAAGCCAGTTTTGCACACGCAGAATACTCAGGTTAAACTTGACGAGCCAAGCATATGCAGATATGGCCTCGGAACACGGAGACCGAAAGGTCGAGCGTGAATCATATAGTAGATATGATCAACATAGTGATGTTCACCATTGAAAACTACTCCATCTCACGTGATGATCGGTTATGGTTTAGTTGATTTGGATCACGTGATCACTTAGATGACTAGAGAGATGTCTGTCTAAGTGGGAGTTCTTAAGTAATATGATTAATTGAACTTAAATTTATCATGAACTTAGTACCTGATAGTATTTTGCTTATCTATGTTTGTTGTAGATAGATGACTCCTGTTGTTGTTCCGTTGAATTTTAATGCGTTCCTTGAGAAAGCAAAGTTGAAAGATGATGGTAGCAATTACACGGACTGGGTCCATAACTTGAGGATTATCCTCATTGCTGCACAGAAGAATTACGTCCTGGAAGCACCGCTGGGTGCCAGGCCTGCTGCTGATGCAACTGACGATGTTAAGAACGTCTGGCAGAGCAAAGCTGATGACTACTCGATAGTTCAGTGTGCCATGCTTTACGGCTTAGAACCGGGTCTTCAACGATGTTTTGAACGTCATGGAGCATATGAGATGTTCCAGGAGTTGAAGTTAATATTTCAAGCAAATGCCCGGATTGAGAGATATGAAGTCTCCAATAAGTTCTATAGCTGCAAGATGGAGGAGAATAGTTCTGTCAGTGAACACATACTCAAAATGTCTAGGTATAATAATCACTTGATTCAACTGGGAGTTAATCTTCCTGATGATAGTGTCATTGACAGAATTCTCCAATCACTGCCACCAAGCTACAAGAGCTTCGTGATGAACTATAATATGCAAGGGATGAACAAGACAAAGCTCTTCGCAATGCTAAAAGCTGCGGAAGTAGAAATCAAGAAGGAGCATCAAGTGTTGATGGTTAACAAGACCACTAGTTTCAAGAAAAAGGGCAAAGGGAAGAAGAAGGGGAACTTCAAGAAGAACAACAAGCAAGTTGCTGCTCAAGAGAAGAAACCCAAGTCTGGACCTAAGCCTGAAACTGAGTGTTTCTACTGCAAGCAGACTGGACACTGGAAGCGGAACTACCCCAAGTATTTGGCGGATAAGAAGGATGGCAAGGTGAACAAAGGTATATGTGATATACATGTTATTGATGTGTACCTTACTAGAGCTCGCAGTAGCACCTGGGTATTTGATACTGGTTCTGTTGCTAACATTTGCAACTCGAAACAGGGACTACGGAATAAGCGAGCACTGGCCAAGGATGAGGTGACGATGCGCGTAGGAAACGGTTCCAAAGTCGATGTGATCGCGGTCGGCACGCTACCTCTACATCTACCTTCGGGATTAGTTTTAGACCTAAATAATTGTTATTTGGTGCCAGCGTTGAGCATGAACATTATATCTGGATCTTGTTTGATGCGAGACAGTTATTCATTTAAATCAGAGAATAATGGTTGTTCTATTTATATGAGTAATATCTTTTATGGTCATGCACCCTTGAAGAGTGGTCTATTTTTTTTGAATCTCGATAGTAGTGATACACATATTCATAATGTCGAAGCCAAAAGATGCAGAGTTAATAATGATAGTGCAACTTATTTGTGGCACTGCCGTTTAGGTCATATCGGTGTAAAGCACATGAAGAAACTCCATACTGATGGAATTTTGGAATCACTTGATTATGAATCACTTGGTACTTGCGAACTGTGCGTCATGGGCAAGATGACTAAAACACCGTTCTCCGGTACTATGGAGAGAGCAATAGATTTGTTGGAAATCATACATACAGATGTATGTGGTCCGATGAATGTTGAAGCTCGTGGCGGATATCGTTATTTTCTCACCTTCACAGATGATTTAAGCAGATATGGGTATATCTACTTATTGAAACACAAGTCTAAAACATTTGAAAAGTTCAAAGAATTTCAGAGTGAAGTGGAAAATCATCGTAACAAGAAAATAAAATTCCTACGATCTGATCGTGGAGGAGAATATTTGAGTTATGAGTTTGGTTTACATTTGAAACAATGCGGAATAGTTTCGCAACTCACGCCACCCGGAACACCACAACAAAATGGTGTGTCCGAACGTCGTAATCGTACTTTACTAGATATGGTGCGATCTATGATGTCTCTTACTGATTTACCGCTATCGTTCTGGGGTTATGCTTTAGAGACGGCCGCATTCATGTTAAATAGGGCACCATCAAAATCCGTTGAGACGACGCCTTATGAACTGTGGTTTGGCAAGAAACCAAAGTTGTCGTTTCTTAAAGTTTGGGGCTGCGATGCTTATGTGAAGAAACTTCAACCAGATAAGCTCGAACCTAAATCGGAGAAATGTGTCTTCATAGGATACCCAAAAGAAACAGTTGGGTATACCTTCTATCATAGATCCGAAGGCAAGACATTCGTTGCTAAGAATGGATCCTTTCTAGAGAAGGAGTTCTCTCGAAAGAAGTGAGTGGGAGGAAAGTAGAACTTGATGAGGTAACTGTACCTGCTCCCTTATTGAAAAGTAGTTCATCACATGAACCGGTTCCTGTGACACCTACACCAATTAGTGAGGAAGCTAATGATATTGATCATGAAACTTCAGATCAAGTTTCTACTAAACTTTGAAGGTCTACCAGAGTAAGATCCGCACCAGAGTGGTATGGTAATCCTATTCTGGAAGTCATGTTACTTGACCATGACGAACCTACGAACTATGAGGAAGCGATGATGAGCCCAGATTCCGCAAAATGGCTAGAAGCCATGAAATCTGAGATGGGATCCATGTATGAAAACAAAGTATGGACTTTGGTTGACTTGCCCGATGATCGGCAAGCCATTGAGAATAAATGGATCTTTAAGAAGAAGACTGACGCTGATGGTAATATAACTGTCTATAAAGCTCGACTTGTTGCGAAAGGTCTTCGACAAGTTCAAGGGGTTGACTACGATGAGACTTTCTCACCTGTAGCGATGCTTAAGGCTGTCCGAATCATGTTAGCTATTGCTGCATTTCATGATTATGAAATTTGGCAAATGGATGTCAAAACTGCATTCTTGAATGGATTTCTGGAAGAAGAGTTGTATATGATGCAGCCAGAAGGTTTTGTTGATCCAAAAGGTGCTAACAAAGTATGCAAACTCCAGCGATCCATTTATGGACTGGTGCAAGCATCTCGGAGTTGGAATAAACGCTTTGATAGTGTGATCAAAGCATATGGTTTTATACAGACTTTTGGAGAAGCCTGTATTTACAAGAAAGTGAGTGGGAGCTCTGTAGAATTTCTAATATTATATGTAGATGACATATTATTAATTGGAAATGATATAGAATTTCTGGATAGCATAAAAGGATACTTGAATAAAAGTTTTTCAATGAAAGACCTTGGTGAAGCTGCTTACATATTGGGCATCAAGATTTATAGAGATAGATCAAGACGCTTAATAGGACTTTCACAAAGCACATACCTTGATAAAATTTTGAAAAAGTTCAAAATGGATCAGGCAAAGAAAGGGTTCTTGCCCGTGTTACAAGGTGTGAAGTTGAGTCAGACTCAATGCCCGACCACTGCAGAAGATAGAGAGAAAATGAAAGATGTTCCCTATGCTTCATCCATAGGCTCTATCATGTATGCAATGCTGTGTACCAGACCTGATGTATGCTTAGCAATAAGCTTGGCAGGAAGGTACCAAAGTAATCCAGGAGTGGATCACTGGACAACAGTCAAGAACATCCTGAAATACCTGAAAAGGACTAAGGATATGTTTCTCGTATATGGAGGTGACAAAGAGCTAGTCGTAAATGGTTACGTCGATGCAAGCTTTGACACTGATCTGGACGATTCTAAATCGCAAACCGGATACGTATTTTTATTAAACGGTGGAGCTATAAGTTGGTGCAGTTCTAAACAAAGCGTCGTGGCGGGATCTACATGTGAAGCGGAGTACATAGCAGCTTCAGAAGCAGCAAATGAAGGAGTCCGGATGAAGGAGTTCATTACCGATCTAGGTGTCATACCTAGTGCATTGGGACCAATGAAGATCTTCTGTGACAATACTGGTGCAATTGCCTTGGCAAAGGAATCCAGATTTCACAAGAGGACCAAGCACATCAAGAGACGCTTCAATTCCATCCGGGACCAAGTCCAAGTGGGAGACATAGAGATTTGCAAGATACATACGGATCTGAATGTTGCAAACCTGTTGACTAAGGCTCTCTCACGAGCAAAACATGATCAGCACCAAGACTCCATGGGTGTTAGAATCATTACTATGTAATCTAGATTATTGACTCTAGTGCAAGTGGGATACTGAAGGAAATATGCCCTAGAGGCAATAATAAAGTTATTATTTATTTCCTCATATCATGATAAATGTTTATTATTCATGCTAGAATTGTATTAACCGGAAACATGATACATGTGTGAATACATAGACAAACATATAGTCACTAGTATGCCTCTACTTGACTAGCTCATTAATCAAAGATGGTTATGTTTCCTGACCATAGACATGTGTTGTCATTTGATTAACGAGATCACATCATTAGGAGAATGATGTGATTGACATGACCCATTCCGTTAGCCTAGCACTTGATCGTTTAGTATATTGCTATTGCTTTCTTCATGACTTATACATGTTCCTGTAACTATGAGATTATGCAACTCCCGTTTACCGGAGGAACACTTTGGGTACTACCAAACGTCACAACGTAACTGGGTGATTATAAAGGAGTACTACAGGTGTCTCCGAAGGTACATGTTGGGTTGGCGTATTTCGAGATTAGGTTTTGTCACTCCGATTGTCGGAGAGGTATCTCTGGGCCCTCTCGGTAATGCACATCACTATAAGCCTTGCAAGCAATGTAGCTAATGAGTTAGTTACGGAATGATGCATTACGTAACGAGTAAAGAGACTTGTCGGTAACGAGATTGAACAAGTTATTGGATACCGACGATTGAATCTCGGGCAAGTAACATACCGATGACAAAGGGAACAACGTATGTTGTTATGCGGTTTGACCGATAAAGATCTTCGTAGAATATGTAGGAACCAATATGGGCATCCAGGTTCTGCTATTGGTTATTGACCAAGAATAGTTCTAGGTCATGTCTACATAGTTCTCGAACCCGTAGGGTCCGCACGCTTAACGTTACGATGACAGTTTTATTATGAGTTTATAAGTTTTGATGTACCGAAGTTTGTTCGGAGTCCCGGATGTGATCACGGACATGATGAGGAGTCTCGAAATGGTCGAGACATAAATATTGATATATTGGACAACTATATTCGGACACCGGAAGTGTTCCGGACGTTTTCGGAGAAAACCGGAGTGCCGGAGGGTTACCGGAACCCCCCGGGGAGAGATAATGGGCCACTTGGGCCTTGGTGGAAAGAGAGAGGGGCGGCCAGGGTGGGCCGCGCGCCCCCTCTCCCTCTGGTCCGAATTGGACTAGGAGGGGGGGGGGGGCGGCGCCCCCCCTCTTTCCTTCCCCCTCTCCCCCTTTCTTTCCCCTCCTAGTAGGAGTAGGAAAGGGGGAGTCCTACTCCTACTAGGAGGAGGACTCCTCCTCCTTGGCGCGCCCACAAGGGCCGGCCGGCCTCCCCCCTTGCTCCTTTATATACGGGGGCAAGGGGGCACCCCAGAACACACAAGTTGATCTACGGATCGTTCCTTAGTCGTGTGCGGTGCCCCCATCCACCATATTCCACCTCGGTCATATCATCATGGAGTTTAGGCGAAGCCCTGCGCCGGTAGAACATCATCATCGTCACCACGCCGTCGTGCTGACGGAACTCATCCCCGAAGCTTTGCTGGATCGGATCCCGGGGATCGTCATCGAGCTGAACGTGTGCTGAACTCGGAGGTGCCGTACGTTCGGTGCTTGGATCGGTTGGATCGTGAAGACGTACGACTACATCAACCGCGTTGTCATAACGCTTCCGCTTTCGGTCTACGAGGGTACGTGGACAACACTCTCCCCTCTTGTTGCTATGTCATCACCATGATCTTGCATGTACGTAGGATTTTTTTTGAAATTACTACGTTCCCCAACACCATGATCATTGCGACAACTAAACTCTAGATCATCACCCCGATGCCATGAACAATGCACACAAAGCACCCCTTCCCAAAACATGAAAGAATCCAGACGACACGAACACTATGTCCTAGATAAACACCAACAACAGTGAGAGCCCTCACACTCGAGGAGGATCAGGAGGAACCTTATTCTCCGCCGCCATCATCATCATCGGAGCCAAAGCCATTGACAACCAAAGACCCTAATTAAAAAAACCTAGACCATTAGATGGACGGGGGGCAAGATCACGGGGTTCCCCTCCCCATTCCCCCCCCCCCCGTCGTAGCCGGAGTAGCCGGCAAATGTGAAAGAACCCCGGTGATGTTGGTGGCCAGGTCGACATCTCTCCTTTCTCCCGCCCATGGTAGCTAGGTTAGATGTGTTTCTCCTAACATTTCAGCCCATAAAATTCCAGCCATTTTGCAGGATCTTGCTTTTTTTGCCTAAACGGGTCCGCTAAACGAAGCCCAGCCCGTAATTTTTTTACAAGCACTATATCTATGGCGCCGACTGGGTTTTAGGGTTAGCAAACCCTATCCCTCCGCCACAATCCCCCGCGTCGCCGCTAGCCCTCCCCAATTCCAGTAACAAATCCCGCCGCTTTTCCTCCTTTTTTCTTCTCCTCCATGGCCGGGTGGTGCTCGCATGCATGGTGGCCGTGGCGGATCGCTGCCGCACAATGACACAAGCTCGCATGGCATGACGCAGAGGCTGCCAGCTCCAGCCAGCCTGTCGTCGAGCCATGGCTCAAAGCAAGCCTGCGATCGCAGCTGGCTCTCCTGCAGCGGCGCGTGTCAGTGTCAAAACTGGCGGATCTCAGGTAAGGGGTCCCAAGTTGTGGATCTTGGATCAATGGGGAACAAGGGACAAAGGACACGATGTTTACCCAGGTTCGGGCCCTCTCTAAGAGGTAAAACCCTACGTCATGCTTGATTATATTGAGGTGTATAGGATGATTATAGATTTGATCTACCATGAGATCAGACGAACTAAACCCTAGATGAGTAGGATGATGGTTTTTGTTCTCCTAGCCTCTACGGCCTAAAACCCTCTGGTTTATATAGACACCAGGGGTGCTAGGGTTACCTATCGTCGGTTACAACAAGGGAATAAACATGCCGAATCTCCTATCTTGACTTGGATTACACACTAAGGCACCAAAGATTTCCTGTCCGGATACGATGCCGCCCAATAGCCCAGCCTTCCAGCGGCGGTAGTGCGGTCCGACTGTCCGGCCCATGAGAGATAGGCCGGCAGTCCGAGGACCCCCTAGTCCAGGACTCCCTCAGTAACCCCCGAACTAGCCTCCAAGGTTGGTTCCTTATAGCTTTTGCACCTACAGTCCCCGGCTTGCGGGGTGAGTTCCTCTCCTTGTGTGTTCAGAGTGATTCCTCCTAGCCAAGCCTTTTAAAGAGCCATTTTAGCAGAGTTCGGCCATGTGCTTGACCGGGTTGTATCCGAAATCCGAATTGTTGGCATTACTTAGCCTTGAAGGCTAACCACCTGAATGCAAATAGTGCCCCTGCCTGACAAATTTTGGCAAAGGGTCACGGCCGGTCACAAACATCAAAACCTTGTGAGAACTTGATGCGTGGCTCGAGGCAACTCTTCCATTGGTACGTCTCGTTGAGGCAAAGATCATGCCCCATTTTTTAAGGGATATGATCAATGATTTCGATCAACCCACTCACGCATAACATCACGAGTATATCGGGAAGTGGCGAGGTCTCCGGCGTAGTAAAAGGACCTTTGGTATTACGACGGCTTCTAAAAGGGGAACGACCACCGCTATCGGTGGACGCCTTCTCCTTCCTCTTATCATCACTTTCCCAATCTATAGATCCCCGATGCCACAAACCACCTCTCCTCAAGCACTTCTTCCTAGCCCCCTAATCTAGTGCTAAGGGAAAGTGGGAGGCCTCGAGCGTCACCAACGGCGACATCGAGGACCTGAAATGAGTTGGTTACCTCCCTGCCAACATCGCTCACCGGATTCCAGAAGAGGACCAGGTCATCTCGATGCCCCTCCCTGGCGAGAGGGTTGTGTTCGTCCCCCACTTTGTCCGGGTCTGGGCTTCCCACTCCACCCCTTCGTCAAGGGGTTAATGTTTTTCTACGGGCTAGACTTTCACGATCTAGCCCCGAACTCCTTCCTCCACATCTCGGCCTTCATCGTTGTTTGCGAGGTGTAGGATCGAGAGTATGTCTAGGGGGGTGATTAGACTACTTGACCAAATAAAAACTTAACCTTTTCCCAATTTTAGTTCTTGGCAGTTTTTAGCAACTTAGCACAAGTCAAGCAATCATGATACAATTCAAGCAAGCATGCAATGAGTATATAAGCAGCGAAAAGTAAAGCATGCAACTTGCAAGAAAGTAAAGGGAGGGGATTGGAGAGAGCAAACGCAATTGGAGACACGGATGTTTTTGACGTGGTTCCGATAGGTGGTGCTATCATACATCCACGTTGATGGAGACTTCAACCCACGAAGGGTAATGGCTGCGCGAGTCCACGGAGGGCTCCACCCACGAAGGTTCCACGAAGAAGCAACCTTGTCTATCCCACCATGGCCATCGCCCACGAAGGACTTGCCTCACTAGGGTAGATCTTCACGAAGTAGGCGATCTCCTTGCCCTTACAAACTCCTTGGTTCAACTCCACAATCTTGTTGGAGGCTCCCAAGTGACACCTAACCAATCTAGGTGACACCACTCTCCAAAAGGTAATAGATGGTGTGTAGTTGATGAACTCCTTGCTCTTGTGCTTCAAATGATAGTCTCCCCAACACTCAACTCTCTCTCATAGGATTGGATTTGGTGGAAAGAGGATTTGAGTGGAAAGCAACTTGGGAAAGGCTAGAGATCAAGATTCATATGGTAGGAATGGAATATCTTTGTCTCAACACATGAGTAGGTGGCTCTCTCTTAGAAAATGAGTAGTGGAAGTGTAGGCACATTGTGATGGCTTCCCCCCTGAATGGAGGGGTATATATAGCCTCCACACAAAATCTAACCGTTACACACAATATACCAAACTTGGTGGGACCAAATCATAAAACTCGGTCAGACCGATTCAGTAAATTATGTGACCGTTAGGAATTTTGGTGGGACCGACATGTCAACTCGGTGGGACCGATGTCATTAGGGTTAGGGCATAACATAATCTTAGTTTGACCGATTACACAAACTCGGTTGGACCGACTTTGGTAATAAGCAAACAGAGAGTTGGTCAGGCAAACTCGATGGGACCGATTCGCTCATCTTGGTTGGACCGAAACGTTACGAAAGGGAAACAGAGAGTTTACATTGCAAACTCGGTGGGACCGATCGCTCATCTCGGTTTGACCAAAACATTACGAAGGGAAACAGAGAGTTTACAATCCCATCTCGGTGAGACCGAGATCCCTATCGGTGAGACCAAAAAGAATAGGGTTTCTAGCAGTGGCTATGTCAAAGAACTCGGTGGCGCCGGATGAATCAAATCGGTGGGGCCGAGTTTGACTTTTGGTTTGGGACATATGTGCATGTGATAAACTGGTTGAGGGCTTTGGAGCATATCATTAAGCATCATGAGAGCAAGCAAGCCATTAAGCAACACATAATCCCCTTTTAATAGTATTGGCTTTCCTATAGACTCAATGTGATCTTGGATCACTAAAAGTAAAATGAAGAGTCTTGAGCTTTTAGAGCTTGAGCCAATCCTTTGTCCTTAGCATTTTGAGGGGTCCACAATCCTAATCCATGCCGTGCCAATCATTGAACTTTCCTGAAATATTTATCTCGAAATGGCATTAGTACAATGAGCTATATGTTGTTGATCATTACCAAAACCACCCAGGGATAGTTGCACTTTTAGTCTCCCCCTTTTGGTAATTGATGACAACATATAGATCAAAGCTTCGACAAATGATGATAAGATTGAAATACATTGTCGCTTTGAGAAGTATGTGAAAAGCAAGAGCTCCCCCTAAATTTGTGCATTATTTAAAATTTGCTTTGGACTGCAAATGCATAATGTGTTAGGATCATGGGTCACTCTTCCATGTCACATACATCTTGGTGGAGCGCTCAAAATGATAACAATAAAAACATGCACTCATCACCAAGGAAAGTGAATGATCATAAATGGATATAAGGGATAATATCATTCAAGCACACATTAAAGTAGCATATAATCAACCACATGATTATACAAGTATCTCACACAGGAAATAATGTAGCAAGCAGACATACAATAAAGTTCAAGCAAATAAAGTTCAAGAGAGATAAAAAGCAACACACACTCTCTCTCAAAAGCTATGATCTATACATATTTTCTCCTCCTTTGGCAACAAGTTAGCAAAAAGTTCAAATATGCATAGTGCTATGCGTCTCTCTCAGGCTTGGTCTCCATGAGGCGGTGTAGAGATGACTCCAAGGACGAAGGCTTTTGTAGATGTAGCTGGAGCTGCTAGAGTGGGTGCTGGAGGTGGTACTGAAGATGTGGCTGCTGGTGCAGATGTAGTGGCTCTAGTGTCTGGAACATGCTCTGCAACAGACCTCTGACCTCTGGGCACTCTAGTGAAAGCATCTGTAGTAGCCTTGCCTTTCTTCTCCTCTACTTCCTTCTGGAGTTTCTCAACAACTGACTGAATGTCAGTAACTTTGACATCAAGATCAAAATTTCTGCTCTATGATTCTTTCCAAACTCTCCTGATTTTGAGTCAGGGTGGCCAAGCCCTGCTCAATCCTCAAGGTAGATTGGATCAGATATCCAAGTTGATCTTGTTTACTCTTTAAGAACACCTGAGATGCCTCTTCGACACTTGGCATCTTTGCAGCTTTCTCTGCCCTTGCCTTCTCTCTTTGTTCAAGTGCTTGCACTAATGAAGGATCTTTCTCATCCATGACTACAGTGTTGTCTTCAAAAATCTAGTCTGAGAGGTAGATGCTCCTTGTCCAACAAATAAGTGTCTGTGCCCATCTTGGAGTTGATGAGCACCTGAATATGTGGATCATACCCACAAGACCTCTTCTGATCTGCAGTTGTCCTCTTGATTGTTTCCACAATCAAACTCATCACCTTGAACTTCTGAGGGACATCAAATATATGCAGCAAGTTGATGGAATGTCCTCTTATCATGCTGTGATATCCAGATTTTGGCACAAGAGTGTGCCTCAGAATAGTGTTGATTGTAGGCAGTCCTGACAACAAGTGCTTCACTGATCCAAACTTGTGAGTTTCTAGATCTTCATCAGGAATCTCCTTGTACATGCTGGCCATAGAGTTGTGATCTTTATTCTTCTTGGCATACACATCCAAGTCATCCTCATGAGCTGATGGGGCATTGATCAATTTAGCCCGTTCATCAACTTTAGACTGGTACCTTGTACCCTCTGACATCCATACAATTCTACCATCTGGTTAGAAGTGAGCAGTGGAGTAGAATTGCATGATCAGCTCATTATTCCACTTGGTAAGCTTCTGGCCAACAAATGTGTCAACTTCGCAAGCCTTGAAGATATCAAGCACACCTGGGAAATGATCTTCATTTTCCTTGATGTATGTCCAGTCAATCCATCTCATGTCACATACTATAGGCTTCTTGTCAAGCAAAACAGTTTCATAGAAGTCCTGTTGTTCCTTAGTGTGAAACCTGTAATCCACAGTAATTCTTCTCCTTACAACATATGGATCTGACTGTCTCCAGAGTCTCAGTCCTGCATCCTTCCTGAGTTTCATGTCCTCTGCCACTAGATGTGTGTCATTGTGGTGTGGAATCTTAGGTTTGAGCTTCCTTAGCACTTGGGCTTCAGCTTCTTCTTCTTCAACTTCAGGCACTGGGGCCTTGTTCTTTTCCTCAGCAGGGATGTTTCTGGTACTCCTCTTGGGTGCAGACTTGGTGGCTGGAGCAGCTTTGGGAGCAGGTTTGGGCTTAGGAGCAGCCCCTGACTTAAGTACATCTCCCATTAGCTTTTGTGCCTTAGGTGCTGGAGCAACATCCTCTTCCTCTTCTTCATCAGATCTCATCATTGAGGGCTTGCCAATATCCTGGCAATGGTCTTCTTGACCCTCTCTTTCCTCTTCTTCTTAGCCACAACAGGTTCTTTGGGTTCAGATCCCAAAGTTTGAGTGGATGCTCTGGGCTTTGACATTGGAACTCTTCTTGCAGGTGCCTTCCTATTCAGCCCTGGCTTGGTTGAAGCAGCAGTTCCAAATTCCTTCTTTACCACTTTCTTCTTAGAAGTGGCCTAATCCTCAGCTGCAACATAGTCTTCATCCTCTGAATCTGAAGTTCTCTTCTTTCTTGCTCTAGTAGCTGCCTTGGGCAAGTTACTAGGTGTGCTCCGCTGCCCTCATCATAGCTGCTGGAGGGACTAGTGCCCTCACTCAACTGCTCTTGCTATTGAGATCTGTTCTGGCTGTCACTCTGGTCAGACATCTTGTAGGCAAACTGTCAGTAGACCCTATGAATAGGTTGTAGATGAGGTAGAGTAGATGAGCATCACAAAGTATAGAGGTTTTACAAAAAAAATGAGTCAAAAATCTTAGTTTTAGTTCTCTATAGAAGTGATCTCAGAGCTACCAAATTGACAAACTCGGTGATACCGAAGCAACACTAGGAACCTAAACTAGTGAACTCGGTCAGACCGAGTCACAATTCAGTGGCACCGAGATTGCTAGGGTTTCACAGAATCCTGAACTCGGTCACACTGATTTGCAATTTTTGGTCAGACCAAAAAAGGCATGTGCAATGGCCTAAGCCGAATCGGTGAGACCGATTTCTATGATTCGGTCGGTCCGAGATGAGTTCTGCGGAGAGCTAACCCTAATTTTTTTGAAACAAACTAGGTCTAAGGAGGATTTGGCTGGATAGATTAATCTCATTTGTGGCAAGATTCATGGCGTTGTCCTTGTTCTAGGAATCGGAGTTAAAATGACAGCATAAGGGGTCGAACACGTACCCTATAATGGCGAGTGTTCGCTACGGCGGCGACGATGGAGCAGAATTCGTCGACGACGGCTGAATCCAACGGTAGGAGGTCGTTGGTGGCAAGGAGGCGATACGGAGACCTGAGGCGGCAGAGCGGGACACGCGCGGGATGAGAGGATTTGAAGTAATTTCCAAAATATCACCCATGGGTATATATATCCCGAACCTGTCGGTATGACCGAGTGGAACAACTCGGTGGCACCAAGATTGCAGAATCGCAAGCGGTTGCTGCAACTCGGTGTGACCAAAGTGTTCAAATCGGTTGCACCGAGATGAAAACCTAGATCAACTTAGTGAACTCAGTGTGACCGAAATGGATGTCTCAGTCAGACCGAAATGCACAAAGAGGTTTTGGAAGTTTTAGTCTATGATGAATCGGGGACTCCAAGTGCTCCTCACACAGAGTGGTTCGAATCTGACTTGATCAAAGTTTGTGATGTAGCATGAATAGAGTTTGAGACGAGAAAAGCATAGATAGCTAGAGAAGGTTCTTAGACATTCTTGTCCATCCACTTGGCAAAAGAGAAAAAGCCAAACAAGCAAAACAACAAGTGGATGTCCTTGAATGAGTAAAATATGTAAATGACATGCTGACACAATAAAATGGCAAATGAAATATGTGACAAAGCATGCACAACCAATTCTAGCATCTATCAAGCAATTGGCGATGACTAGGTCATCTATATATGAGTATATTGAATTAGGAGTCAAATGAGAACATTTGATCATAGGTCATACTCATCGTTTAAGCACAAGTGGGGTTACCACTTTTACATAAAGCATTGTTGTGTTCACACCATTAGATTTGCTTTAGCTCAATTCTTTAGAGGAAAGCTCCCCCTAGATGTGAGATTCCCCCTAAGAGGGATGAACTAACCTTGTGTTTTGTCGATGATGACTTCATCTAGGTGTTGAAGATGTGGGTGCTCAATGTTGTTGTAGATCATTCGGAGCAATCCATTGGAGTGAGTTGCACTTTCAATACCTACACGGGTTAGTCCCACAAGGAACAAACAAGGATATCCATAGACATAGAGTGAAGTATACACAAGATGATGTCCATGAAAGCATTAGGTTACCTTGTCCCTTGTCTTACCAAAAAGAGGGTTTGTGACTCCTTGAACTAGTGCATGATATGAAGGTTGTTTACATTTGTCCTTGCCAAATGATATGAGTGAAATTTGTTGGCGGAGTCACCCCCAAGAACTCTCTAGTTCTTCTTCTTTCGGATCCACCACTACAAAAAAATACACTTATGTGATGATACGTGTTTGTCACAGTAGGTCGCGTTTTTTGTCATGCATGTACATTGTCACAGCCCTAGATTTTGCTTGTATTAGTTGCATCATAGAGCACTCTTGAATCATGTCTAAATTTCTGAAACTTGAACTGAGGAAATTTAGAAGCCTCAAAACCCTAAATAAAAGAAGGGCAAAAACCCTAAAATCTCATTCATTGTTCGAAAATGCTCTTCTTAGATGTTTAATATTTTTGGCAAGGGTTTTGATCCAAACCAAAAATATTGAACATTTTTAAGGATTTATTTTTGGGACTTTGAATTTAAATCATTAGCTATTTGAATTTGAATTATATTCATATAACTAGAATATAATTTCAAATACCCCTCAAATATTTTATGAGCTTTTGGAAAAGTCCATCTAGCAAAATAAAAATATTCAGAGGAGCTTTTGGCATTGTTTGAATTATTTTAAATTCAAAACAATGGCAAAATAGATTAAAAAAAATAAAACAATCAGAAATAAAATAGAGCAGAGAAAACCTTACCTGACGCAGCCCACCTGGCAGCCCGCTGGCCGGCCCAGCACTGTGCTGGCCCATGCCAGCCACCTGCTTCCTCCCGCCAGAGCAGGCAGGCAGCTGCCTGTCGGCCGCGCGAGCCGCCGTGCGCCACCTCCTGCTTCCCCGGACCTCCTAGATGACGCTACGGAGACACCCAGAGCCTCCCCTCGTTCTCCCCTCTCCCTCTGGACCGCTCCCCCTCCTCTGGCTCTCTCCTTCCCTCTCTTCCCTGTGAGCCCCGAGCGCAGCCATCGCCGCCGTTCGCCATAGCCGCGGCCACTGGCCACCCCACGCAATTCCGACGCGCCCAGAAGCTCCGCCACATTGTCTTCTTCATCTTCAATGAGCCACGCAAGCCGGGAGGGCCTGGAACACCGCCATCACTATCGTCTTCCACCTCGGGCTCCGACCACCGCCGCCGTCGATTCGCCGTCTCCATCGCCTCCCCGAGCACGCCGACCTTCTCTTCGAACTCACCGTGAGCCCCTGTCCATTTCCCCTCTCTCCCCGTGCCCGTCCGCGCCTTCTAACCACCCTGGCTGTCGGAGCCGACAGTTCCTCGCCGCCGGCGATGACGCAGACAAGGCCAGAGCCACCGTAGCTAACTCCCGAGCACGGCAACGTGCTCCACACCTCACCAGGAACCTAACACACACACCAGCTTCCCCTCCCGTGCCCCCTAGTGCCAACCCCGACCCCGCCCCAACTCCGGCGGCCACCTAGGTCGTCGCCGGCGCCGATTCCGACCGCCCCGACCCCAACTGACTCCACCAGAAGTTGCGGCATGTTCCCAGCTACCCATAGCAACCCTCCGTGGCTCGTTTGGTTGCCGAAACGGCCAAAACCACTCTCGCCGCCGCGTCGGGCTCGCCGGCGGCTAAACGCCGGCGACCGTTGACCCTTGACCGGCGTGGGTTGACCCCACTGCCCGGTTTGACTCTCCCCTCTCTCCCACTGACATGCGGGCCCCGCCCGGCTAACCAAGTTAGTTAGGGTTAATTTTAATTAGGTTAGTTAGTCCAGACACTGACACGCGGGACCCACTGTCAGGTTTGACCGGACAGTGACCTGTTGACCTGCTGACGTCACCCCGACGTCATGCTGACGCAATTAACAATTTTCTGGATTTATTTTAAGTCAGGAAATTCCAGAAAATTGTATAAACTTCAATAAATCATAGAAAATTAACCGTAACTCCAAATGAAATAATTTATATATGAAAAATTATCAGAAAAATTCAAGGAATCCATCTGTACCGTTTTCATGCATGTTAGAACAACCTTTGTTCACTATTTAGGTCAAATCAAATAAAGGCATTTGAATAATAACATATGGAGTTTGAATTTGAACTTAGGGTTCAAACCAACTCCATTTAACTTGCTGCTAGTTGCATTAGCTCAAATCACATCATATTGCCATGTCATGAGCATGCATCATATTATGCATTGCATTGATCGTGCTTCTTCTGTGTTTGCCGGTGTTGTTCCCCCTCGATAGACGTTGTACCGACGATGTGATCGTTGACACTGATGAAGACTCAATGCTATCTTCAGAAGTGCCAGGCAAGCAAAACCCCCTTGTTCATTCCAATAAAATCCCACTCTCTCGCTCCTGCTCTCTTTTACTGCATTAGGACAACACCGATTCAACTGTTACATGCTGCGGTAGTTGAACCCCTTTATCCTCTGCATGACCTGTCATTGCCACAGTAAATAGATGAAACCCACTAGCATGAGTAGGAGTTGTTTGAGCCCTGATGTGCCTACTCATTCATGCTTGTTTGTCATGCCTGCTACTGCTTAGAGTTGAGTCAGGTCTGATTCATCGGGGATGAATCAGAGGTGTGTGAACATGTCCTACTGTGTGTGAGCTAAGTGTGTGAACACGATTTGGTAAAGGTAGCGGTGAGAGGCCATGTAGGAGTACATGGTGGGTTGTCTCATTGCAGCCGTCCTCAGGAACTGAGTTCTGTGTTTGTGATCCATGACCAGTTACTACCACACATTGGGTTCCGGTAACTCGACCCCTCTCGACTTATTAATCAACATGACCTCTGTCCAGGAGTTGCAACTAGTTTCTGGTGTTTGTAGGTAGTGTTAGTAGTCTACCAAGTGGCACCCAGTACAGGTGGGCTTGGGACAGACTAGGCACAGTGGCCCGGTGTACCAAGTGGCACCCGGTTGGTGGGCTTGGGAACCCTGCACACATCGTTTGGGGCCGTAAGCGACACCCCGGCCGGATCTCCTTGCGGATGGAACCCGAATAGGCGATAAACCTGGACTAGAGACTTGTTCGGTTAGTCAGGTCGTGGCCGACTCCCTCGCCCGGCTTCCGCTTGAAGGTTGCCGAGGTACATGACGTGTACAGGGCGATAAGTGGCGAAAGCGTGTGTGAAGAAGTACACCCCTGCAGGGTTATCATTATCTATTCGAATAGCCGGATTCCTCGGATATGGAAACTTGGACCCCTTGTACAGTTCATAGACAAGTGAAAGTGGATACTCTAAAATACGCAAGATAAGCGTGAGTGCTATGGATGGCGTTCTCGTAGGGAGACGGGAGCGGTTCCATAGTGGTGTATTGGTTGGTGAATATGTGGACTCGTGTGCGCCACCTCAAAAAAGTTACATTGCAGTCGTAGTTCAGGTTAGCCACCGAGTCAAAGCTGGCTTGCTGCAGTCAAACTCCACCATCCGCTTTGTTGATAATGATGCATATGTAGATAGTTCTGATGTAAGTCTTGCTGGGTACATTTGTACTCACGTTTGCCTATTTTATGTTTTTGCAGAGAGACTTCAGTCTCACTAGTAGTTCCTCTTGGACTTTTACGTTTAGCTTGTTACCTCAACTACGATCTTGTGCCCTCGGCAGGATCTGGTAGATAGTCAGGCTTCTCAGCCTTTTTCATTTATAGTTGTCTGTACTTAGACATGTTAAGCTTTCGCTTGTGTTTTGACTTGTATGCTCTGATTGTTGGGTCATGAGACCCATGTTTGTAATATCTCGCTCCTCAGAGCCTATTGATTAAATACTTGAGTCGTAGAGTCATGTTGTGATGCCATGTTGTATTTGCACATATCGAGCATATTGTGTGTATGTTATTGAAATGCTTGGTATGTGTGGGATCTGACTATCTAGTTGTTTATCTTTAGTAGCCTCTCTTACCGGGAAATGTCTCCTAGTGTTTCCACCGAGCCATGGTAGCTTGCTACTGCTCCGGAACACTTAGGCTGGCCGGCATGTGTCCTTCTTCGTTCCTGTGTCTGTCCCTTCGGGGAAATGTCACGCGATGAATACCGGAGTCCTGTTAGCCCGCTATAGCCCGGTTCACTGGAGTCCTGTTAGCCCAGTGCTACAGCCTGGATTCACTCGCTGATGACCGACACGTTCGATGCTGGGTCATGGATGCCTGTCCCTGTAAGTTTGTGCCACTTTGGGTTTACGACTAGCCATGTCAGCCCGGGCTCCTTATCATATGGATGCTAGCGACACTGTCATATACGTGTGCCAAAAGGCGCAAATGGTCCCGGGTAAAGGTAAGGCGACACCCGTGGGAACACCGTGCATGAGGCCGCAAAGTGATATGAGGTGTTACATGCTAGATCGATGTGGCATTGAGTCGGGGTCCTGACAGCGTTGGTATCAGAGCTTGACTGCCTGCTGGATTACCAAGCCAAACTGGTCGAAGTTGAGTCTAGAAATGCTTTAGTTATATAAGGGAATTGATTGTGGGATGGAACGTAAGGCTCTTTTTACTCCTTATACCTCATGGCCCTCTGATCTGAGTCATCCTCTTCTCTTCTACGGGGACTAAGAACTAGGCCTTCTCATCTATCTATCAGGATGACGTGTTACTAATCCGTAGACTTATAAGATTGTTGGATTTAAGCTTGAGTTCAGTTCCTACGACTTCTGCATGTTAATTGTTGATCTCGAAACCTTGATATTGTGCTTCTGAGTGGTTATGCCACCATTTTGTGAATGTCTCAAGTCTTTTCTGAGCATTTACAGCCGTTACGCTGTCCGAGTCATCCCAGGTTTCTAAATAGTCTGATGCATTTGCAAATCCTTTCTTTCCGTTCCCGATGTCCTTTATGGCCAGATTAACCACACTAGACGGTGAGTTGAGGTACTCTATTGCCTCGACATTTATGTTGGAGCTAGTATTATGACCCTAGGTGTCTTAGGGGATCATCTAGTAATTTAGCCATGATTTGTGTCCCAGTGTGATGATTCTGGCCATCATTCTTGTAAGCATCCCGTGATGCCACTTAGTTAGTAGGCATTTCACTTCTGGGTTTTGAACCCGAGATTCACCCTACTTACTTCACGTTGATAGTAATTGCTAGCTCCCTTAGGTTATTAGTAACCTTGCTATAGTCCTTGAAGTCTGTGGTATCTTCTTCTTCCAAATACCATGAACTACTTATGGCAGAAGTTCCTCGTTGAACTGAACGATCACAACCAGAGTGCTCTTGATGAGTTCTCCATTATATATTGTGGCTCTGCCAGTTCTACTTTTCTGCATGGGTTATCCGGAAGAAATATGTTGAACTTCGTTCGACATGCTAAACCATGCATCCACAACTCAGAAAATCGTATGTTCCTTTGAGTTGTCCATCTTTAGTTGTTTTCTGGCCCTTGTATATCAATTGATATTCAGGAGTAGTTATGCATCCGTGTTCATCATTGCCACTACTCTTGTGGTCTGTCAAGCCATTCCATTCAGGATGAATAGGAGAAACAAACTCCAGAACCTCATCCATATCTAGGATTGGGTCAAAGCAATTGTATTCCGCAGATCAAGTTGCAATCCAGCTTCTGGTCTGTTCTACCTTGAAGTATTACCATCTTTATATCAGGAATATCATGGGAATTGCACACCATCTTATGAATTCTTGACGCAGTAATACTTCTTATCATCATTGATAATTTCTCGGTTTCCGTGTTATTATAACCGGAATGCCGGCAAGTGAATCGTGGTGTGTGAAATCAATACTCCTAGCAACTCCGTTGCTTGGTAGTTAAATGGACAATAACGTCATCCTTAGCGAGTTGACTATTGAATCATCACCCTAAGGTTGATCGTGCTACCTAGTCCATTTTCCTGGTGCACTCCTCGATTGATGAGATAGGATTTTGTTAAGTCCTCGCTCATTTGATCATATCGTCTTGCCCTGAAAAGCAAGATTGTTCTCGAGCTTAGTAACATATCGGTGGTTCGTGATTTTCCGTATATCTTCTCGGAAGTATTACCAGGTTGTCACCTGACCGCTATGTTGAGTTCGTGATCAAGATGGTCTCCTGTAAACCACCCCTTCTCCAAGAATCTGTGTGGGATACCCCTGAGCTAGTTGGTCAAGCTAAACAACAACTTGGAGAGTTGGAAGATAAAAGCTTGCCTGACTTAGTTCATGTTAAGGGATATCTTTTTTTTGTGTGTGTGTGTGTGTGTGTGTGTGTGTGTTGAAGAAAGATGGTATCTTCATCAATTGGTCCTTGTGAACAATTGTTGGATCTATTATCTTACCCAAACCTTTGATTTAAGTATGGGCTATCGTCAAATCAAATCAGAACCAACGATGTTCGTAATACTGTCTTATTCGTGGATTTTCCTCGAGCATACACCATTATATCTTTTGGTCTGACCAATTCTATCACCGTGTTCACTTAACTATGGAATTCCTTTTAAAAGGGAACCTGGATGAATTGTTGTTGAGCCCATCGACAACATCCTTATCTTCTCCATGATTCTGTTGGACATTAAGCTAGTGTTGGAAACTTTGTAAACAATGCCTTCGAGTTCCATCTCTGAGGTATATGTTTGGATGAAAGAAGTGACTCCCTTTGATTCACGTGCATTTGATGTAAGTTGCCGTCGTGAATTCGAGAAAGTTTGTTTTACTCCTCTGGAATCATCCCAAGTCAGTCATGCACGTGCAAAGTATTCTGTGGTCTGTTAGACTGATCATCTTCGTTCCATATGAATTCTGTAGCACACCAAGCCACTGACTGATTTGTTCTAGGAGAAGGAGTTCTTTTTAAGAGCTAACCCGGGCTTAATCAAGAACTTTGATATCCTCGTTGATGGTTCCCAACCAGAACTCGGTAGTGTTTTATTATAAGACTACCATGTGGTCATGCTTGTCTGGGACAACATGTTCACATGTTTGTAGCAGAACCAACTCATGTTTTGGAGCTTGCTATCGTAGTTCATTTCCTGAGAATCTCGCAACGTCATCTCGTCGATTTGTGTTGCAAACTTTCATTTTTCTTCCTAGACTCGATGAGTCTGGAATATCCTGACACCAACCAGATCTGAATCTCAGGCAGATATGATGGTTGGAACATTTCCCAAGAACTATAATATTGGTCCCTCGATAACCAGTAAAGTGGATGTCGTGGCCAACACAACCAGCCGGAAGACCTATTATTGTAGTATCTTGTTTGAGGAAGTTGGCCACCTCCCCATAGGGATTTCGTAGGATTTACTCCCTAGTTGCCCTATGGATTTCTGTGTTCCGAAGTCCGACCTTTTACTTGATGTTCTGGATATAAAACCATATCTATGGGTGGATTACGCTAGCACATCAAGGAGAACATTAGAAGCGGAGTGCTAAATGTCTCTCGGTCGATCATCCAGATTTTATTTCCTTGGCCTCGCCAAGGGTGAAATCTGAGAAGTGTTATCTTCCTTTGCATCTGCATCATCCATCATCATTTATCATGGTAGCAAGTTGTGTTGCCAGGATCCTTGACACGGATATTGGTAAAATCTTGATGAATATGGAGATGCTCAAGTTCTTGAGAGCACGCACAAGCGCTAGGTGTTATCATCGGCACTAACTGGATTGCTCTCAGTTTCCTCGGCAATGCTATGACCTTTTCAAACAGTGAATTCACTCTCTATTGTTGGGTTCTTCCCTAGTTACCAGAATCATTCCCAGCATTTGCATTTTGTTCCCAGCTTGCACCGCCAATGTGCCATTCTACCATGGGTCTCCTCCATTTCCGGTGATAAGCAAAAATCATCCATTACGTTGTCTTCAACAAGGTAATCCACATCATCCAAGTCCGAGTATGCCATTCTACCGACCCCCGCCAATCGATTGCTGTGATTTGCCTTAGGCTGATATAGAGAGTCTCAATGATCTCTATATCAAAGGTAATTCTTTTTGCCACTTAAGGTAATAATCTACGAATCACCCTCCTCCAGGATGTTTCGTCGTGGTATCATGGCCGCTCAACTCCTCGCTATGTTGACAATCGTTTACCACCTTCTTAGGTGTGGAATTGTTGTCTACCTAGTGAACCTCCGTCATCTGTTTCACTCCATTCCTATGGATGTGTGCTTCGTCTCTCAGCTCGAGAGATGTTGCTATGTCTCATTCCGTGGGTTAATCCTGAGTTGTTCGACCTTCGAGAAGAACAATTCTTTTAGGGTTTTCCCTTTCCTCTCGTTGTCATGTTAGTTGGAGTTCTCAGAGCAAGACTTCGAGACAATGATGGTGAACGAATCAATGTTCAGTTGAAGTGCAACCTGGATCGTGAAGATTGTGTTAGGTCGCGTTCCCCATCGTCTTACCCTACACTTGAACCTCAGGTCAAGATTCTTGTTTAGTGGGGGTGAGTTGTCACAGCCCTAGATTTTGCTTGTATTAGTTGCATCATAGAGCACTCTTGAATCATGTCTAAATTTCTGAAACTTGAACTGAGGAAATTTAGAAGCCTCAAAACCCTAAATAAAAGAAGGGCAAAAACCCTAAAATCTCATTCATTGTTCCAAAATGCTCTTCTTAGATGTTTAATATTTTTGGCAAGGGTTTTGATCCAAACCAAAAATATTGAACATTTTTAAGGATTTATTTTTGGGACTTTGAATTTAAATCATTAACTATTTGAATTTGAATTATATTCATATAACTAGAATATAATTTCAAATACCCCTGAAATATTTTATGAGCTTTTGGAAAAGTCCATCTAGCAAAATAAAAATATTCAGAGGAGCTTTTGGCATTGTTTGAATTATTTTAAATTCAAAACAGTGGCAAAATAGATTAAAAAAAATAAAACAAACAGAAATAAAACAGAGCAGAGAAAACCTTACCTGACGCAGCCCACCTGGCAGTCCGCTGGCCGGCCCAGCACTGTGCTGGCCCGTGCCAGCCACCTGCTTCCTCCCGCCAGAGCAGGCAGGCAGCTGCCTGTCGGCCGCGCGCGCCGCCATGCGCCACCTCCTGCTTCCCCGGCCCTCCTAGATGACGCTACGGAGACACCCAGAGCCTCCCCTCGTTCTCCCCTCTCCCTCTGGACCGCTCCCCCTCCTCTGGCTCTCTCCTTTCCTCTCTTCCCTGTGAGCCCCGAGCGCAGCTGTCACCGCCGTTCGCCATAGCCGCGGCCACTGGCCACCCCATGCAACTCCGACGCGCCCAGAAGCTCCGCCACATTGTCTTCTTCATCTTCGATGAGCCACGCAAGCCGGGAGGGCCTGGAACACCGCCATCGCTGTCGTCTTCCACCTCGGGCTCCGACCACCGCCGCCGTCGATTCGCCGTCTCCATCGCCTCCCCGAGCACGTCGACCTTCTCTTTGAACTCACCATGAGCCCCTGTCCATTTCCCCTCTCTCCCCGTGCCCGTCCGCGCCTTCTAACCACCCTGGCTGTCGGAGCCGACAGTTCCTCGCCGCCGGCGATGACGCAGACAAGGCCAGAGCCACCGTAGCTAACTCCCGAGCACGGCAACATGCTCCACACCTCACCAGGAACCTAACACACACACCAGCTTCCCCTCCCGTGCCCCCTAGCGCCAACCCCGACCCCGCCCGAACTCCGGCGGCCACCTAGGTCGTCGCCGGCACCGATTCTGGCCGCCCCGACCCCAACCGACTCCACCAGAAGTTGCGGCATGTTCCCAGCTACCCATAGCCACCCTCCGTGGCTCGTTTGGTTGCCGAAACGGCCAAAACCACTCTCACCGCCGCGTCAGGCTCGCCGGCGGCTAAACGCCGGCGACCGTTGACCCTTGACCGGCGTGGGTTGACCCCACTGCCCGGTTTGACTCTCCCCTCTCTCCCACTGACATGCGGGCCCCGCCCGGCTAACCAAGTTAGTTAGGGTTAATTTTAATTAGGTTAGTTAGTCCAGACACTGACACGCGGGACCCACTGTCAGGTTTGACCGGACAGTGACCTGTTGACCTGCTGACGTCACCCCGACGTCATGCTGACGCAATTAACAATTTTCTGGATTTATTTTAAGTCAGGAAATTCCAGAAAATTGTATAAACTTCAATAAATCATAGAAAATTAACCGTAACTCCAAATGAAATAATTTATATATGAAAAATTATTAGAAAAATTCAAGGAATCCATCTGTACCATTTTCATGCATGTTAGAACAACTTTTGTTCACTGTTTAGGTCAAATCAAATAAAGGCATTTGAATAATAACATATGGAGTTTGAATTTGAACTTAGGGTTCAAACCAACTCCATTTAACTTGCTGCTAGTTGCATTAGCTCAAATCACATCATATTGCCATGTCATGAGCATGCATCATATTGTGCATTGCATTGATCGTGCTTCTTCTGTGTTTGCCGGTGTTGTTCCCCCTCGATAGACGTTGTACCGATGATGTGATCGTTGACACTGATGAAGACTCAATGCTATCTTCAGAAGTGCTAGGCAAGCAAAACCCCCTTGTTCATTCCGATAAAATCCCACTCTCTCGCTCCTGCTCTCTTTTACTGCATTAGGACAACACCGATTCAACTGTTACATGCTGCGGTAGTTGAACCCCTTTATCCTCTGCATGACCTGTCATTGCCACAGTAAATAGATGAAACCCACTAGCATGAGTAGGAGTTGTTTGACCCCTAATGTGCCTACTCATTCATGCTTGTTTGTCATGCCTGCTACTGCTTAGAGTTGAGTCAGGTCTGATTCATCGGGGATGAATCAGAGGTGTGTGAACATGTCCTACTGTGTGTGAGCTAAGTGTGTGAACACGATTTGGTAAAGGTAGCGGTGAGAGGCCATGTAGGAGTACATGGTGGGTTGTCTCATTGCAGCCGTCCTCAGGAACTGAGTTCTGTGTTTGTGATCCATGACCAGTTACTACCACACATTGGGTTCCGGTAACTCGACCCCTCTCGACTTATTAATCAACTTGATCTCTGTCCAGGAGTTGCAACTAGTTTCTGGTGTTTGTAGGTAGTGTTAGTAGTCTACCAAGTGGCACCCGGTACAGGTGGGCTTGGGACAGACTAGGCACAGTGGCACGGTGTACCAAGCGTACATCCACCCGTCGAGGTGGGCTTGGGAACCCTGCACACATCGTTTGGGGCCGTAAGTGACACCCCGGCCGGATCTCCTTGCGGATGGAACCCGAATAGGCGATAAACCTGGACTAGAGACTTGTTCGGTTAGTCAGGTTGTGGCCGACTCCCTCGCCCGGCTTCCGCTTGAAGGTTGCCGAGGTACATGACGTGTACAGGGCGATAAGTGGCGAAAGCGTGTGTGAAGAAGTACACCCCTGCAGGGTTATCATTATCTATTCGAATAGCCGGATTCCTCGGATATGGAAACTTGGACCCCTTGTACAGTTCATAGACAAGTGAAAGTGGATACTCTAAAATACGCAAGATAAGCGTGAGTGCTATGGATGGCGTTCTCGTAGGGAGACGGGAGCGGTTCCATAGTGGTGTATTGGTTGGTGAATATGTGGACTCGTGTGCGCCACCTCAAAAGAGTTACATTGCAGTCGTAGTTCAGGTTAGCCACCGAGTCAAAGCTGGCTTGCTGCAGTCAAACTCCACCATCCCCTTTGTTGATAATGATGCATAAGTAGATAGTTCTGATGTAAGTCTTGCTGGGTACATTTGTACTCAGGTTTGCCTATTTTATGTTTTTGCAGAGAGACTTCAGTCTCACTAGTAGTTCCGCTTGGACTTCGACGTTTAGCTTGTTACCTCAGCTACGATCTTGTGCCCTCGGCAGGATCTGGTAGATAGTCAGGCTTCTCAGCCTTTTTCATTTATAGTTGTCTGTACTCAGACATGTTAAGCTTCCGCTTGTGTTTCGACTTGTATGCTCTGATTGTTGGGTCATGAGACCCATGTTTGTAATATCTCGCTCCTCGGAGCCTATTGATTAAATACTTGAGTCGTAGAGTCATGTTGTGATGCCATGTTGTATTTGCACATATCGAGCATATTGTGTGTATGTTATTGAAATGCTTGGTATGTGTGGGATATGACTATCTAGTTGTTTATCTTTAGTAGCCTCTCTTACCGAGAAATGTCTCCTAGTGTTTACACCGAGCCATGGTAGCTTGCTACTGCTCCGGAACACTTAGGCTGGCCGGCATGTGTCCTTCTTCGTTCCTGTGTCTGTCCCTTCGGGGAAATGTCACGCGATGAATACCAGAGTCCTGTTAGCCCGCTACAGCCCGGTTCACCGGAGTCCTGTTAGCCCAGTGCTACAGCCTGGATTCACTCGCTGATGACCGACACGTTCGATGCTGGGTCATGGATGCCTGTCCCTGTAAGTTTGTGCCACTTTGGGTTTACGACTAGCCATGTCAGCCCGGGCTCCTTATCATATGGATGCTAGCGACACTGTCATATACGTGTGCCAAAAGGCGCAAACGGTCCCGGGTAAAGGTAAGGCGACACCCGTGGGAACACCGTGCGTGAGGTCGCAAAGTGATATGAGGTGTTACATGCTAGATCGATGTGGCATTGAGTCGGGGTCCTGACATACATCCATGACGATTTTGTGACAGAATCAAGATAGTCATACCTGTGCTGTCGTAGAAGTGTTCCATGACATTAGCGAAATTATCATCACGGAAGTGTCCACTTCCATGACGATAAATCGCGCGTCACAGAAGTGCTTTCATCAAGGGTGACCGACAGGTGGCATCCACCGTAACGGAACGCCGTTAAGCTATCGGGTCGGGTTTTGGATCCGATAACCCGTTAACAGCCCCGACCAATGGGGTTTTTCCACGTGTAAAATCATCATTGGCTGGAGGAAACACGTGTCGACTCATCGTTGGGACAGATGTCATCCACTCATTGGACAGAAGGCGCCTATGATACGTCGACACGTGGCACGGCCCAACAAAGGACCATTCCTGTGAAAAGGCCGACCTATTTGACTTGGTTAAAAGGTGGCGGGCCGGCCCATGGAAAGCCTGTTAACAGCCTGTTCGCATATAGCCCATTTACAGCCCGCTAACCTAAGGCCTGTTACGTCCTATACGAATTAGGCCCAGTTGCGTCATCTGGGCCATCCAATATGATTTTGGTCTGTTTTCACTTCTGGCCCATGTATGGCCCATGACATCTTTCGGCCCATATGAGGCCCTTTGTAACTCTTGGCCCATTAACAGCCCGTGGTGAAACTGGCCCGTAATGAACAGTGTATCACTTTACACCCATTAATGGCCCATGGTGAAACTGGCCCGTAATGAACAGTGTATCACTTTATACCCATTAACGGCCCGTTATTCCGTTGGGCCATTTCCAGCCCATGTAATCTTTCGACCTTCTTAGAGCCCATTTATTCTTGGGCTCATTTCCAGCATTCGTTTACTTACAGCCCGTTACTATCATTTTCTGCTCGTGGGCCAAATTCAACCCGTCATTACAGTCGGCCCGTTTGTGGACCATTAATCTGTTGGGCCATTTTCATAGCATCACCAAATACGGCCTATTAACGGCCCGTTATGGTCAGCCCATAAAACGTATGATTTCCACTCTAGCCCGTCTACGGCCCACTGAAGGCCCGTACAAGGCCCATAGATGAGTTGGCCCGTACAAGTCCCATGGATCCTATGAGATGTAGAAGGCCCATGGATCCGACAACCCATTGAAGGCCCATGGATCCGACGTCCCATTGAAGGCCCATGGATCCGACGGCCCATTGAAGGCCCATGGATCCGATGGCCCGTACATGGCCCATGGACCGTACAGCCGTGGAGGGCCATGGTCACTACATTGTTTGGGTGAGTTGGCCCCCGTTTGAACGATATAGCATATTCAAAGAATTATCCTACTCTATACTATCACCTCTAAAAAACATACACTATACAACAAAGAGACCAAGGCATAGAAACGTAGAATAGTCCTACACTATACAATAAAGAAATTACAGCCGATTATACCCACTAGGCATTATGGTTCGGCACAAGTGATAATAAAGCATACACAAACAGCAAATTACATACACTGGGCAAATACAACTCATACATCATGGACGCACATCAACTTAACTCCATTTGAACTATAATCTCTTCAGAAAATAGGATTGGCCGGATTCAGATAGCACAAATTTTAGTCTGCAAAATCTCCAATTCCTTCGTGGTTACCTCAATGTCTTGTTTCATTTTTTTGACTCCTACATCTAATACCTGCATGTCCAGTCTCAACTTGTTGATTGTACGTTGACAATCATGTAGACGTTGTCTTGCCACCTCTAGATGATGCTCGAGAACATCAGCACATTCAAATTCCAATCCATAACCATTCGGTAACTGTAGGACCTTGAGAAGAGGTGTCTAGAGGGGGGTGATTAGACACTAAGTACCAAAGTTGCAGTTTTTAACTTCTTTAAGTTTAAGTTGAATTTAAGCACAAGTTTAACATTCACAACATATAGCAAGCAAGCATGCAAAGAGTATATGAGCAGCGGAAAGTAAAGCATGCAACTTGCAAGAATGTAAAGGGAAAGGGTTTTGGAGGATTCAAACGCAATTGGAGACACGGATGTTTTTGGCGTGGTTCCGATAGATGGTGCTATCATACATCCACGTTGATGGAGACTTCAACCCACGAAGGGTAACGGTTGCGTGAGTCCACGGAGGGCTCCACCCACGAAGGGTCCACGAAGAAGCAACCTTGTCTATCCCACCATGGCCGTCGCCCACGAAGGACTTGCCTCACTAGCGGTAGATCTTCATGAAGTAGGCGATCTCCTTGCCCTTACAAACTCCTTGGTTCAACTCCACAATCTTGTCGGAGGCTCCCAAGTGACACCTAGCCAATCTAGGAGACACCACTCTCCAAGAAGTAACAAATGGTGCGTTGATGATGAACTCCTTGCTCTTGTGCTTCAAATGATAGTCTCCCCAACACTCAACTCTCTATCATAGGATTTGGATCTAGTGGAAAGAAGATTTGAGTGGAAAGCAACTTGGGGAAGGCTAGAGATCAAGATTCATATGTTAGGAATGGAATATCTTGGCCTCAACACATGAGTATGCAGTTCTCTCTCAGAAATAGGATGCTGGAAGTGTAGGTTCATTCTGATGGCTCTCTCTACGAATGAAGAGGAGGTGGAGGGGTATATATAGCCTCCACACAAAATCTAACCGTTACACACAACTTGCCAAACTCGGTGGGACCGAATTGATAAACTCGGTCGGACCGATTCAGCAAATCTAGTGACCGTTAGGATTTTCGGTGGGACCGATATGCAACTCGGTAGGACCGATATGGTTAGGGTTAGGGCATAACGTAATCTCGGTGAGACCGATTACACAAACTCGGTGAGACCGATTTTGGTAATTAGCTAACCAGAGAGTTGGTCAGGCAAACTTGGTGGGACCGATTACTCAAACTCGGTGGGACTGATTTTGGTAATAAGTTGACCAGAGAGTTTGCATTGTAATCTCGGTAGTACCTATTGCTCAAACTCGGTAAGACCGATTTTGGTAATGGACATACACAGAGAGTTTACAATCCCATCTCGGTGAGACCGAGATCCCTATCGGTGAGACCGAGTTGCCTAGGGTTTGTGGCAGTGGCTAAGACATCTGAACTCGGTGGCTCCGGATAGAAAGAATTGGTGGGGCCGAGTTTGACTTTAGGTTTAGGACATATGTGTGGAAGTGGGAAAGTAGTTGAGGGTTTTGGAGCATATCACTAAGCATCGTGGAGCAAGAAACTCATTAAGCAACACCTCATCCCTTCTTGATAGTATTGGCTTTTCCTATAGACTCAATGTGATCTTGGATCACTAAAATGTAAAATGAAGAGTCTTGAGCTTGAAGCTTGAGCCAATCCTTTGTCCTTAGCATCTTGAAGGAGTTCCCACATCTTTTAGTCCATGCCACTCCATTGTTGAACTTATCTGAAATATACTAGATAAAAGTGTTAGTCCAACAAGAGATATGTTGACATTAATTACCAAAACCACCTAGGGAGCACTTGTGCTTTCAATCTCCCCCTTTTTGGTAATTGATGACAACATACATCAAAGCTTTAGATAAAGATATAAAGAGTCTCAAGTAAAGCTTTGGAAAGACATGTAACAAGCATGGGCTCCCTACAAGTATGCAATCATGTGAATATGGAATATAGAAGCATTTGAGAGCATAACCATGACAGAGTAAGTAATGTGTTACATGTATCTTGGCCATATGCATCAGAGCAAAGAGTATTAAGGAAAATACCTTCATGCTCATGAGTCCTTCTTGCAAACAGTATGTACATCATCAAGAATTCCTCATACACATGATTGTGATACATATACTTACCTTGTAGTCTTGAGTTGGCTTAGGGTGGAATGAACCTACGTAAACAAGGTTAGATAACACAGATACGTCTACTAGCCAGAGCAAACAGAAGAAACCACAAGAATACCAAGACTGGGATGACATGTAGAGAGTGAGTACTAAGTACCACATTGGATTAGACATGTCCCCAAGAGTAAAGATATGCAATGAATTTAAATGATTTATTTCCCTTAGATGTCTTTCTCCCCCTGAATCTAGCATGGGATACTGGTAGAAGATAGGGAATAGAAAATCAGGGCTGAAAGATATAAATGAACAGAGCTAATGCAAACTAGTGCAAATAAGCACATATGAACATGTCTTTTCCCCTTAATAAGACATGTGGCATCTCTCCTCTTGAACACCAAGCATCTGGGATCCTTGAGAAATACTTTCTACTTGAGTATTCTCTCCCCCTGGAGATCTCTTTCTCCCCCTGAGGAGGTGATACTCTCCTTCTCTGATGTGATCTCTCTAAGTGATAAGCTTTGATGTGATCTCTCTCTCCCCCTTTGACATAAATTTCCAAGAACGGTTTGATCCTTAAGTCACAGCACATAGGATTTATATAAATGTGATGCTTGTAGAGGACAAGATTCATTGAGTGGAGCTAGATCAGAAGAAACCTAGAATAAGTGGCAAACGGTTTTTCCTGTTGTGAAATCGGTGGCACCGAGTGGTATGCTTAGGTTGTACCGAAAGGATTCGGTTGGACCGAAAATGACAAGTCGGTGAAACCGAGTTCATCACAGAGAAAACACTTGTCATCTCAGCTCACTAGACTAGTATGATCTCACAAAGATTTGCAAGGAATTTACTGAATGATATGCAATCAATTTAAATGCAGAAAATGCAGAGCAAACAGAAAGAAATCTAGATGAAGTTTTTTTTGAAAGGGGAAACAAATATGCATGAGACAAATGCAAAAACACAGAAGAGAACACAAGAGAACTTCATCTAGGGATGGTCGGCGACAAAGTCACCTATGTTAGAGTATATTGACTTAGGAGTCAGGTGAGATCACTTGATCATAGGTCATACTCATCGTTTAAGCTCAAAATGGGGTTGCCATTTTTCGTTGAAGCATCTTGATGTATTCACATCTTGTCGAGTTGCTTTAGCTCATGACTTGGAGTAAAGCTTCTCTAATATGGAATAACATACCTTGGTTGGTGGTGTTGACCATGTAGTTGAACTTATGTGGGTTGCTCAAGGTTGATGTAGCTCATCAAGAGTTGGGAGCACGATTTGGAATTTGAGTCCATCTACCTACATGGGTTAGTCCTTGCAAGGAAGAGCACTTGTGTATCCAAAAATGACAATCATGAAGCTCAACATAGAATTTGTCAAAGGATATGTTTGAATGATTTCGTGCTTCCTTGTCTTCAACCACCTTTGTGTAGAGACTTGGTGATGTAGAGATTGCTCAAGATATGAGTAGGTTACAACCCCATGGAATTAGATTCAACCAAGTACCTACATGGGTTAGATAACATGCAAGTTACAAATATATCCAAGACATAAGATTTTCATCATAAAAAATTCAAGGATTAGTCATAAGCTCATGTCTTGCATGTATCCAATGGAGTTTCTACTCCAAGTTTGAAGCATCAATGATGTTCAATTCTCCTCTCAACCTGCAAAACACTTTCTCATCAAGAGGTTTAGTGAATATATCCGCTAATTGCTTTTCGGTGCGAACATGCTTAAGATCAATGTCACCCTTAGCAACATGATCTCGAATGAAATGATGACGAACTTCAATATGCTTAGTTCGAGAATGTTGTACAGGATTATGACCAATTTTGATAGCACTTTCATTGTCACAAAGCAATGGAACATGTTTCACATATATCCCATAATCTTTAAGAGTTTGGGTCATCCAGAGTAATTGAGCACAACATGAACCAGCGGCAATGTATTCCACTTCGGCGGTGGATAAGGATACCGAGTTTTGTTTTTTGGAGGACCAAGACACAAGAGATCTACCAAGAAATTGACAAGTACCCGAAGTGGACTTTCTATCAACCTTGTCTCCGGCATAGTCCGAGTCGGAGTAGCCAACAAGATCGAACGAGGCCCTCTTAGGATACCAAATGCCAAAATTTGGTGTATGAATTAAGTATCTCACTATCCTTTTTACGGCCTTAAGATGACATTCTTTAGGAGCAGCTTGATATCTTGCACACATGCACACACTTAGCATAATATCGGGACGTGAAGCACATAGATATAACAATGAACCAATCATAGAGCGATAAACCTTTTGATCAACCGGTTCACCATCTTTGGTCAAGTCAAGATGTCCACTAGTAGGCATTGATGTAGACATACCTTTGCATTCTTGCATATTGAACTTCTTGAGTAAGTCCTTAGTGTACTTTGTCTGAGAGACAAAAGTACCTTCCTTAGTTTGCTTGATTTGGAAACCAAGAAAGAATTTGAGTTCACTCATCATTGACATCTCAAACTTCTCTGACATTAGCTTCCAAACTTTTCACTGAAATGAGGGTTAGTTGAACCAAATATAATATCATCAACATAGATTTGGCACACAAATAGTTCTCCATTAACCCTTTTAGTAAAAAGTGTGAAATCAATTTTCCCAATTTCAAAGCCTTTTTTTAATAAGGAACTTGGTCAAGCATTTATACCACGCTCTAGGAGCTTGTTTAAGACCATAAAGAGCTTTGTGAAGTTTGTAAACATGATTTGGTTTCTTAGGATTGACAAAGCCGGGAGGTTGCTTAACATAAACTTCCTCCTCTATTTCACCATTTAGAAAAGCACTTTTAATGTCCATTTGGTACAAGGTGATATCATGATGATTAGCATAGGCAAGTAAGATGCGAATGGACTCAAGTCTAGCAACGGGAGCGTAAGTCTCACCATAGTCCATACCTTCGACTTGTGTGTAGCCTTGGGCGACGAGACGTGCTTTTTTGTGAACTACTTTTCCATCTTCATCTTGCTTGTTGCGAAACACCCATTTGGTATCGATGATGTTGTGGTTGTTGTCGGGCTTCTCAACCAATGTCCAAACTTGGTTTCTCTCAAAGTTGTGTAGCTCTTCATGCATAGCATTTATCTAATCCGGATCTTCCAATGCTTCTTCTACCTTCATAGGTTCAATGCGAGAGATGAAAGAATAGTTTTCACAAAAGTTAGCTAAATGAGTTTTAGAGAGAGTGATTCTCCCGGTTTGAATATCATTGTAGATTTGATCGGCGGGATGGTCTTTAGCAATTCTTGCTCAAACTCGTGAAAGCTTTTGCTTGGTTCTTGGTTGAACTTCTTCTTCATCATGTTCTTCTTCTTGGCCTTCTTCATTGTTGGCGTTGTCGTTCTCTTGTCGTGGTGGAGAAGGAGGTCGTTGACGTTCATCTTGATGTACTTCCTTGTTTTCTTCATCTTGATGTGTCCCACTTGTGGATGCTTCCGTATCATCTCTTGGTTCACCTTGTCGTGAAGTAGAAGCTTCCACTTGGATGGACAAGGTACTCTCCTTCACCTCTGTTGGACGGACCTTGCCAATAGACAAGTCTTGGATTGCTTCCGAAGGATCTTTGTCTCCTACATCAATTGGCAATCGCTCGGTGAGGAGCTCGTATGCTGTCTTGCCAAGTAGCTTGTGAAGATACAAGCGATTTGTTGCATGACAAGCTGTCTCAACCGCTTCTGCCCAAAAGTGCTTCGGCGTCTTGTACTCATCAAGCATCATTCTCGCCATTTCGATGAGCGTCCGGTTCTTCCTCTCAACAACTCCATTTTGTTGAGGTGTGTACGTAGCCGAGAACTCATGTGAAATCCCTTCTTCGCCAAGAAAGGTGTCCACATTTGCGTTCTTGAACTCCGTTCTGTTGTCGCTGCGAACCTTCTTGATCTTTACTTCAAATTGATTTTGGGCCTTCCTAGCGAAGTTTTTGAAGATCTTTTGGACCTGCGGTTTATCATCGAGAAAGAACACCCACGTAAATCTTGAAAAATCATCAACTATAACTAGACCAAAAGAATTTCCACCGAGACTCTTGTAAGAGTTGGGACCAAAGAGATCCATGTGAAGTAGCTTGAGTGGCCTCCTTGTGGTCATGATGTTCTTCACGGGATGCCTTCCTCCAACCTGTTTACCCGCTTGACAAGCACTGCAAAGTCTATCCTTATCAAATATGACATCGTTAACACCAAGGATATGATTCCCTTTAATAAGCTTGTCAAGGTTTCGCATACCAACATGACCTAGTCGTCTATGCCATAACCAACCTTTTGAGGATTTAGCAATGAAGCAAGTTTTAGGTTGAGCCTTTTTAGTGAAATCAACAATGTATAGATCACCTCTACGTATACCGGTAAAGACCATTTTATGATTGTCTCGATGAAACACTTGGCAATCTACTTCAGTAAATAGGACATTGAAACCGAAATCAGCAAGTCTAGATACTGAAAGTAAGTTGTAGCCAAGAGATTCAACGAGCATAACATTCTGAATGGGGCTATCATGTGAGATGGCCACCTTACTGTAACGCCCCGGATACAACTTTCCATATTCGTAACTCCAACTCTTGCCTTTTCCGGAGATGCGATATGATAATTCCTTCGTGGTCGGGTTTTTGTTTTTTTCATTTTGCTTTTTGTTCATGTCATGTTTTCATCTCATGGCATCATGTGCATTGCATCCACATGTTTTCATAAAGCTTGCATCCGTTTGTAGTTGTTGCGTCCCCCCTTGTCTACGTTGTCTGTTCCGAGACCAACCGGGTTTTTCGAGTCCCTCTTGTCTGGCCGCTTAATCTCTTTGCTCAATGCTCGAACCCCTCACTTGCTCACCCGAAACTTCCCCTAACCCAAACCGCACGGTCACGACCGATGGGTCCGGATCAACCCCAAACATCCCTAAAATATCTTCGTTCATTTGTTTGGACTCCCGAAGCATTTTATTCTTGACCGTCTGATTTTAATTGGATGATCCAAACTCCCCTCCTTTTTCATATATATAGTCCGCCCCTAGTCCATTTTGGACAACCCTAAAAATCCTCACCTTGTCCCTAGCCGCGCCGCCACCCACTCAGCATCTTCATCGGGATCCCTCCAGATCCACCCTTCTCCCTAGATTTCTCGATCGGGCCAACCACCTCCTCCCCTCGATCCAACCCTCCTCGCTCTCCTCATCGACTAGGGAGACGAGCTCCCCACGAGCGCCCATGGCCTTGTGCCCCTGTCATCCTAGCAGCAGCAACAACAACCTCGCCGTCGCCGCCACCGATGAGCACGACGCCGTCCCTTCCTTCCTTCTCCTCTCAACATCTCTGCCTCCTTTTCTCTCCAGGAGCTTCGCCTGCGCTGCCGCCATGGACTGGAGCCATCCCGGAGTGCTCTTCCGCCTCACCTCCCGCCCTGGCTGCAAGCCACCGCCGCCCGGTTCCTCCTCGAGCTCCAAGCCCCAGCGCCGTCGTCCCCTGCCTCGCCATCCCCTGTCGCAGCCTCTGCTTCCTCTACAACGACAACCAGCACCTGCTCCTCCTCCCGTGTGCCTCATCCGCCCTTCCATAGGCCGACCGAACCAACGGGAACTGCCTCGACGCCGTCTCCAAGTTCCTCCATTGGCCACCTCTATGAGCAGAGCCGCCGGACCAGCAGGCCTATGCCTCGCGCCTTCTCCTCTCCTTCTATCTCTTTTCCTCCCTCTCTGTATCTTCTCTGATTTTTCCACTACCATGGTCCTGCAGTTCCTCAATGCCTCTGAGCTCCCTTGCACCACCGGATCCGAGACCCCCTCATCCGGATCTGCCCGTTCCCGACGCTCGCGTCGCCGTCAGCCACCCGTCACCAGAGTTCCTTGCCGGCTCGCGCGCCGCCGCTGCTCCCCTGCTTTACCGGCTCCTGCTGCTATTTTCCCTGTCGAACGAACGAGACGACGACGAAGCCGCCCTCCTGCGTTGACTGCACCCTGCTCGAGTGCTCGTGCGGGCCTGTCAAGCCGCCTCTTCCCCAGGCCCAGCGTGCCCCCTGCAGGCCTCCCTCTCCACCAAGCCCAGCCGGCCTCTTCTGCTTCCAGCCGGGCCTCAGCCCATGGTGAGCGCCCCAGCAGCCTGTAGTTTCGGCCCGAGTCACATTTTTTTCGCGGAATGTTATTCTAATTAACCAGTGCAACTGCATATTTACAGATTGCACCCTCATGTTCATGCATTTAATAACTCCACAACCGTGCATCGGATTAAAATAATTTATATATGAAAAATGCTTAGATTTCTATCTAGTTTCATAATTTGCCACTTTCATCCACGTTAAATATGTTTAAATTGCTGTTTGCATTAATTTGCTTAAATGCCATGTTAAAATGATTTATTTCATAACTAATTAACGGTAGCTCCAAATTTAATAAACTTTATATGTAAATGGGGTAGAAAAATTCCTAGTTTAACATGGTGCACTTCATTTTACTGTTTGACATCATCAAAATTGCGTTTAGGGCAGAACAGTACCAAATCTAAAATATGCACATGGGGATTTCCCGGAATTATTGGTTGTTGTTTCCGGCCTCATTTAAATTGCCTAGATAGGTAGTTTTATTATGCTTCACCTCTTGCCATGTTAACCAACATTTAATATTGTTGTGTACGTAAACGAGAGTGAACTAAATAACTCGAATGTGGTGTTTCGTCAATGTGCAACTTGTTGCATATTGAGCTCCACTTAACTTGTAGTGTTGTTTGTGCATATTGTCATGCCATGCCTCATTAAACCGGACATGCATCATACTTGTTTGTGCATCATGACATGTTTATGCTTGCGTGTTTACCATGTTGTTTGCTTCTTTCCGGTTTGCTTCTCTCGTTAGCTTCCGTTTCGTTCCGGAGTTGTGAGGATTCATTCGACTACTCCCGTTCGTCTTCTTCATGGACTCGTTCTTCTTCCTAGCAGGATTTCCGGCAAGATGACCGTCATCCTGGATCTCACTACTATCATTGCTATGCTAGTTGCTCTGTTCTATCGCTTTGCTGCGCTACTTATCACTTGTTCTTCAAGCCTCCCAATTGCCATGTTAGCCTCTAACCTTTTCACCCTTCCTAGCAAACCGTTGTTTGGCTATGTTACCGCTTTTGCTCAACCCCTCTTATAGCATTGCTAGTTGCAGGTGAAGTTGAAGATTGCCCCATGATGGACAGGATTATGTTGGGATATCACAATATCTCTTATATTATTAATGCACCTATATACTTGGTAAAGGGTGGAAGACTCGGCCTTATGCCTGGTGTTTTGTTCCACTCTTGCTGCCCTAGTTTCCGTCATACCGGTGTTATGCTCCCGGATTTTGCGTTCCTTACGCGGTTGGGTGATTTATGGGACCCCCTTGACAGTTCACTTTGAATAAAACTCCTCCAGCAAGGCCCAACCTTGGTTTTACCATTTGCCTCACCACCACCTATACTCTTCCCTTGGGTCGGCCAACCTGAGGGTCATCTTTATTTTAGCCCCCCTGGGCCAAGGCTTGTCTAAGTGTTGGTCCGAACCGAGTAGACTACGGAGCCCCCTCGGGGAAACTCAAGGTCTCGATTTACTCGTAGGATGTCTCATCCGGTGTTGCCTTGAGAACGAGATATGTGCAGCTCCTATCGGGATTGCCGACGCATCAGGCGGCTTTGTTGGTCTTGTTTTACTATTGTCGAAATGTCTTGTAAACCGGGATTCCGAGTCTGATCGGGTCTTCCTGGGAGAAGGTATATCCTTCGTTGATCGCGAGAGCTTATCATGGGCTAAGTTTGGACACCCCTGCAGGGTATAATATTTCGAAAGCCGTGCCCGCGGTTATGTGGCAGATGGGAATTTGTTAATGTCCGGTTGTAGATAACTTGACACCAGATCCGAATTAAAATGCATCAACCGTGTGTATAGCCGTGATGGTCTCTTTTCGGCGGAGTCCGGGAAGTGAACACGGTCTTGGGTTATGTTTGACATAAGTAGGAGTTCAGGATCACCTCTTGATCATTGCTAGCTTCACGACCGTTCCTTTGCTTCTCTTCTCGCTCTTATTTGCGTATGTTAGCCACCATACCATGCTTAGTCGCTGCTGCAACCTCACCACTTTACCCCTTCCTTTCCCATTAAGCTTTGCTAGTCTTGATACCCATGGTAATGGGATTGCTGAGTCCTCATGGCTCACAGATTACTACAACAACAGTTGCAGGTACATGTTATGCGATGATCATGACACGAGAGCGATGCTTGCTTGCGTTGAGTTCTTCTTCTGCTTCTTCGATCAGGGGATAGGTTCCAGGTCGGCAACCTGGGCTAGCAGGGTGGATGTCGTTTGAGTTTCTGTTTGTGTTTCATCCGTAGTTCGGATGTTGATCTTATGTATGATGTATTGATGTTGTATTCGTGTGGCATTGTATGCCTCTTGTATGTATCCCCCATCTATTTTGTAATGTTGATGTAATGATATCCACCTTGCAAAAGCATTTCAATATGCGGTTCTATCCTTGGTGGGACCTTCTAGTCTCTTTAGGATAGTATGGCATATTGGGCGTGACAAGTTGGTAATTATAGCCTCGACCGACCATAGGAGCCCCCTTGATTGTTGGCCGTTGTTGAGTCTAGAAAAAAAAACTATTTTGAGTCTTAGGATTATATATATCAGAGAGTAGGATTCTTTTTACTCCTTAGCCCCTTCGTCGTTCTGGTGAGGTCTCCTGACTTAGATGTTTTGTCTTTCCTCTCCTCAAATTTCACTAAATTTTTTTTAGGATCACGCGGGTATCTTGGGATCGTTCCGATATTCTTATGAAAAGAACATTGTTCTTGGTGCCTCCTGACATTTAGGGGTTGTGGCAGTGTCCCGGGGAGTTGAGCTCCGAGGTGTTGTTGTCATAATTTTATCGTTGCAGTTCTGGAATACCTGAGTTTTGCCGACATCGAAAATCTCTTTTATGCAGTTGTTGGTGAGATAACCTCGACGCCACCCAGTACTGGGGTAGGAGTTCGGGAGTATTGCCATAGCTCGTATAACAGATGCTTTTCGAAGGTTGAGGTACACGATTTCCGAAGTTTTCTTGGTTATGTGTTGATGGATGGATACAACTGGATGTAGGGATTGTTAGTTTGGGTGAGATATATTTCTTCCCCTGTATCCCCAACACCAGATTGCATAACCAGAAAGTTTCGGGAGTTTTATAGGTGGGAATTCAAGTAGCTCCTAGAATATCTTTCCGACAGATGCATGATATGAGATTGGGGTTCGACGTCTAGTGGTCCGCCTATCCACGGTCCTTTTTACTGTGGTCTTGTTGTGTCTTAAAGAACCCTTGGCTATGCTGGTTCAGGGACACTTCGTATGTCATGTGCACCGCCTTGTACATGATGGTGCTGTACGATCGAGCCTGTGTGGGCCCCACCATGAAAACTTCGGACGAAATCTCTATCATATGTTTGTTTCGGCTTATTCTGCAAGCCAAATCCTTTGTTTTGTTTTATTTGTGGTATTCGAGTTGCTTCGAAGTCAAATGTTGAATCCATACCTTCCCTAAACGATGTTCTCATATTGCTATGTGAATACTAATCCTTCTTGATCACTGAGGTTGTCACGTCAACTCTTTTCCAACCGGTGTGCTTCTCTTCAAGTGGATCCCATCATTTTTCCCATCCGCAAGATCAATTCTAAGTTTTCTCAATGGTTTTTATTTCATCTGTCCCAAGTTGCCTTTGTTGTTCCCGCCCTCCCACCCTTTTTCTTCAAGGACTCAGATACCTTAATCAAGTATCCATCTTATGGATGTGAAGGTTCTCCATTCTTTTCCCGTCAATGTTCTTATCCGGTGATTCTCAGGAAGATACTAACGGAGCTTCAAGTTTATTATTCTTCATTCTCATATTCTTCTCTGGTGGATTAATTTCAAGCTTTCAGTGTTGATCATATTATTTTCCTCGTGTCAAATGATTTTTCATACCGGTGCACCTCTTAATCTTTCACTTCTCGCTATTCCTTCGTTCTCGAGTGTTGAATATGTCTTAGAAGGCCCGTCTTTCCATTGTCAATCCGTCCAAATTATTTCGAGGTTGTCATCTCATTTAGGCCATTTAATTCAACCGGTGCAATCCCCCCTTTTCAATCAATCATTCAACGATGTTTTCTTTTGAGTGGCCCCTAACCCACAGGTCTTTTCCCAGGATCTTACCTGACTCTTCTAATTATCCCGAAGTTATTCTCAAATTCTTTTCAAGTGTGACGTAAGAATGGATCCCATCAGTCACATGCCTTCTCCAAGATCGCTTTCAAATTAATTTTCATTGTTGGCTCAACCTCTTTGTTTTTCATTCTCCCGGAGTATCTCAACAATTCATGGTGGTTCTCATCTTCATTCTCAACATTTGAAAACCGAAGAAGGATTTCTCTTAAATCTTGGTCCATTCTCTTGAATATTCAAGGTTCTAGCTTCATGCTATCCTCATAATTGTTTTGATTGTGAATATTCTTTTCTTACCATCCAGAGCATTTCATGAGTTGTTTCCATTTCTTTCCTCCGAAGGCCATCATGTCATAATTCTTCATTCTCAGCGTGTAGCTATCATTCTCCAAATCTTACCGGTGCATCGTTCAAATACCCTCTAATCAGTTCATGATTTCTTTGTTCTCATGTATTTAAATCCCCTCAAGTATCTTCATTCGTTTTCCAATTCTTCCCGGTGAATTGTGGCTTTGCTATGTTCATTTTCAATTCTTACGGTGGGTTCATTCAAGATTTCTCTTCATTCGTCATCATATCAATTCATTCATTCTTTCGTCGTTTCCAATCCCACCGGTGGTTCCATCAACACCTTCCCAAGTTTACGCTATATCTCTCTTAATCCTTTCTACGAGAATAAGTAGTATGCCAAATCCGTTGCTTGTCATCAATTTAAATTAGTGAAGGATACACATAACATAGTTCTTATTATTGTTTCATCCAAGTGATCTAGTTTCTTCTTTTGAGAGTTGTTCATCATGTCACATTTCTCGGTTCGAGATGCTTCATCTTTTCTTTTCCGGAGTTCCAAGTTTTCTCGGTTATATCGTCGCGAAGCTCCTTCTAAATCATCGCAAGGCTTCACCTTGTGTTTTCAACTTGTCTTTCTTTCTTATCATCCTTTTATTACTGGAGTTCTTCTTGGAGGCTCTACATGGTGGTTCATCAAGGATTCTTTTCATTCTTCAATTGTTCTTCAAGATGTCTCTCGAAGCTAAGATCCGCCAAGCTACACTCTAAAATAAACACGGTGCTAAACACATGTTTTGTTTTGGGGAGTTCAAGCATTCTTCATCTTACATTCCGAAGTGCAGTTCCTTCTATATTATCTTTTGAGGTGGTGTTATGTCATTCTTGATAATTTCCCTTCAAGTTTTATGATTCACAAGTTGTCAAGAATGAGATATTTTAAAAACCATCATTTTTCTCTTCGATCATGTGATCTTTTCAACCCAACAAATTTATTTGTTGGAGTATCTTGGGTTATATTTCACCTAAAGCCTTCCATTGGGAATGTTGCTATTTGTGGTGCTGATCAATGATCCAAGCTTTCTCCATATCCTTCTCGGTGAAAGAGGTTTTTCATCTCTTCGTTGATCTCAAACAAGCAATTGTTTTTCTTTAGTGGTAGAATTTCACCTCAAGTGTTAAGATGTTTCCATAAGCCCACTACCAGCTTATTTTTTTCGTTGTTGGTTTTCCAACAACTCTGTTATAACCTTCTCGGAAGGGTGCTTTCCAAGCTCATTTGTGGCAGAAGTTGGCATTTTCTCCTCCATTCTGTTATTCCAATGATCTATCTTCTATTCTTTCTTCTGGAGGCATTGTGATGTTGCTCTTTTCACTCATCATCTCGAATTGTGAGGATCATGTTCTTTTATTGCTTATCCATTTAACCGGAGTGTTGTGTCTATCATTCCTCTTTTAACCGGAGTCTCATCCAAGTGCTTTCATTTTGCCCAGTTCATGTTCTATTCCTTCCATGTTCAACCAGAGTGCTGCCCGAATTCTTCCTCTCTCATCTTGTTCTAACCGAAGTGGTTTTGAATCCTAGCTTGCCCATTAAACTTTTGATTCATGTCTTTGCAAACTTCAAGTTCTCGTAATGTTCCTTGTTCCTCTTTTCCAACGGATTGTTTGCAATCTCGTTCATCTCTGTTGTACTCTTTCTTTTTAATTGCTCAACCTCTCAAGGTTCGTGGTTTCACTCGTTCATCAAAGAAGCAACTTAGTTTTACCTCTTCTCTTCCTCTTCCGTTTCTCTCTGGTGCCATCCTAGATCTTGGGACAAGATCCTCTCGTAGTGGTGGAGTGTTGTAATGCCCCGGATACAACTTTTCATATTCTTAACTCCAACTCTTGCCTTTTCCAGAGATGCGATATGATAATTCCTTCGTGGTCGGGTTTTTGTTTTTTTCATTTTGCTTTTTGTTCATGTCATGCTTTTCATCTCATGGCATCATGTGCATTGCATCCACATGTTTTCATAAAACTTGCATCCGTTCGTAGTTGTCGCGTCCCCCCCCTCCTTGTCTCCGTTGTCCGTTCCGAGACCAACCGGGTTTTTCGAGTCCCTCTTGTCTGGCCGCTTAATCTCTTTGCTCAATGCTCGTACCCCTCGCTTGCTCGCCCGAAACTTCCCCTAACCCGAACCGCACGGTCACGACCGACGGGTCCGGATCAACCCCAAACATCCCTAAAATATCTTCGTTCATTTGTTTGGACTCCCGAAGCATTTTATTCTTGAACGTCCGATTTTAATCAGATGATCCAAACTCCCCTCCTTTTTCATATATATAGTCCGCCCCTAGTCCATTTTGGACAACCCTAAAAATCCTCACCTTGTCCCTAGCCGCGCCGCCACCCACTCAGCATCTTCATCGGGATCCCTCCAGATCCACCCTCTCTCCCTCGATTTCCCGATCAGGCCAACCACCTCCTCCCCTCGATCCAACCCTCCTAGCTCTTCTCGTCGACCAGGGAGACGAGCTCCCCACGAGCACCCATGGCCTTGTGCCCCTGTCATCCTAGCAGCAACAACAACAACCTCGCCGTCGCCGCCACAGATGAGCACAACACCGTCCCTTCCTTAGATTTCTATCTAGTTTCATAATTTGCCACTTTCATCCATGTTAAATATGTTTAAATTTCTGTTTAAATTAATTTGCTTAAATGCCATGTTAAAATGATTTATTTCACAACTAATTAACGGTAGCTCCAAATTTAATAAACTTTATATGTAAATGGGGTAGAAAAATGCCTAGTTTAACATGGTGCACTTCATTTTGCTGTTTGACATCATTAAAATTGTGTTTAGGGCAGAACAGTACAAAATCTAAAATATGCACATGGTGATTTTCCGGAATTGTTGGTTGTTGTTTCCGGCCTCATTTAAATTGCCTAGATAGGTAGTTTTATTATGCTTCACCTCTTCCCATGTTAACCAACATTTAATATTGTTGTGTATGTAAACAAGAGTGAACTAAATAACTCGAATGTGGTGTTTCGTCAATATGCAACTTGTTGCATATTGAGCTCCACTTAACTTGTAGTGTTGTTTGTGCATATTGTCATGCCATGCCTCATTAAACCGGACATGCATCATACTTGTTTGTGCATCATGACATGTTTATGCTTGCGTGTTTACCATGTTGTTTGCTTCTTTCTGGTTTGCTTCTCTCGTTAGCTTCGGTTTCGTTCCGGAGTTGTGAGGATTCGTTCGACTACTCCCGTTTGTATTCTTCATGGAATCGTTCTTCTTCCTAGCGGGATTTCAGGAAAGATGACCGTCATCCTGGACCTCACTACTATCATTGCTATGCTAGTTGCTCCATTCCATCGCTTTGCTGCGCTACCTATCACTTGTTCTTCAAGCCTCCCAATTGCCATGTTAGCCTCTAACCTTTTCACCCTTCCAAGCAAACTGTTGCTTGGCTATGTTACCGCTTTTGCTTAGCCCCTCTTATAGCGTTGCTAGTTGCAGGTGAAGTTGAAGATTGCCCCATGATGGACATGATTATGTTGGGATATCACAATATCTCTTATATTATTAATGCATCTATATACTTGGTAAAGGGTGGAAGACTCGGCCTTATGCCTGGTGTTTTGTTCCACTCTTGCCGCCCTAGTGTCCGTCATACCGGTGTTATGTTCCCGGATTTTGCGTTCCTTACGCGGTTGGGTGATTTATGGGACCCCCTTGATAGTTCGCTTTGAATAAAACTCCTCCAGCAAGGCCCAACCTTGGTTTTACCATTTGCCTCACCACCACCTATACCCTTCCCTTGGGTCGGCCAACCCGAGGGTCATCTTTATTTTAGCCCCCCGGGCCAATGCTTGTCTAAGTGTTGGTCCGAACCGAGTAGACCGCGGGGCCTCCTCGGGGAAACTCGAGGTCTGGTTTTACTCGTAGGATGTCTCATTCGGTGTTGCCCTGAGAACGAGATATATGCAACTCCTATTGGGATTGTCAGTGCATCGGGTGGCTTTGCTGGTCTTGTTTTACCATTGTCGAAATGTCTTGTAAACCGAGATTCCGAGTCTGATCGGGTCTTCTTGGGAGAAGGTATATCCTTCGTTGATCGCGAGAGCTTATCATGGGCTAAGTTGGGACACCCCTGCAGCGTATAATCTTTCGAAAGCCATGCCCGCGGTTATGTGGCAGATGGGAATTTGTTAATGTCCGGTTGTAGATAACTTGACACCAGATCCGAATTAAAACGCATCAACCGTGTGTGTAGCCATGATGGTATCTCTTCGGCGGAGTCCGGGAAGTGAAAACGGTCTTTAGGTTATGTTTGACGTAAGTAGGAGTTCAGGATCACCTCTTGATAATTGCTAGCTTCACGACCATTCCTTTGCTTCTATTCTCGCTCTTATTTGCGTATGTTAGCCACCATACCATGCTTAGTCGCTGCTGCAACCTCACCACTTTACCCCTTCCTTTCCCATTAAGCTTTGCTAGTCTTGATACCCATGGTAATGGGATTGCTGAGTCCTCGTGGCTCATAGATTACTACACAACAGTTGCAGGTACATGTTATGTGATGATCATGACGCAAGAGCGATGCTTGCTTGCGTTGAGTTCTTCTTCTGCTTCTTCGATCAGGGGATAGGTTCCAGGTCGGCAGCCTAGGCTAGCAGGGTGGATGTCGTTTGAGTTTCTATTTGTGTTTCATCCGTAGTTCGGATGTTGATCTTATGTATGATGTATTGATGTTGTATTCGTGTGGCATTGTATGCCTCTTGTATGTATCCCCGTCTATTATGTAATGTTGATGTAATGATATCCACCTTGCAAAAGCATTTCAATATGCGGTTCTATCCTTGGTGGGACCTTCTAGTCTCTTTAGGATAGTATCGCATATTGGGCGTGACACTTACCAAGGCCAACCACCTTACCCTTTGACCTGTCACCGAAAGTGACACACTTTCGAGGACTATCATTTTCAGCAAGCTCATGAAACATGTCTTTATCTCCGATCATGTGATCGGTACATCCACTATCAAGAACCCATTCCTTTCCTCTTGACATATATCCCCGAAGATTTGCCATAAGACAAAAGTGTCTTATTGCATCATGAAGATCGAAGTCACTATCATCATCCTCATCATAGTATCCATGTTCAACATCGTCATGTGGTGTATCAAATCCTAGAGAGGGTGATTCGTTAGAGTGAGTTTGACAATGATCTTGCTTATGAATTTTTATAGCTTCAGAAATAATATCACTAATAATCCCAACATCTCCTTTGGCACGCATAAGGTTTGTAAGTTCAAAGAGACGATCGCCAAACATAGGATCGCTAGTATTCATCTTACTCAAGGCAATAGACTTATGAAGAATTTCATCCAGATTTTTCAAGGAATAATTAGGAAATCGTTCCTCAAGAAATTTCCATATAGTGTAGGCACACTCAAGAGTAGGCATGTTTATAATTAAGTTTCTAGGCAAGCCTCTAGTGATAAGATAAACAGTTCTAAGATTCCTAATCATGTCAATTGACTCATCAAGAGTAGGATGCATAGGATCAACATGTGGTGCACAAGGGCTAGCAATGTACTTGTTCAAATGATATTGGTTGAAAATTACAAGCATCTCATTTTCCACTCATGAAAATACTCTCCATCAAGAATAGGCACTCTATGTCTAAGACTCCCCAAAGTAGACTCATCCATCTTCCTCCAATGGTGATTAAACCAAGGCAATGGAGACCAATGCTCT